>NW_027508799.1:16820000-17140000 GCF_051911475.1 Siphateles boraxobius
CATTTAACTGTAGTTGTAAAGTGCAACGGTCCTCACAAGGGAAAAGTGTTTAAGGCAAGTTAAACTGTAGCTTGTGTTAAGAGTTAAAAGAGGGTTTA
The DNA here is from genome assembly GCF_051911475.1 of Siphateles boraxobius. NCBI lineage: Eukaryota > Metazoa > Chordata > Actinopteri > Cypriniformes > Leuciscidae > Siphateles > Siphateles boraxobius. Next base: position 16,820,099 of record NW_027508799.1, read on the forward strand.
ACTTAAAAACAGGTTTTGTGTAAAACCGGTTTAAATCAGTATTTGTTGCTTTTAATAAGGACCTAACAATAAGCAGTTTTATGTGAAGTGTTCAACAAGATGCTGGACTGAAACAGTCAAGAAAAAAAAAAAGAAAAATCTTCTGTGAACAAAAAGGAAATCCAATCGCTATCAATTTGAGGCAGTTCAGTTGCACAGGTCATATTTCACCCCAATATCAAAATATGCATAGAGAAAAAAAATTTTTTGGTACCATTAAGATTTGTGTATTTTATTTACTTGATTTTATTTACCCAAATTCTCATTGACGTAATGTGAAAAAAAAATTGCCTCCTTATTACTGCAATTCAAAATAAATAAAATCATCAATAGCCTAATGTGACAAAAATCTCATTGTCATTACCGCAATCCAAAATGAGTAAAACTGTTTCTAGGGTCAATTAAATAAAAATTATTCCATAATATGGGGAAAAAAATTATTCTCATTACTGTAATAAAAAAAAATGTCAATAGTGTAAATAAAAAGAACAATAACTTCTCAATCCCACAATATAGAAAAAAATCCAATACACTCTTTTACTTTCATTTATATATATATAGAGATAGAGATAGAGATAGAGATAGAGATAGAGAGAGAGAGAGAGAGAGAGAGAGAGAGAGATTTTGTCATTACTATACTGCAAAAAGATGTTATTTGATTCATAAAATATGTATACATTGCATTGTACAATCATTGCCGATTTAAAAAATATAGTATATATAAACGAGAAGTTATTTTCTACATTACACTAAGGACAACTATTTATTTTGCATTACGGTAATAAAAATGAGATTTATTGAGAGAAATGTCTTAAACATATCTCAAAGCACAAAATCTAAAAAAGACTTAATATACTTAATGTAATTTATTTAATTTTGGGGTCAAATATGACCCAGACATGTTCTTGATGGGCAGTTATGACTCAATATAACTGATTTGTTAGGCATTTTTTGGTTATTTTCAGCTCCATCGATTACAACTTTTAAGTCTTATTTAAAAACGTATTTATTTTCTTTAGCTTTTGAATAAAGTATGTCTGTTTTGTTGTATGACTTTCAAGTTATTATTCTGTAAAGCACTTTGGGGCAACGTCTGTTGTTTAAAAGATGTGCTATATAAATAAAGTTGCTTGCTTGCTTGCTTTCTTGCTATTTTGTGTGGGACCTCTGTTACAGTGAATAAAACTGGGAAGGCCAAGAACATGTAGTTTTGCACATTTATGAGTTTATGTTAGTGTGCATTTAAGTTTTTATTCTGTTATTTTGAGTACTAGCGTGTGCCAGTCTGTACCTGAGGCCTGTCATGAGGAGAGTGGACATGGGATGTCACATGAAACATAAATCCCTCAACACACACACACACGCACACAAATATACAGACTCTAAAACAGAGACGCACACACACCAGCTACATCCAATGATGTTTGTGACCTGAAATCAAGCTCAATAAATACAAACAAAAAGATGAGAATAAATATCCTCCTTGTTCAGTCCTCCTCGGTTCCTCTCGTCGGCTGTGATGTCACTTCCCCTTCCTCCTCTGAGTCCCCGTAGGTGCATTCCTGCATGTGTGTGAACGTATGCGAGCGAGCTGCTACTTGGGCGGCCAGTGCGGAGCTGAAACTGATCGCTTGCGAGCCATGCAGTTCAGTCAATCTGTCGATCACAGAGAGGGTGGGCACTCGGGCTGTGAGTGGGTGTGTCCCATCATGCTCGTCGTCTACGAGTCCGTCTGATTGGAAGAGATGCGTTTCCTCTGCAGTTTCCTCACTGGCGTCTTTAGCTGTTCCAGTTACATCAGAATCTCCACAGCAAAACTCAATCACAGAATCTTTCTCTCCTTCTTCCGCCCCACTCAGAATTTCAATCTGCGGCTCACTTTCATTCTCCTCTGCTTGTTGGGAGACGTGGTTGCCTGTGGTAGTCATGGACTCCACTGAAATATGCGGCTCTAAAGAGTTTGTGTCTGTTTCTGATGTGTCCTTAGCAAACGGAGCCAGAGCAGCTAGAACGACAAAAAAATTCATTGGAAAAGGATTTAGTGTTGGGAAAGACAAACAAAAAAGGTACAATTAATTTAAAACTTGACTTTAGTTTAGAGAAGCTAAGCTAACTACACTAAATTGGCAATATTACCTTTCATGTAGTGTGGCATTTGTAAAAAGGTCAGCAAAGTTTCAATGATCAGAGTGCATGAAAAAATGGAATTGTCTCCCAAAAAGAACAAACCGATTCTGATCTGAAAAGAGTCGTCAGAAATTCCAGTCTAACTAACCTGCACGAACCTGCGTAGGTTTTTCAAATTTGCATAATGCCAGCCTATGGTTTTCATTGGCTGCCTGCTAACAAAGTCTACTCTGACCCGCCCTCAAACACTGTAGTTGTAGCTAAGGCCTGGAAGAGTTTGGTTTTTGTGTGGTCAACATGTTGAGAAAAAGATACTTCTTGCCAGTGTTTCATTATCAGACTCGTGCTCAAATTCATATGGTAAAACTGTCCACATCATTAATGTTCATATCATTGTGTATCAAGCGCTGAGAAAGAGCTGAAATTCAGTTATGGTAATTGCCGTTTCATTTCATGTGCTGTAAGCGGTCGACCAATCACAACAGATCGGGCCATCTGACCAATCGAAGAAGAGTAGGCTCTCGGAAAGGAGGGGTTTAGAGAAACTGTATCTTTTATCGAACTGTCTCAGATTCTATGAGGAAAGAAGTGATGCTGCAAAGTATATTATGAGAAAATGTGTGTTTTTTAAACCCTGTAAACCTACTGTAGGAATTTAGGAAACATCCAAAATAGCATTAGTTACAATATAAAATAATACTAAAATAACAGATTGAAATAAATATTTCAAGTATTTAAAGGTAGAGTAGGCAAATTAGGCTAGCAATACGCTGAATTCACACAGCCGCCATTTTCCCGGAAGTAAATATAAACAACAATGCCTTGGACTACCAACCTGAAGCTGCTGCCGCGATTTACACTATTGGATGTTAATATCCAATATAGGATAAGTATATAATTCGTTCCTGCTTCTTTTTTTACTTTCTGAAAAAAAAAAATATTTATAAATGAATTTCACTCTATATAGTCTAAAGTATGAAAGAAATGTACATTTTTAGAATAACTAATTTCTAAACACAACAATACGCCTTCGCATTCGCGACTCTCCTATGATCAAATGCGACACTTCCGGTTGTCTTCCCACCGGAGCCTCGCTTTCGATTTCAAAATAACGGCTGCGTGAAATTAGCGTATAGCGAGCTAGCTTTGAAAGAGTAAGATCCCACCCTTCCTTCAAAGCGTCTCCAAAACCACGCCTCCTTAAAAACACATGAACACATACAGCAGAGAGCAAACAAAAGCGTCATGAGAGATTGTTAAACTACCTCATGTTTCAAAGGACATAACTTTACAATAATAATGAACTTAAGAGCACTGACCTGTACCACCTGACTGCTGCAGATTCATTTCAGCATTGATAATGTTGCCATAGAAACGCATAAATTCGAGTCACAAACTGCTCCGAGTATAATGTACATGTGTATATATATATATATATATATATAAAAAGACACACACAGACACAGACACACACACACACACACACACACACACACACACACACACACACACACACACACACACACACACACACACACACACACACACACACACACACACACACACACACACACACACACACACACATCTAAATACATTAAGACCTCTTAACCTAGTGATTGCTATCAGGATGTGAAAACAGCCTTACAAAAAAAGTTTCTGGAACAAATCACCTACCCTGCCTTTTACTAAATATTTTTCTTATTACAAAAAAGTAGCAAAAAAACTGCAGTAGGCTACAGATGAAAAATTGTGTGAACACTGTGAACATTGAAACCGAACTGTATGAATTGATTCGCTTAGCTGGCTATAACATTGTCCTCTTGTATCGTTGTCCCGTTAGTTGGTTGCTAAAAGTATCGCTTTTATTTGATAGCCATTCAAAAGTAACTGTGAAAAACAAATCATTTATTTTTCAAGCAAAATATTAGCATCTCAAATATTTAATTTTTTAATAGTCTACACTTTGCAAGGTGACCAATTTTCCTTAAGTGTGAAAGGAAATTTAACGTCACATCACACAGTTTTGAGTGAAGGGTTTTGAACCCGTTCACTGAAATTAAACGCTACATGAACTCGCTAAAACAGTTAATACTATAATATAGTATAGTTAAATATTAAATTCTGTTGTAGTATGACAGAACCAAGCATGTGTTTGTGCATGTAGTACCCTGATCACTGAACAGCAGAAGCTTGCGTTTGTCTCTCTCTCCATCTGACGTTCGGATTCCCAGGACGGATTTCAGCTCGAGTAAAACGCGTCTCGACTCCTCGCGTTCATGACGTTGGCGTTCCTGTTCCCATGGCGACAGCATGTCCACGGCCCCTCTCCACTCCGTCTCAGAGTCCGAGTCCGAGACGTATGCTTCCAGTTCCTGGCCAAGAAAAGCAACTTTATAAATCCCACCTATAACCTCAAAATTCATGGTTTATGAATATCGCTGCATATCCGCTAAAAACAACACTGAAATCTTAGCAGTTTGTTTTGCTTCGTTCCACAAATTACATCTGTGAAATTCCGTTGATGACAATCAAGCACTATACTTACAAACAATAAGCAAATGAACTAGATTTAGACAAAAATACGAGTGGTGCTTGTTTGTCATGCCTGAAGGTTATGGCTTTTATGGATCAATGTGAAATAAGATCTGTCCACAACAAAGAAAATGAGATCTTAAAAAAATCTAGTTTAAAATGCATGTGCCAAATTTTGACAACAAATGTGGTCTTTGTATTCATGTTGGTTGGTGAAAACTTTATTATTATTTAAAAAGAACGGTTTTAAAAATAAATATACATGAATTAATTCATAAATCAATCAAATATGATTCAGAAAATAATATAGTATTTTAATATATATATATATATATATATATATATATATATATATATATTATATAATAAAAAGATACCAAAATACTTTTTGAGTTTTTTATTATAATTATTTGAGTTTTTTTCTTCATTATGCTATCAGGACTGCTGTATCGAAATATTTATTTAAAACAGAAATAAAAAAATTTAAAAAATCATAGAAGTGTATTCAAGTAATTTTATGTACGAATTGTATTTTTATTCTATAGATAAAATGAGTGTAAGACACACAGACTGACAGACAGACAAACACATGCACACAACAAACACACACAAACAAACACACACACACACACAGCGCACACAAACACAGACGCACAGACACACACACACACACAGTACCTGTTCCTCGGGGACAGGGTCTCTGTCCTGTATGTGTGTAATGGGGGCGGCAGGAGGAGGGAGATCTGGGGCATCTGTTTCCTCTGGCTGATCTGAACTCTCTGAGGAACACACACAAATACACAGTATCCTGCTAATGCGTCTCCTTCCAGCACAAAAAAAAAAAATGACATGGGTGAAAAATTCAGTTTCTAGATTGATGAAGCACTAACATTTAAAGGAATCAAATGTCACTTGATGTGACAATGTTATTGTGATGTTCTGCCCAATTGCAGACAAATGGCACATTTGATAAATCTACACTACCGTTTTAAAAAAAGGAACTTGGAAAAAAACTAATAACTAAAACAAATAGTGTGAGAGTTTAGACATCCTATTATAAATGTACATTATGAAATATAACTGTTTAAATTAGGGAATAAAGTCCCTGGAAAAAGTCATAAAGGATTAAATCTTTGCCATAATCGTACAGTTTGATTTTGGCATATATGGATAAAAAATAAAATAAATGGCTGTTAATAGATCATATTAATACTTTACAAGAGGTCATATTCACTTATCCTATTTTTTATCTGGTGCAAATTGTGCTGCCTTCAGAAAAAATAGCTACTGTTGTTTGGCACACGCGTGTAAACATGCAAAAATACATGAAAGAACTGCACATCATGCACAGCTCAACTTTGACCTCTCTAAAGTTTAAGCACCAGCCCCGGGAGGGTCATCATATGAAGCTGGGGAACAATGACGTCATTTACTTGTGCATTGTGGCCTAATTCTGTAAAGGACATCACCCACCACATCCCTCTCTCTCTCTCTCTCTGTCTTTTTTTACCCTACTACTTCCCTAAAGATCCCTAAAATAACTAAAGGGAGGGAAATCAGTCGAATAAGGAACTCTAAAAATATTCCTAAGACACACGCTGTTACCGCACAAAGCCTGACGCACCTATTATATGGTGAGGACGTCATTTCGAGAGCTCGTACACACAAATATTGTCATGCTACAAATAACTGATTGTGATTAGTCAATTCTTTGTTTTTACTGGTCAATTGTTTTTCTATAATAACTACATGACTGATAATGACCACTGATAAATACTCATTCTAGGGCTGGGCAATATGGCTAGAAAAATAATCACAATGAAAATTTTTCATATAAGTGGTACATCACAATTATCTCGATAAATGTAAAAAAAAAACCTCCTAGACTCCTATGTGAAAGTTGTAGAAACCAGACTTTTTAATCTTTATTGTCAGAATGATAATAATAATAATAATAATTCAATATGCATATACCACATTTCAGCAATACTACCATGCTGCATAAACATTATATCAAACACTTATCAAACTTTTGTTATAATTATATCAAGGAAAATTATATTGCGATAATTACCGCGCCCAGCCCTAATACACATTTTTGACCAATTTATGATGCCAGGATTTGTGATATTGTCAAGAACATCTAAACCATAATAAGGTTCAGCTTTTTATTAAACTATTAAATTGAAATAAACTTAAAGACAAAGTGTTCAATTTGTAGGTCAAATTTGACCTATATTTTAAGAATCTTTTATTATCTCTTACCACTGACATTTTTTAGATTTTAGTAGGTTTTTTGTAAACACAAGTCAAAAGATAAAATCAATAAATTTTAAAATTTCATATTTGAAGCTCAGCAGCCCCTGGTCATTGAATTTCAAAAAATAATTAATTAATAAAAATAAAAAAATGTATATGATGGTGAGTACAGAATTTTTTTAGTGAACTACTCCTGTAAGAAGGACCTTTTGCCCGACTACCAAAATCATGAGTTTTTAGTTGTCTCAAATTTACCCGATTTTTTTGTTTGGACTATACTAAAAAAAAAGAAAGAAATTAAATATTCACAAAAAAAGAAAAACTACAAAATGAACCAAACAAAATAGTGGTTTCATTCAAATTCCAACGGAGCGGCGCAGCAGCAGAGTGCTGTGATTGGTTGAGAGTGTGACCTCTGACCTGGGGGGCTGGAGACCCGTCGTAGCATGCGGTCGACCTGCGCGAGTGTGTCGTCCCAGCAGCAGGTGCTGGCCTGCATGTGTGGCTGCAGCAGCTGCAAACGCTCTCTCAGCTCCTGATATCCCGCGCACGTCATCTCCTCCGTCTCTTTCGCAACCATTAATTTTTCCAAATCGTCCTCCAGAATTATGACCCTAGGAGAAATTAAACCGTTGAGATAAATAGTGTGTTAACCAGTGTTATACAAGGATGGTTTGTGCACCCTATGTCAAGTTTGTTTGTATTCAGTGTGAAAATTAAATGAGTAAATCTATTACCATTGTGTCAAATGATCTTATATTTTAGTGAATTTTATAATATTAATATTTTATAATATTAAAAAAAAGTTTATTTTAAGAAAATTATTAATTTCACCAATTTTGTCATTTATAAAAAAATAAAAAAATTAAAAAAAAGAATATAAAAAAAGAAAATAACTTAGAAGTCCATACTCGTTTAAGAGTGTTTTCAGGTGAAGTTGTAAACTGCGGACAGACGTGTGCAGAGAATTGAGCTCTCTACACTTCTGTTGAGCACGTCCATTTCTTCCCGCGGGCAGCGACTGGTGCTGCGTCTCGAAGTAACGGTGGAAATCAAAGCTGCGCTGAAGATCACCAAGGCAACTGGCTAGGGTGCGATGGAGGGAGTCAGTAATCAAAGGGACGCAGCTGTACGTAAGGGGGCGGGGCCTGGAGTCAAGCTCCTCCCTCCCCGGAGACAGCAGCAGAGCCAATCGCCGGAAAAACTCTGAGCTCTGCCCGACCCACAGCTGGAACAACGTCTGCAAACCAATCAATGTTTACTGAGGAGAATCATGTGATGTGTTATTTAGAACAACAATAGGGCTGGGCAATATATTGAAATATAGGTTGCAATGATTTTTTTCAATGCTATGAAATTGTTTTTAATGGGCCTTTTATTTGGCTGTTAGGTTTCCAGAACATGCAGTGGAATAGATTGTTCCCTCTTCTTTGTGTCCAGACTCAAAGAAATCACAGCAAAAAAAAAAAGTTTGATTGATTTCTTTCTTTTAAACTGTCCATTTCAATAATTTAATCCAAATAATAATTCAATGTCATGAATCAAAAATATTTAAGTCCCAGCATATAATTTAATGTAATATTTATTCATGAATTTTCATGAAAATATATATGCATGCATGTTGTTATACTGCTAAAAAATAAATAAAAAAATAAATGCTCAATTTTGTCTCTCCTGAAGAAAAAAACAACAACAAATTTCACAGAAAATACATAAATATCAAAACGTATTTACAGATTTTAAAAAAATCATAAGTTTACAAATAAATATTAAGATCAGCTATATAGCCCAGCCCGAACCAACAGTACAAACGTTTCTGTACCTTGAGTGCAGGTAGGCTGTAATCATTGGTCAGTTCTTGCGCTTGCTCATCTGAAAGATGCTCCACCCCCAGACCGAGACCAAGCTCTCTGATTGGCACGGTGGACACGTAGTTGGTGACATTGTCAATCTCTGAGTTCAGTGGAAATGTAAAACATAGTCAAGGACTTAACCACTAAGAATCCAAGTGAATTAAATATTAAGAAATCGTAATATAAAAGCAAGGTCGCTGCGATGCTGTTGGATCAGGATATGATTTGAGCATGATGCACGTGGCGAGGCGGGAGGCTCGGAATGCGCAGCGAAGACTCTGATAGGCTGCTTTCCGTAGACCAATCAGCTGCTGACTCCGAAGATGCCCCGCCCTGTTAAAGGGACAGGCGCCACTCACCCTGTCGAGTAAACTTGACAAGTGAAATGTGATCCAACTGTGCAGACGTCCGAGAACCATCAGGGCAGACACACATCACATACAACACACAATACTACTAGACTGACAGTATGTAACAAAAATGACACAAATATCGACAAACTAATACACCTACACCACCTTTCAAAAGTTTTAGATCTGTAAGACTCTTACTTTTTTTCACTTTGCTTGTTCAGGGTTGGAGCTGAACTCTGCATGAAAGTGGATCTCGAGGGCCAGAGTTGAGAATCCCCGATTTAATGAGTACAAGGGTTCATTTGTGTTTATCTTACTGAACCCAAACTTTTGAACAGTAGTGTATATTAATAAGAATTATTACACATAACACAGACAGTCCAGTGAAAGACAAATTACATTCAACACTCATAGCAAACTAAATACACGCATACATTATTAAATCTATATTTAAACACACAAACAGACATAACAGATGTTCATCCACATGCAGGATATAGTGTGTAGAAAATATAAATTATGAATGCAAGAACTATGAATCAAACCAGTTTTACTCGGGGCCTAAAATTAACACTTGCCAAGCGCCTAATGAGAGTAAAAATCACTGTTGGCAACTGTAAGTACAGTATGTGTACAGTGTATATATATATATATCATTATATTGGATCCGTGCATGCATTAGGTCTTAAAGTGACAGCATCCTAATAATCCTACTGCTGTCTGCATTTTTAATGTTAATTAATCAACAAAGGACAACGAAAAGAAAACAAATTACCCTCTGCTCTTGACTTAATAACTTTTGGACCTTAAATAAGGATTAATCCAAGTTTAATTTATACAGTGAAGAGTATGCAGTAAATGTCTGTACCTGAAAACCTACACGAAAAGCACTGTTTATTTCATGTTTACTTATGTTAATAAGGTTTTCAATTTATATCAGTAAGACATTTGATTCATTTGTTGCCATAGGAGAGGAAGAATTTTGCAAACTCGTTAATTCATCTAAATCGACAACATGTATGTTAGACCCTATACCGACTAAACTACTGAAAGAGATGCTTCCAGAAGTCATAGATCCTCTTCTTAACATCATTAATTCATCTTTGTCTCTAGGATACGTACCAAAAACCTTTAAGCTGGCTATGATTAAACCGCTTGTTAAAAAAACGCAACTTGATCCTACAGAATTAGTCAATTACAGGCCAATCTCGAATCTACCTTTTCTGTCAAAGATACTAGAAAAGGCAGTATCCTCACAACTGTGTTCCTTTCTTAAAAGAAATGGTATCTGCGAGGATTTCCAGTCAGGATTTAGACCGCACCATAGCACTGAGACAGCTCTCATTAGAGTCACAAATGATTTGCTCTTATCATCCGATCGTGGTTGTATCTCTCTATTAGTGTTACTTGATCTTAATGCTGCATTTGACACCATTGACCACAACATTCTCTTAAATAGACTAGAAATCTATGTTGGCATTAGTGGAATTGCATTAGCATGGTTAAAATCATATTTATCTGACCGCTATCAGTTTGTAGCAGTAAATGAAGAGATGTCTTATCGATCACAAGTTCAGTATGGCGTACCACAAGGCTCAGTACTAGGACCGCTGCTGTTCACTATGTACATGCTGCCTTTAGGTGATATCATTAGGAAACATGGAATTAGTTTTCACTGTTATGCTGATGATACTCAGCTCTATATTTCTTCCAAACCTAACGAAACTCACCAATTCACAAAATTATCGGAATGCATAGTTGATATCAAAAATTGGATGACTAGTAATTTCCTACTACTAAATTCTGAAAAAACAGAGATTCTAATTATTGGACAAAACACTTCCACACGTAATAACCTAGAATACCGTCTAACACTTGATGGCTGCTCTGTTAAGTCTTCGTCGTCAGTTAGGAACCTGGGTGTGCTCTTTGATACCAATCTTTCATTTGAAAGTCATGTGTCTAGTGTCTGTAAAACCGCATTTTTCCATCTTAAAAATATATCTAAATTACGTCATATGCTCTCATTGACAAATGCGGAACAACTAGTTCATGCGTTCATGACATCAAGGCTAGATTATTGTAATGCTCTACTGGGTGGTTGCCCTGCACGCTTAATAAACAAACTACAGCTAGTTCAAAACGCAGCCGCTAGAGTTCTTACCAGAACCAGGAAGTACGACCATATTAGCCCGGTTCTGTCAACACTGCATTGGCTCCCTATTAAACATCGTATAAATTTTAAAATATTGCTGATTACTTACAAAGCACTAAATGGTTTAGCTCCCCAGTACTTGAGCGAGCTCTTAACGCATTATAGTCCTTCACGTCTATTGCGATCTCAAAACTCCGGCCAGTTGATAATACCTAGAATATTTAAATCGACTGCTGGCAGTAGATCCTTTTCCTACTTAGCACCAAAACTTTGGAACAATGTTCCTAACATTGTCCGGGAAGTAGACACAGTCTGTCAGTTCAAAGCTAGACTAAAAACACATCTCTTTGACCTAGCATTCACATAACACTCTTTAGACTTCTATAATTCAATATTAGGCTGCTTAGATTAGGTCAGCCGGAACTGGGAACACTTCCCTCATATCCTGATGTACTCGTTACATCATAAGAAGAATAGCATCTAAGCTAATTTTAGTGTCTTTGTTTATCTCGAGGTTTTTTCCGCAGCCTGCTGGATCCAGGCCGTTTCCAGATCTGACGAAGGACTTTCGCCTGGACCTGATGACAATTCAGTGCTGAAGTGTCAACTAGCCTCTCCCTATGGAGGATCCCTATACCACTCTACAGATAAAGCGTTGTGGATTTGTTTGGTTTGCGTACCTACCCAAAGTGATAAGATAAAATAAAAATGTATAGACAAAATTTATAGACAAGTAGTTTGTTTAGGCATGGTTTGTAAGGAATTACAAACCTGCGCACATATATTCAAACGCACATAACTATAGAATCAATTCTTAATGCGCATGTGAACGCCATCAGCGTCTATCACAGGTTCACGTTTAAAGTCTGTTTAGAGAGAACGGTGTCGTCTTAGCGGCCCCTAATTTAATAACAAATGATCATTTAGACGGAAGTGAATCAATCAAAACTAACTTTAGCTGGAAAAAACATTTTTCAAGAGCCACTATAAAACCAAACCAATCTCTGTTACCTTAAATTATATGTTTATCTCTGTAAAGCTGCTTTGAAACAATCTACCATGTTAAAAGCGCTATATAAATGAGGATGACTTGACTTGACAAACAGTTTTAGCTGTCGTATCAAAATTGTAATTTTCTAAAATTGGTATCTAAAGTTTTGGTGCCATAACTGCCTGTTTTTGCAAAACTATAAATATGTGTCAACTATAAATATGTGTTTTGCTCTTGTTTATTTGACCGATCATAGAAGGGAGTGTTTGGGAAAGCTATTTCAGAAAAAAGATTTACAGAAATTGCACACTTCAGCTTTGAACGACTATAAAACTGCATCACATGCAAAACTACTGCACAGCACAAAAAAATCAATTTCACATATTCACACACAAAACAAAATCTAAAGACAATGCAGACATAAAGTGGAAGGGTCTGTGTGTGTGTGTGTGTTGTGAAACTTACATTGTGAATCCTCGTGAGATGACCTCTGTCTCCTGCATGAGACGCAGAGATTTGCGAGAGAGACTGGTCAGCGCTCGGCTGTTGTTCACCAAACCCTCCAGCTGGACGGCCAGAGACTGGACGCGCCGCTGAAGAACCGCCTTGTGCCATAGAGACAGCCCGCGACAGGCACACGTAACACACACCAGGATGGCACACAACCACAGAGCCAGCTCGTGGTCAGGATACGAAAAGCGTAGGCCCAGCAGGACGGCTAGCAGCCCGACCAAAAAGGACACATCCCTTGAACAAAGAAACACATCAGTGACATATCAGCTCGATAACGGTACAAGCTTTTTGTTGGTATTGTTGTGGCTGTGTACCATAGAGAGGGAGGCGAGAGGTAGCATGGCGCTGGGACAGCAGTGCTGGCACTGGGGCAGACAGTATCAGTGGAGCCCAGAGAGAGCACACTCGGATCCAGAAGCTCGATCAGCTCGACGTCCTCCTGCAACAGCACATCCTGAGACAACAGACAGCGCAGAGAATACTGGCGGAAGGCAGCGTCCTGCGGGAAAACAAACACATTTGAACACAATCACTCTGCGGCTTTAAATCAATCTAATTATCGGATCATAGCACCAGTGCCTTGCAGCAATACTGGGAGTCTGTGCTGTACGCACAACAAGACAAGATCTTGGTCTCGGAATCTCGGAATTTTAAAATAATGTGATTAACATCAGTTAGATCCTATAGAGTTGGAATCATTTAAAACTTAATTTGAAGAAAAAAAAAGTAAAAAAAATATATATATATATTTATTTATTTATTTTAAATACACTTTATAGAAAACAGCTTTAATTTAGAGATTTATTTTAAATGTATCTTTATTTGTTATTTATAAACAACAAAAAATGGTTTTACTTATAATTGTTTTATTTAGAAATATATTTTAAATATTAAATTTGTATTGTATGCCAATACATTTAGAATTATTTAGATAAAAAAATCTATTTATATATGTTTAAAAATGTAGTTAAATATATAGTTTTAAAAACAGATTACTAATATTACTTTTAAATGTAATGTTAAACATCTGCCAATTGCTTTTACTTTATTATTTTAATTTTTCATCAATAATTTTTTTTTAAATGAATGGTTTAAATTTCAAATCGTTAATTTTCCTATTTTTTCTTCTTTTTTTTAAATTTCAGATGTAAAACACGTATAGTGATCAAGGCAGACATTATTTTTGTACAATAAAAACAAAACATCAATGTCAATACGAAGACAGCCTCACAACCAATCATGTATGCCCTTGATCATGGAAATAAAACGAAATAGTTCATTTTCAAATATATATATTTAGCAAAAATAAAGGATTACCAGCCACCACAAAAGGATTTTGTTCACCTGCGGTCAGTCTTAAAGTAAGATGATTTTATTAATGAAAACAAACTGTATTTAAGATAAAAGTAAATATACAATATGTATTTTAGGTATGGGAGTGGCATATCTAACGTGATAGTTTGATTGGTCAATGACCGGAGTTTTGATTGGTCAACTGGCTGGTTTTGTTACACAGGTCTGACTCAAGATCTAGTGATCTTATAAAGTACCTTTATATCTTCCTACATAAACAACTATTCTCCCACAAATATTAATGTGATTATGCATATTTGACACATGATTGAAATCCAGGTTAAGTTGGTAATAGGCATGAGATACTGGCTTAGTCCTGTTCTCTGCGACACTGCTGAAGGAGAGACGAGCAGAAAGAGGAGGAGCTTCATTCTCACCAGCTGCTGCACCTGCCAACAGGTGGCGCTGTCTCGATGCAGAGGACTCAGACTGCGCAGAGCATCAACCAGCCTCCAACCACCCTTCTGCAAAATACACACGGATAAATGCATACAGCACACTAGATTTAAGAAGAAAACCAATGTAGGTCATAGTCATTCAAAGCAAGACAAGTTGCTAAATACTGAATAAGTGGTGATATGTAAATACGGGCGGTCATATGTTAATGAGCTAATTAGGTTAGTTAATGAGGTTGTGATGTCATTGAAGTGACCATTTTTAAATTCTTTGGATGGATAGGAGAGAAAGCTTTTGTGTGCACAAGTATGCAAGTCAATATTGACACACACACACACTCACGCACTGTTGTGTTATTTGAGATACGTTTATACCTTTCTTCAAAGTATAAGTGACAGTAAAGACATTTTTGATGTTACAAAACATCTTTATTTCAAATAAGTTGTTGTGAACTTTCTAAACTATTCATCAACAAATCCTGAAAAAAAAGAATCTTTAAGTTTTCACTAAAACATTAAGCAGCACAACTGCTTTCAACATTGATAATAATAATACATGTTTTGTTGAGCAGCAATTTATCATATTAGAATGATTCATGATCATGTGACACTGAAGACTGAAGTAATGATGCTGAAAATTCAGCTTTGCATCACAGGAATAAATTACATTTTAAAATGTAAATCAAATAAAAACAGCTACTTTAAATAGTAATATTATTTCACAATTACTGTTATACTGTATTTTTAATCAAATTAATGCAGCCTTAGTGAGCATAGGAGACTCATATTTAGCTTTATATTAAAATTCAGATGCTGGAGTGTTTATCATCTCCTCTTGAGTAACATTCCACAGACCGACTATTGATTCCTGTCTGGGTCATGAATCATTATCACACAAACCACATGTCTGGGGGGGGGGTTATTATTTTAGCCTACATACTAAACATCCCGTCGAATGTTTGAAACAAAGACAGACTTGATATCTTAAAATCTCAGAACAAGTGTGTAGTTTTGGGAAAGTATATATTGGTCATTCACGCTCAAACTGAGAGGTTTTCACTGTTTTGTCTTCTTTCTTTCTTCATGTCTTTAGTATTCCACTGCTGTAGGACTCACATTCTAGATGCTTTGACTGTGTGTCAGACAACTGAAGAATAGAACAAGATTCTTCTGTGTGTGTGTGTGTGTGTGTGTGTGTGTGTGTGTGTGTGTGTGTGTGTGTGTGTGTGTGTGTGTGTGTGTGTGTGTGTGTGTGTGTGTGTGTGTGTGTGTGTGTGTGTGTGTGTGTGTGTGACGTTGCAGACTGGGAACACAAACAGGGACAGCCTGAACCGTGTAAACTTAAGACAATATGATGCTCTCTGTGAAAACTTTCCAAACAAATTATAAAATAAAGTGTGTACGAGCACACAAACTAAATTTTATTCTGCCAAAGGAATCAGTTCCGTTCATCACATTCCCAAAAAAGGACTGGACAATTCTTCAGTCATTCATCACTTCCAGTTCCTGAGGCGACCATGAGACCGGCCTTCACCGTTACACACTGATGGCTGTTGTGACGGGATCCAAACACACTTTATTTTTCCAAATCAATTTTTTTTTTTAGAGTTAAACACTTATTCAGCACATGCTTTATCTAACTGAGACTAGGGAGCGTGTGTGTTTCACTTTGTAAGAATTTAACAACAAATGTTTTTGAGGTATAAAAAATAATTTTTTGAAATATTTTAGCTCTAGGAATCTGGTGAACATGAAAGATGTGCATTTGTAACAGTTTGTGAATAAAATGCATGAAAATTGACATTTTGAATCTTTAAAATGTGTGAAAATATAAATGATATATAGATTAAAATGCAAACAATTTTAGCAAAAATACATGAATTATAAAGTAGACTTACACGGACGATAAAGATATAGTTCGAAAAATCATTTTAAATGTAAAAGAATAGCAAAGTCCTCATAAGGACACAGAGAAACGATATCATTGGAATGACATTCACAGCGATTTTTTCCAGATAAGGAACGATAAAAACATTGACAGCCAATCAGAATCCTCCTGTAACGAGCTTGAGCGTTTAAAGTGACAGAGCACGCGCTTAGAATAAACAGAATGATATCATCTGTGGATGCTAATATAGTTCCCTTTCGAGAGGTCTCTCCTATTGCGTAAGTAGCTTACGCTATGGGAAAACTCCTTTTCTCGAGAATATTGAAGTCTTTATGTAAAACGCATTGCAGCTGCACAGCTGACAGCAATGAACGAAGGCAGCTCGGTCATTGGCTGTGCTGCGGCAACTTGCTCGAACCAATGACGGGGCGACTCTGAATGCGCGACCAATGAGCGCGCTTCGCGCCCGCGCGCGTCAGAGCCCGCCAAGATGGGCGTGGCCAAGAGCTATATATTGGGCGCCCCGTCATGAGAGTTCTTTAGATTTAATCTCCTTCAGCGAACACCTTCTTCGCTGGAACCTCCGGATTATTGAAGCTTCGCCGTCGAAAAGCATACCAGCGGGATTTGCTACGAGGACGTCGGCACCTTCAGCCGCCTTCTAACGCGATCCTACTGAGCCATCCGGCGTACTGCTCACGCAAGTATTTACATCTGTTCGCTCTGCGACACTTGTAAAAGAGCAAATTTTCCAAGGCGTTGTTTCAAATGCCTTCCTGCGCGTCGTGCAGAGACCTTCTCCCGGACGGGGATCGTCACATCATCTGCGCTCGCTGCCTGGGCCGGGACCACGTAGAAGCTGCTTTGACCAAGGGCGGATGCCCCGAATGTGACGACCTGGGTCTCTCCGCACTGCGGGCTCGCCTCGCCGCTTTCGCCGTGAGCGAGCCCATCGCCGCCATCCCTCTGTTCGAGCCGCGCACTAAGAAAAAGTGCCGCTCACAGAGGCTTCCTGAACCTGAGCTCAGTGACGTCACGCCGAGCCAGTCTCCGCGTGCTTCACCGCCGCTCTTGCCTTCCCCACCGCCGGTTCAGTTCACCCAGCCGGACCCACACCCCTCTAGCAGAGCGGTGGGCCTTGTGACTTTCGGCGCGTCCGAGGACGACGGGGGAATGGATGACAGCTTGTCAATCGACGCTGCTTCGGACGACTGGCCGGGCTCCACTCTCGACCCCGCCCCGTCGACGCTAGCTAGCGCGAGCGGGGGCTCCACCATGGATAGCGAGATTATCCGCGTTCTCTCTAAGGCCGTGGAAGACCTCGGGCTCGATTGGTCTTCTCCCGAAGAACCAACCCGGAGCCGACTGGATGAGTGGTTTCTGCAGGGGCGCCAGCAGGCCCCTCGGCAAAGGCCTTCTCCCTTCTTCCCGGAAGTTCACGACGAACTCACCAAGTCGTGGAAAGCCCCCCACTCTGCGCGCCTAAAGCCTTCTTTTTCTTCCTCGCTCTCCTCTGTGGACGGCGCAAAGGAAAGAGGCTACGAGGGAACACCGCCCCTCGAGGAGGCCGTGGCCAATCATCTCTGCCCGCCCTCCACCACCGGATGGAAAGCCAAAGCTTCCCACCCCTCGAAGCCCTGCCGCACTACTTCAGCTCTCGCCGGTCGCGCCTACGCCGCCGCCGGCCAAGCTGCATCAGCGCTTCACTCTATGGCGGTACTTCAAGTGTTCCAAGCCAAGCTTCTCCGCTCTATGGACGAGTCTGGCCCCGAACCCGAAGCTTTTAAGGACCTACGCAGCGCGACTGACATAGCCCTGCGAGCCACGAAGGCCACCGCCCAGTCTATCGGCCGTGCCATGGCTAATTTGACTGTTCTCGAGCGCCATCTGTGGTTGACTCTGACTGAGATGAAGGACGCGGATAAGGCGCCATTTCTCGACGCGCCTATCTCCACCAGCGGGCTGTTTGGACCGGCGGTTAACCTGTTAACCGTTTCCAGAGCGTCGGCGCACTGAAGCGTTTTTTTTTTATTTAGTTCAAATTTACTATCAGATTTAATGTTATACCTTGACAAACTATACATCATTAAAAAGATATAATACTCAAGATTCAGTATTTGACCACTATTGTATTCTGAGAAACTTATAGTGACAGTTATGTCTTAATTTGTGTCAGGAGTTATGAAATGGAAAAATGAGTCGATACCTTTAATATGAATTATGAGCGTCAGCTGGTCCATTCATAAAAAACACTCCGTGCTGTCGTCATGACGGCGATTCACAAAACAACGTCCCTCAGGGCTTTAGCTCAAAAATGTGCAGACTTGGAGAAATATTGATATATTCTCATAGATTCACATCATATTTCTATAGACAGGAATACTATTTGTTGAATTTATACCCAAATGCGTCGATGTAATCATTATGATCGCTTCTTACTGAGATGTGCTGTGTTTTCAATTCATACCAATAGCCTGAGGGCGCTATATGCACAATAACAGTCCATATATGGATCACGAAGAAGACCCATAGTCATGTGACATTCCAGGACGTCACTGATACAGAAAGTAGCTGACAGAGATCGCTGTAACATGCAGATAAAGATGTTTTGAAGCCAATAAACATGATTGCAATGATATTTGAGTTACCTGTGTTCTTCAAGCCATGCCAGGTATTTCATAATAATAGATTATATTTATAATGCAATGCTAATCGATATAGATTTCATCATCGTGCAGAAGACTATAAATAATAAATTTTCGGTCGGATTTTTTTTTATCTGAAGCCAAATTAGAGCACAGAAGATTATTTAAAACACTCGACTTGCGTTATAAAGTAAGTTTGGAGCACAAACATGGTTTTAATCTCATAAATGGTCGTGTATTGATGGTGTGCTAAGCTAACATGCTAGCTAGCCCAGGTGCACCTGCCACCAGCAGTTATTGTTTTATGATTTTTTTCTAAATAGGAATGCTTACTGAAATGTTTCAGTGCATTTGATACCAGTTTCAAATATTTAGTGAGAACTTTGATAAAAGAAATTAGGGTTTGAAATCCTATGAATAGCCTGTGAATAGCCAGTCGTTAGTAGCTATAATGCAGACAAAAGAAATGCATATTTAGAGCCATAATCAGTCTGGAGAGGTGTAAATGTGTGCAGGGAGAGACTCACACTGAATGGGGCTCGTTTGCACCACAAAACAATATAGACAATAGACTGATTAGATGACTCAGAAGATGACTAAACATCAGTTTGCATTTTAGAGTCTAATCAAAATAAAGTAATTTGACATGATCTTGAAAAACATTTAACTAAATACAGAGTTTTAGACTTATCATTTTCAGATTTTAAATATAAAATGGTCACACATATGGCTTTAGCTGCAGTGCATTTCTAGATTGCTCCAGGGCCAACTTCAATTATATTTTTATGAAGATGTTTCATAAAAGTAAATTTCTAATAACTTTACAAAACTTTGAAGCTATTTAAACATTTTTTTTTCATTATGACAATAATTAATTCTACATTTACAATAAACTACTAGGTGTCAGCTTTCAAATGAGATCATACTTGTGCTTTTAGTGCAAAGGGTTCATGAACTGTATCTGTTTAAGTTTGGGTATGCCATTTCTGGGGATTTTTCAAAAGTGGCCTTGAAGGTTAACAGGTTAAGGGTTTCGCCGAACGCTTCACTGAGGCCCAGAATGCTTCACAAGCTATGCGGCATTTCCTGCCCAAGCGCTCCAGCTCATCGCAGAGCAGACAGAGGCCGCCGCAGCCGCAGCGGGCTAGAACAGCCCCCACCGCCTCTCAGCCCGCGCCTCAGGCTGACGCTCGACGCCGCTCGCGCTCTCACAACCGCAAGCCGCCTTCTGAGCGACGGGGTCCTCGGCCCAAGATTGTGCTGAACCCCGAGCCTCGAAAGCCGTCCTAGCCACAAGAATGAAAAGAGAGAGTGCGTGTCTCGCAAAAGCCGGACCACTCTCTCTGCAAAAGCTCAAGCATTACCCAGTCCCCTTACAGGCGGCTGGATATGTTCATACAGCAGTCAATGGGCCAGTCACAGAGCTCGCTCACCTGCAAACAAACGCCGTTTTTACGGCGACGCACAGAAAACACAAAAAGAGTCTTTTTCTGCCTGTGTCACTAAGGGTTCACATGTCCACAAGGTGTGCATTCCCAGATACTGTCAAAACAGTGCCAAATTCATTCCCAGCTCAAGCTGCGCACCCCATGAATGTAGATCACGTGCCTACGGTCATGTACGCACCACTACACACAAGCACTGTTCACACAGTTATAAATTCATCCCCAGTAAAAGCGGGAAACATTATAAAAGTGACGCGTGTGCCTACCACTGTTTATGCACCCCCACTTATAAACACTGTCCTTACAGTGTCAAACACAACCCCAGCCCAGGCTGCGAGTTTTACAGACACAGCGCGCGCTGCTGTAATCACACACGCGCCCATTCACTCAGCTGCTCAGCGCGCGCCCGCGCCTCTGAGAGCTATGAGCTCCGGCGATTCGCTGGCCGGGTCCCTGCGTCACAGCGGCCCGCCCCTAGCCTGTATTCAGCCCATATCTGTACACGCAGCGGCATGGGAAAATATTCCAGATATGCCGAAATGGGTATTGAATATAGTAAAGCACGGATACTCGCTCCAGTTCGCTCGCAGACCACCACGTTTTACGACTGTGGTCCAGACGAAAGTGAGAAAAGAGTGCTCACATGTTCTACGCACCGAGGTGCGCAAACTAATAGAAAAGGGCGCTGTGGAAACTGTTCCCCCCTCTCTGAGCGAGGCAGGTTTTTACAGCCGCTATTTTCTCGTCCCGAAAAAGGATGGCGGTCTCCGCCCCATCCTAGATCTCAGACACCTGAACAAAGCACTAATGATTCGCTCGTTCAGAATGTTAACAACCAAGCATATCCTCGCGCAAGTACGCCCAGGAGATTGGTTTCTCTCAGTGGATCTGAAAGATGCTTACTTTCACATTCCAATAGCGCCTCATCACAGGCCGTTTCTGAGATTCGCTTTCGAGGGACAGTCGTACCAGTACACAGTACTTCCGTTCGGCCTGTCCCTGGCTCCCCGTACATTCACGAAATGTATGGATGCAGCACTTTCCCCCCTAAGGCGAAGGGGAGTGCGAATACTGAATTATCTCGACGATTGGCTGATTCTAGCACAATCAGAGAGTCAGTTAATAACACACAGATCTTGGATTATCAGCCATTTAGAATGCCTGGGTCTAAGAATCAATTTTGCAAAAAGCATACTATCTCCCAGCCAGAGGATTTCTTTCCTGGGAATAGTTCTAGACTTGATGCAAATGACAGCGCGTCTCTCATCAGAGCGCGCGCTCACCATCCGGCGCCTTGCAACATCATTCAGGGCGGGCGCGCTCGCCCCCGTCAAGCGGTTTCAGAGGATGCTCGGTCTCATGGCCTCAGCATCGGCCGTACTCCAGCTAGGATTGTTGCATATGCGCCCTCTCCAACGCTGGCTCAAGAGCCGCGTCCCTACTCACGCGTGGCGTTCGGGCCACCTTTTAATCAGAGCGAACCACGGCTGTATAAAAGCCCTGACGCACTGGAAAGCCGCCGACTGGTACCAGTCAGGCGTGAGGCTGGGTGTGAACACAAGGAGAAAGATGATAACGACAGATGCCTCCAAAATAGGTTGGGGGGCCCTTTACGAGGGCAGGCCTGTCTCCGGCTTTTGGTCAAACCCGGAGAAGCGCCTACACATAAACTGTCTGGAAATGAAAGCGGTCGCTTTGGCTCTCAGAGCCCTGCTCCCACAGCTGAGAAACGAACACGTCTTGGTCCGAACGGACAACATGACGGTAGTATCGTACATAAATCGCCAGGGTGGACTCAGGTCGAGCTCAATGCATTCAATGGCCAGGAGACTCATTTTATGGTCCCAGCACAACTTGCGCTCGCTGAGAGCAGCGCATGTGCCAGGTGCCCTGAACCAGGGGGCGGACATGCTATCCAGAGACAAAATTCTCCCAGGAGAATGGGCTCTCAACCCGCTGACGATTCACTGGTTATGGAAAACCTTTGGCAAAGCGGAGATCGACCTCTTCGCCTCCAAGGAGAACGCGCACTGCCCTCTTTTCTTCACGAAAAGCATGGATGCGCTCGCCCAGAGCTGGCCGAGCCGTCCCTTATATGCCTTTCCCCCGATCGCGATGCTACCGCAGGTCATCAGTCGGGTCAGAGAGGAGAAAGACGCAGTGCTGCTGATAGCCCCACTCTGGAAGAACCAAACATGGTTTCCAGATCTGATGCAAATGCAATCTGCACCACGGCCGATTCCACTGAGGCCAGACCTCCTCAGTCAGGCCAACGGGATGATATTTCATCCCCGCCCCGATCTGTGGGCCCTTCATGCATGGCCCCTCAACGGGTTCCCAGGAACCTCACGAGCGGAGCACTAAAAACCATCGCTGAGGCGCGGGCGCCCTCCACGACGCTTATATGCCCAGAAATGGAAAGTGTTCAGTGTCTGGTGTAATGCCAAGGGCCTGAACCCTGAAACATGCGAGATTACGAACGTACTCGCTTTTCTACAAGGGCTTCTGGAGGCGGGCCGCGCCCCCTCCACGCTCAAAGTATATGTGGCGGCCATCACAGCATCACACGACCCTGTAATGGAACGTCCATTGGGAAGAAACGACCTAATTATTCGTTTCCTAAGGGGCGCTAGGAGGATGAACCCTTCACGCCCCCCCTCAGTGCCGATCTGGGACCTAGCTACTGTCCTAGACGCTCTTAAAGGGCCTCCGTTCGAACCATTCCGAACCGTGCACCTTAAACAGCTCTCGCTCAAGACTGCGCTCTTGCTGGCACTCGCCTCGGTCAAGAGAGTGGGCGACCTGCACGCGCTTTCGACAAGCGCTGCCTGCCTAGAATTCGGACCTAACGACTGCAGGGTCGTCCTTAGACCGAAACATGGGTATATTCCTAAAGTGCTCACCACTCCCTTCAGAGCACAGGTTATCTCCCTAACTGCGCTATCGTCCCCAGCAGACGAACACGACGCTAATCTACTCTGCCCCGTTAGGGCTCTCAGAGTGTATTTGGAGCGTTCTGCCCTATTCAGACAGACAGAACAACTGTTTGTATGCTTTGGCGGCCGTACGAAAGGTTCCGCCGTTTCAAAGCAGAGAATCTCTCACTGGATAGTTGAAGCTATAGCGCTGGCTTATGAAGCTAAGGGACTTCAATGCCCCTGGGGAGTCAAAGCACACTCCACCAGGAGTGTGGCTTCTTCCTGGGCATGGTCGAGCGGGATACCGATCGAGGATATTTGTGCGGCGGCAGGCTGGGCCTCACCGTCCACATTTATCAGGTTCTACAACCTACAGGTCCCGACACTGCATTCCAATGTACTATCAGCATGATGCTAGTTGAACTACGAGTTCGTATCTAGATTATGTATGTGCTTGTGTCACACTGAGCGCCTTCTAGCCGCTCTGTATTCTTTCCCACATATAAAGCTCGCCTCTGCCGGCTAGTTGGATGATAACTTTGCTTTTTTAGCTCAGGCACCTGCCTCTGGCTATCATAAGGCGAAGTTCAGCACGCACGGCGTTTTGCATGGTGTTCCCATAGCGTAAGCTACTTACGCAATAGGAGAGACCTCTCGAAAGGGAACGACTCGGTTACTAACGTAACCTCGGTTCCCTGAGAGGAGGGAACGAGTATTGCGTAAGCTGCCGTGCTTGTGCTTGGTTAGTTCGCTTCAGTCGTTTTAACCTAAAGAACTCTCATGACGGGGCGCCCAATATATAGCTCTTGGCCACGCCCATCTTGGCGGGCTCTGACGCGCGCGGGCGCGAAGCGCGCTCATTGGTCGTGCATTCAGAGTCGCCCCGTCATTGGTTCGAGCAAGTTGCCGCAGCACAGCCAATGACCGAGCTGCCTTCGTTCATTGCTGTCAGCTGTGCAGCTGCAATGCGTTTTACATAAAGACTTCAATATTCTCGAGAAAAGGAGTTTTCCCATAGCGTAAGCTACTTACGCAATACTCGTTCCCTCCTCTCAGGGAACCGAGGTTACGTTAGTAACCGAGTCGTTATCTTTATAGTTATCGTTCTTGGTGTGAACGGGCCTTTAGACTTTTGTTTGAAAAATTACATTATTCCAGACAATTAAAAGAATTAATAACATATAAAGGTGAAAAATAATTAGTAAAATTAAAAGAATTAAATCAATGATATTCATTTATAAAGATCTTATTTTGATACACAGTGAATTAATATAATTAATTTTGTAAGCGCTACTACAATTGCCTAACTTGTTCTATTAAATTTAATAAAATTATCTAGAATTTATCATTATAAGTCTGTTATATACATATAAATGTTTCTTATGCCAAAAGATGGTAATTACATTTGTAGTAGTCTGGGTTATGAATAAAAAAAATAAAAATAAAAAAAGAATAGTATACTTTTTATTTATTTTATTAAATATATATTATGCATAGTTTTCTTAAACTACCTGTAAAATTTCAAGGCGATTCAAAGTTTACCTAAAAATGAAAATTCTGTCACAATTTTACTCAATTTTAAACCTGTATGGTTCAGTTCTGAAACACAAAAGGAAAAGTTTTGCAGAATGTTTAAGTTGAATGTGAACTGGCTGTCAGTTAAAAAAAAAATAGAAGAATCATAAAAGCATTTTAAAAGTAGTTTTAAAAGTATTCAGATGCTATACAATAACTTTGTGAAAGAAGCTAAATGAAATGTTTGCACTTTTTCCCCCCCATCCACTTTCATTTGATGGAAAACAGCAGGATGAACATTCTGCTAAACAACTTATTTAGTGTTCCATGGAATACAAGGTCATACGGGTTTGGAACTGAGTATATATAATGACATAAATGTTATTAATTATTGGATGCAGAATATTCAGTATTAGAGCAGTCTGTTTCAATTTCAATGTGTGTTTCAAAAGCTGTGTTGCTTACGAAACAACATTCAGATTAGCATCTAATCCGCTTCTGTTTGTTCAAACAACACAGCAAGTTTTGAAAAAGAGAGTACATTTTTCCCATTTTATTTAACACTACACAGACGAGGGTCCGTAGAGATTGTAGTTTGCTACCGTACGGTTTGCGTATTGGAAAGGTAAGTGCTGTATGGGGTCAGGATTGTTGCGTTATTCCAAATAAATAGATTGAGATTCACAAACAAATGTAAAGAGATTCACAAAAAAGTATCAAATTCACAAATAAATAGATTAAGATCCACAAATAAATGTTAAGTGTTTCACAAAAAAAATTATAAAATGCACAAATAAATAAAATGATATTGGCAAAAAAAAAAAAAAAAAAGAATACAAATGTGTTTTTTTATCATAAACACAACTCTGTCTGGCATTTATTTGTGAACAACTTTCTGTGCATTTGTAAATCCCCTCACGCATTTGTGGATTTTGAAACTTCTAGCGTCGACGTGCAGACAAATCCACAAATAAGTGGACTCCACCCACAGTTTCCTCCAGCCAATCAGATAACGGACACATTGAGCTCACCAATCGTAGCACGTTCTCGCTACAACCAATCACGTTAGGCTTTACAATGAGGGTGGTCTTGCCCTGAAATAAATTTGCTCATTCATCTGCATTGGCTCAAATAGGAAGTGTAAGGCTAAGGCCGATAATATTGCTTCAGTAAAATATGGTTAAAATTTGGATTTCGTTAGAGTTAGGCCATTAGACTATGTATCAAGCCAAGACACATTTTTATGAGCCTTTGAAAATGCCAGAGAAACAGCGCTTACGTTATGGGAAAAGCGTCACGTTATTCATGATAAAACAGAAAAAGCATCACTAAGTTGCTGTCTAATGAATAACTGGATTCAACCTCGTGATAAATACGCGAGTTTGTGTAAAATAAGTGAAATTACTGTCCCAACAGCTTTTCCCACTTCTTCAGTCAAGTCGTTTGGGTCCGTGGATCTAAATGATTAAATATCCATCATGCATTTAAAAGTGAAATGACCAGCAGACAAGCGATTTGAACTTATTTATCCGTTAAAACACTTGATCACACATGATAATTCATATGAATCAGACTTAATAATATTTTATTGTAAACGTTACTTACAGCATCCAAAATAAATGCATTTTTCAGCATTGCATTATCCACCCAGTAGCCTACACGCTTTTACATCTTCAATGATGGTCATTTGGCTTGATATTTGGTATTCTACATAATATTTATGTCCTATAGCTAGCTATTTGTCACCACGATTGTGCTTTAAAAGACAAAATCATCCTTTTTGTCATTTCTCACGTCGTGTCTACCCCGTGCGAGACTGTCAACACTGGACAAAGCAAATGTGCAAATGATGTGTCCTCCGTGCAGTGGCGTGTAGTAGCCGCTTCAGAAGAAGAACGGGCATCCGTTTACTATCAGTGAATCATCGTGTCGCGCTGCGCCGCGTCCAGTGTAGACACTATCACGAATTATGAATTTTCATGTGGCCAGCACAGTCACTAAAGAAGATTATACGTCATATATCTTCAGGTAAGAAAACAGACGTCATGGGCAAAATGTGTTAACATTGCAAACATGTTAGTTTTACATTATATGAAACTGCTACGGCAGCAGGGAAGATAATGGGCTATTTGCTTTTGACGCGCCGCTTGAGTCCGGTAGAGAGTGTTATGATCTGTGATGATCATAATTTGTGTGTAATCCTGAGTTTATCACGATGGGAAATAGAGAAGCCTTAAACTCCAACAATCTTTTGGAAACTGGGTGTTTTAGCCACACAAACAGCTAATTTGAATGAAGCGCCCATTACAGCTCGTTTCAGGCGCGCAAATATCTGCTAAATAGATCAGATCCAGTTCTTGCCCGGCCCAGAGTGTAAAGCCTAACGTGATTGGTTGTAGCGAGAACGTGCTATGATTGGTCAGCTCAATGAGGCCATTATCTGATTGGCTTAGGGAAATGATGGGTGGAGTCCACTTATTTGTCTGCACGTCGACGCTAGAAGTTTTTCAAAATCCACAGATGCGTGAGGGGATTTACAAATGCACAAGAAGAGATTCACAAATGCATGCAGTGATTTACAAATGCACAGAAAGCGGTTCACAAATAAATACTAGGCAGAGTTATGTTTATGATACAAAACACATTTGCAACAATCCTAACCCCATAGAGCTGACACTCACTTTGTGTGACGGGAGGATATCCTGAGGAAACGGTGCCTCCTCTCCACCAGCGCTGGACTCCTCCTCCTGAGAAACGGGAGAACATGCCTCAAAATCTGTGTGTCCTAGATCCTGCAAGTACTGGAACAGCGGAGAGTTCTGGAGGGGTGAGAAAGATGCAACTCTAAACAAACACGGGTCAATGACAACTGAGGATGTCCAAGATGATGAGAAGAAAGACTCTTCTTTACTTTGGTTTTTGAAGAACATTTACACATTTTTCAACAGAAGTTTTGAAAAATGTCAATTGGTGCAACCATCAAGTCAAAAATAAGATTTTAAATACATCCTGAATATGTGAACATAGTATACAGTATAGCATTGAATATAGTAAAGCATTTTCAAACGTTTTTAAAACAAATTTAATGGGGAAAGTCTGTTTTTGAATCCTGAATATGGCGTTTTATATGCCTGAACTAACCTAAAATTTACAATGATATGACTTTTAAAAAATATTTAGTGACCTAGACACACGGTTGAAATGGTCTAAAACATGTTCATTTTATGTGTATTCTTATGAAATAATAATCATAATAAATTACGCCAAAATAAAGAATATTTTAATTCCAGCACTTTTTCATCAGTCCAATCTCATGACAAGTACACCACATACCAAATTCTTTCCTGGATGGAATTATTTTCATAGGACACAAACTTTGATTTGACAAAAGTTTTCATATGAATTCTTTTTCAACCCCAAACCTTAAGGGATAATATTTTATTCCATTACTATTTTTAAAAAATAATAATTTCCGCCCTTTTCCATTATGACCACAGGACCATTATGCCACCCTGACATTTTGTCAAAAGATATTATCAAATATGGAATCAAAATTTCATATGCCCTCATAATGTTTAATCAAAATAACTTCCTCTTGCTCTCTTCTCTTCTCCGATGACATGTTTACTGGCGTGAGGGCGGGACAGTCTGTCTCACATGACATCACAGCAATAACAAACTACAACCATCAATCAACACAGATGAACAAAATCCTGCCCTATTTTTTCTTGTTTGAGAAGCAGTTTAACTCGGATATACGTCACAATAGGGAAGAACTTCCATTTCATGCTGACTTAATAGATTTGCTGCAGAACACTGTTATAAAAAGTAAAATTAATTTCTTTATATATACACACACACACATACATATACATATATACATATAACAATTCAGGATTGGTATTCAGTTAACGTATGTTGTCCTGAGCTGCAGAACACATGGAAGAAACACAATTTGATGAACAAATAAGTGAAAACAATATAGAGAGGAAGGGAGGAGAGAGAAATAAAGAGGAGTCATGATTCCAATATCTCTCTCAGGAAGTTAAGGGTAGTGCTCTCCCAGAAGAGAAACAGCAGAAACGACATGCTTTCCTGCCCTTTTTCCTCACTTACCTCTCGCACATCTCTCGCTCTAGTCTTAGATCTTCTCAAACGCAACATCGCTCAACGAAGGATGTAGAACCGACACTCTCGCGGGTCCCAATTCCCAACCAGAGATCCAGAATCACTGGCTCATTTCCACTGCTTAGCATTGCCACTGGATTTGAGTTACTAAAGAGGTTTAAAATTCTCATATTCTTATTTCGGTCAAATCCTGCAGTGAGGTAGCCTCCCACCCGTCATGAACTTTGGATCTTTTTGCTCTAAAGCTCATTTGCAGTGAGAGGAATCGGTTGGTGGGTGTTTATTGATGTGAGAGAGCAGCTAAACTGGCCTGAGGCGAAAGACACGGTTTTAGGTCACCAAATGAGAGCAAACTGAATCAGACTGTTTTTGTTTTGAAGTCTGGATAGTACGTGATGATAACAGATACAACGCTTTAAAAGCATGACCCAAATCTGACCAGCATATGCCAACAACTGCCCAAAATACACATATCCACAAATTCTGACCAATTCCCTTCCGCAGCCTTTCCCAGTCATTCACATGTTTGTTCGTTTTATGTAGAAATTTATTGATGATGAAATAAGGCTCAGCAGCATAAAGACAAAAATAAACTATTGAAATTCTCAATAAGATTTTGTTTCACCACTTTGGGTACCCACTACCCGGAAGTTAACATATAAAACTGGAACCTAAAGGGATAATTCTGTCCTAATTTACTCACCCCTCAAAACCTCTATGATTTTTTTTCTTCTAAACAAAAAAATATATGCAGATTTTGAAGAATGATCAAAAACAGTTTAAGTGCCCATGAA
Source organism: Siphateles boraxobius (assembly GCF_051911475.1). Taxonomy (NCBI): domain Eukaryota; kingdom Metazoa; phylum Chordata; class Actinopteri; order Cypriniformes; family Leuciscidae; genus Siphateles; species Siphateles boraxobius. Next base: position 16,850,005 of record NW_027508799.1, read on the forward strand.
ATAAAAAATAAAAACATTGAAAATTATCATCTTTTGTGCTCCACTGTGTTTGTTTATGTATGATTGTATGTAAATATATATATATATATATATATATATATATATATATATATAATAGTTACAGTATTACTCCATAATTATTCCCTATGACTGTTTGCTCAACTGTAATGTATTCTAACCATTGCCATGAACAGATTAAATGAAAAGAGGTCTAATCAAGATCAATGCATATGACAGCATGGTTTCCCTGGTGATGTTGATCTGACATTCCCAATCTTGACTCCTAAAGGCGGATCAGGGACACACATGCTTTGATGCACAATGCTCTTAATTCAATTTAAAGAGACTAAAACCAAACAGACCACGTAGACAGAGAGAGAGAAAAGAAACTGTCTACATTTACACTCTGGCTGTGTCTCAAACCCTAGTGAGGTACCTTCCTAAACTGTGTCTCAAAACACCTATCTAGACAGCATGTTCAAACACCATAGTACCAAAACCCAATAAGCTACAAGCATAGACAGCATTTTCAGGGAATTTTAATCACAAAAAATAGTGAACTGCCTTCTTAGACAACATTTTTGGACACCAATATCTAAATTCTTATTGAATTGTCAATCTAGATAATATTCTTGGCCATCATAAAGTATCAAAATCTAGTGACCTGCCTACCTAGACAACATTGCAACCTAGTGCTTGACGCGCCTATGATTCCCAGAAATGCTATGTAAGTAGTCAGCTCACTATGTTTTACAGTGTCTGATCCTATTCATACAAGATTTACGTCTCCTAACATGTTGTATTATATATAAACAGGAGAAATGCCTACTTTGCAACGCGGTTTACACTTAATTAAACCCAAAGTGCTTAATAAGCATCTCCAAGTCATTGTAGAGGTGCATTGGGAGGAGTGTTGTACGTGCTAGGTGCAGGCTGCTAACTGCATATCATCTATCAGATATTAGAGCAGCTGTTGTATGTCTGTATCAGAGACTTACCTCGAACACAACTTCTTCATCAAAATCCTCAGTCATAGCTCTCCGCCATATGTATTCATCAGTTGCGCATGCTGGGATGGAAATTACAGGAGAGGTCTGTGTAGCTTCTGCTGAATGCGCAGAGATATGCCATGACTTGAACTACAATTCCCATGATTCATAGCTCTTCTTCTTCTATTTGACAACGGTTCGCAAAATATGTAGGCCTTAATGACGACATCTACTGGGCTGTTGGTCTTGATTCACTTCATTGTTAAAGGGGTAGTTCTCCCGAAAATGAAAACTTCAAGGAAAGTCTGTACACTCGGCGGAGATATTTGCAACGCCTCAGTGCAGCAATTTCGGGCATCCAAGACCAAGTCCAATCTATTTGGATGGGGGAATCCTGAAATCTAGAAAACTGCTTGCTGAACTCACAATTAAATAACATATTTCAAATCAGCAACAAAGTCTGACATGAACTGCCCGATAACGTTGTTTCTTATGCTCAAACAGCGTTAAAAAAAGACGCTTATTTTCAGGCTAGACCAGCCAATACGCATGTGCAGTCCTAAACGGGAGTTTCAGGTTTCTATGGGAACAGGAGCTTCTAACGGCAGCTGCAGTGATGCTTTACTAAAAGAGGTTGAGGTTGACAACATTTTCATTTTTGGATGAAGTATCCCTTTAAGAACATGATTTTACAACATTAATTTTCACTTCCAGTATGAGGAAAAGTGGTTTTAAACACATATCCTTAAAGCCCTTATATATTTTAATTTATATCTCTTTTTTTATAGAAATAACTGGTTGTATTGAACTTATTTATTTAGTTTTCTTTGTTTCTTTATTTCCTTGTTTATTTCTTTGTTTATTTTATTTGTAAATTGTGTGTATTGTTATTCATTAGCATTACAACATGTAACATTTAAATATCTACTGACCTGCAGTCAGGAGTAATCTTGACACATAGGCTACAGTGTAGCCCGTAAACGATTTTGTATTGTTGGATTATTAGAAATCTTAATTAGAATGTTATGCATATTAATATAAATATTATCAGATTTGAGTAGCCTACAGTGAATTCAGTCGGATGGATGTATCTACTATGGATGACACCTAATTTCATATTCCTCAATGAGGAATAATAATTAATTTCTGTATGTTTTAACTTTAACATGTCAGAAATATCCTACTACATCTACTTTTTATTCTTGCCACAAACAGCGTTAAGACCATCTACTTTCTATTCATAACTCTCACGAAGTGGATGTTCGAGTCGTAAAAGATTTGTTCTTTGGAATCGGATCATTTTAATTAATCTGTGAAACTGAATCGCACTTTGCCTTGAAATCGGTTGATCTTAAAAATTGATATGAACTATTAATGAGCTACTGTAAATATAGATGGCCACGTTGCTAAAACATTTACCATATTTGCTTGTTGTGGTTGTGAAATGCACATTTTCTTCTCTGTAAGTAGCACTTTAGCTTAAATTATAATATGGTTGAGACCAAACAATGTGTAATCGTATATCTTGAGAAAACCATTATTAAGGTGACATAATCAAACACATCACCTGTTTTTTATGGAGGGAATGAATAACTGAATCTGGTTGTTGAAAAAAAAACTTAATCTGTTCAATGAGCCGATTCGCTAAATGAATCGGATCTCTTAAGGCTCGAACAGTGAGATCGCCTCTAGCGGCGGAGCATGAAAGTTTTTATTGAACTCTTTGACTGGACTCCGCCGTTCCAGCTTTACAAAAGCGGTGGCAAAAAAACATGGAAAGCATGGAACTCATTCCGACTCTGTAGAAATACAAAGAGTCTGGATGATCTTTTGAAGATATCGAGTTGTCTTTCCCTCTAGGACTAGCAATGGCTCCTGCTAGAAGAGAAGAGCTGAATCTGAAGGAACTGTGCTGAATGCAGCTCATTCATGGAGTAAAGAGAGTCGTTTGGGATCATGAGTACAGGTTAGTTTCCTGGATGAATAAAAATCAGCTACTTCTGTTGAAAAAACAGTCTGGGTAACGAAATGTAGGGCAAAATATTAAGATGTTGCGATATTTAACGGTTTCATTAGAATATTTCCAAGTGTTGCAACCGGTGTAACTTTAACGAAGTCGCAGCTTCAGTGTGTTAGAGGCTAATCTTGTGCTAACGGGACGATTTTCCCAAAAGAAGCACAAGAAGAAATTCCTGGATGAAGAAGGTGAGGAGCAATGTTGTGGTTGTGATATATTTCGGCATGTTTTTTTTTTAATGTTTTTTTTTTTACCGCAAAAGCTGAAACCTTAAGGGATGTTTTTATTTTCAGCATTATCCAGTCCCCCCCCCAAGCAGGCAGGCAGGCAGGCAGGCATATGGGACGGGATACTTTGATTTGAATCTTTTGTTTCAACTTTGCTTCGTTTCCTTTCCCCGTTCCGTTGGTTACTCATCACACAGAAAACCATTTTGGGGCGAGTTTACTTTGTTTCTTTGTTCTCTTCAATCGATATGGACACGGTTATGGAGGGTATAAGGAACGAGACTAAAGAAAAACCCCGTGATTTTCTTTCCACTGCTGTAAGGGACTCTACCACACAACATCCGCCTGATGACTCCGTCTCGCGTGCTGCTGCTGCTGATGATGATGATGTGAAAGAAAGACAGCTCGCGAGCTCTGTGATCCGTAGCTCGAGCACTGAAGCACGGGCACGGGCCCGCGGGACGCTACGGACTGAAGCACGAGCTCCGGATCACAGAGCAGAATGAGCGGAGGAGGAGGGAGGGCGCCTCTGGGATTAGTCTTGGATTGCTTCCCTTGGAATGGGAAGACCACATTTCCTCAAGAGAGCATCAACAAACCCAAGCTTCTTCTTTTTTCCCCACCCCTCATCCGAAAGCGCTGTCTAAGTGAATTCAGTGAAGTCAATTCAATTATTGTCCTTTTCTAATTATGACATAAAAGAGAGGTCTGAAATCAAAACTTTCAACTATAATGGTTGATCATTCAACTATAGGCTATAACTTTTCAATGGTAACCATAGTTTCCTGTAATACTAATCATTTCAAAATATGATTTACTTCAAACCGTGTACAATCTCTACAATCTTTCTTCTAGTTTTTTTTATGGCTGTAACAAAGTGACTATAATTAATTGTTTTAACTGCATTTGTATGAAATGAAGGCGTTTACTATACACTGATACACCTGAGACAGAATATACCCTACACCTGCCATTAGTTTTAGTAACATTTCCTCTTTTTAACTGAATAATTCATATAGATTATATTATATTAAATTAAAGAGAAATATACAGTACCGGTCAAAGTTTGGAAACATTATTATTTTAATGTTTTTGAAAGACGTCTTATGCTTATCAAGCATGAATTTATTTGATTAAAATACAGAAGAAACAGTACTATTGTGAAATATTATTAATATTTAAAATAATGGTTTTCTATTTTAATATACTTTAAAATATAATTTATTTAGTTCATGCAAAGCTGAATTTCCAGCATCATTGCTCCAGTCTTCAATGACACATGATCCTTCAGATTTCATTCTAAAATGCTGATTTATTATCAATGTTGGAAACAGTACTGCTGATTAAATACTTTTAAATACTTTTTTCAGGATTCATTGATAAATTAAAAGTTTGAAAGAACAGCATTTATTCAAAATAGAAATCTTTTCTAACAATATCACTTTTTGTCAATTTAACACATCATTGCTGAATTAAAGTATTAATTTCTTTCAAAATAATAAAGTAAATAATTACTGACCCCAAACTTTTGAACGGCATTGTATATTGTTACAAAAAAATCTATTTTAAATAAATACTGTTATTTTTTAAAAACTTTTTATTCATCAAAGAATCCTGAAAAAATGTATCACAGGTTTTAAAAAAATATTAAGCTGCAGGACTGTTTTCCAAGATAGATACTAATTCAGCATAGAATGATGAAGGATCATGTGACACTGAAGACTGGAAATAATTTTGCTGAAAATTCAGCTTTGCATCACAGAAATAAATAATATTTTAAAGTATATTAAAATAGATAACCATTAATTTAAATTGTAATAATATTTCACTATATTACTGTTTTTTCTGTATTTTTGGTCAAATAAATGTAGGCTTGATGAGCATAAGAGACTTCTTTCAAAAACAATGTTTCCAAACTTTTGACTGGTTCTGTGTAAATATAAATATTTCATATGGAATATTTGTCCTCACAGTCATTAAAGGTTCATTGTAAAAATACACCACCTTTGTAAAGTTTTCACAACAATGTCCATATCTGATACTGTTTACATTTTATAAATAGGGCAATATCAAAGCCATCCTTCACCTTCTATAATTTCACCTGCAGTTAAGTTAAAATTGCCCTAATAATGCTTATTTTCTGTTTTACAACTGGGATTATTGAATGCTCATCAACTTAAAAATATAGCTGAGTACCTCTAAAAGTGTTAAACCAAATAAAAAAAACAATGTCTTGGTACATAATCTCTTATATTTTCCTGTCTCTAGACTGTTTTGGTTCTCAAGAATAAGGGCATTTTTTGAAAGGTCTGAAATCTCAGTGATAATCTACTATGATGATCTTACGCTCATGAAAGTATGATGCAGCCACTGTCTAGAATGCTGTACAAAAATATGCTATTCAGCATTATTGAGACTGAAAACACAATCTTGACATAATGACACACATAGACCATAAATGGACCTTCATTTACAAGATTTCTCACAGTTCTAAATGCAAAGAATCCATAGTTTTGATGTGCACATATTCTGATGTTTGTTTCAAAGCTAGGTTTCAATCTTGACCTTAGTCGTGACCCATCGTGTTCAGCTGTGTGTCTGTGGTATGCAAGTCTATTCAATGAATTCATGCAGTCCCACCTCTTCCTTCTCTGTGTGAGTTTATGTAGGAATGAAGAAACCGCCGGTTGCCCCAAAACCCAAGCTGGTTCAGTCGCAGAAACCATCGCCTCCTCCCATCGCCCCAAAACCAGAGATTCTGCTGCCGTCACCCTCACCCACTGCGCACAAGAGAGGAAAACCTGCCGTCGCCCCCAAACCAAGCCTGCCCAAAGCCACTCAGAAACCTCTCCAGCCAAGACAAGATCCCTGCAAGACCCCTGTCTCCAAAAATGGGGGTCCTGCTCTACTACCCGCACACCTGTCACATTACATCATACCACCCTGTACTCAAGGTCATCACTTAGGTAACAGCAAATCAGAGGATTCTAAGGAAATATGTGGAACAGCAGAGGTAGGTGTTTTCAAAGAGGGCAACAGCCCAAAAGAACAGTTATTTTACAATGACACATGGGAACATGCATCCCAATCTGAACGGGAACAAATGCGTGCTCCCACAGACTCATCCCAAACTTCCACAGAGGCACAAGAAGAAAAAAACTCTTCCACAGTAGAAATGGACCAGACTGGTACACAAATACAAATTCCTGTCCAGATCCCAAGTCACAGTCCTACAGAACCCCTACAGGAACGATCTGTCGTGGAGAAACAAACCGTGAACTCTATTTTTGGCTCTTGTGTCAGTGGCAATGTTGGTTACCCTGCACCTCCCAGCAAGCCTCTCCCTGTACCCCATCCACGACGCCCTCGGAGGCCACTTCTTAGGCAGAATGTTGTGGAATTTGCACCTTCAGACATTCAAGCACCTACAGAGACTTCTGAACTCATTCAGACAGACAAATTACTAGAAAATCACGAAAACACTTCAACCAGTCACGCCTACACTGACACACCTCTAAATTTATGTTCCCCTAAAGAGGACGTGGAAAACACAGACACTGGCTCCACAACCAACACTGATTCTTTGCACAATGTAGACTCTTTTCACAGTGCACATACTGAAGATCTAGATCTAGAATCCACCCATTATTCAGTTCCAACAAATGGCGTAACTCTAGCTTCCATGAACACAGCTGCAGAGGAGGAGGGGTCACAACCTCCAGCTCCGCCACCTCGACAGAAATCCCTCCTACAAATGGTTGATTCCTTGTGCAAGGCCTCAACATCAGTGGACAGCTTGCTTTTGCATTGCCACTCAGATCTTCAAGATTCCTTGGTTAGTAGTAAAGATGAGGAGGTGCAAAGCGATGATGATGATGGAGTATATGGAGATTTTGCTCGATACCCAATAACGCGGAGTCTTCCTAAACAGATTAAGCTCAGCTGTGGCTCGCAAGTTGCAGCTTTAAGCAAGCCGTCTTTGGATGGGGAGGAAAGGTCACCAAAAGTCATGCCTAAAAAGCCCCAACGGAACAGTCTTCCCGCATCTGTTGTGTTGCGGAAGCAAAACACATGTCCGGTAACGCACACCCCCCCTCCGCTTCCTAACTCCAGTCCTCCCATATTCAGAGAACTCCCGGCACCTCCTCAGGAGAAACCTTCATGGCGAGTCGCCCTGCCTAGCATCCCTCTCTTCAGTAAAAACCAGCCGACTCGCAGTAACAGCCAACCACATGCTGGAGGTATGGGAGCTATTTTCGTCAAACAGAGGGCAAAGTCGTTTTCCTCTGCAGATCTTCAGCAAGTGGACTCTGGATCCGAATCCTCCGAGCCGTTGGTGCGATCCGATCAAACGCGACGTAGCTTGCGGAAACTTCTAGAGCTGCGTGTGTGTGCACGTTTGCTTCCGAAGTTGCTTCGCGGTGGACAATCCCTGGATTGCACTCGTACTGATGCGGAATACGAGGATCATAAAGCCACGCGCACTAATCAGGTCACCCCTGGTGGTGATGAGGAAGAAGCTCAAGGTGACAGTGAGCCTGACTGTGGGGTGGAATACGAGAACGTCCTGTTATACGAGGAGATTCCAGAGTATATGAACCTGCCCTGGGTCTATTCCAACCAGGATGCAGACACAGGAGTGTATGAAGTGCAGGAACCATGTGAGGTGAACAGGTCAGTTTGTGCATGCATGCATATATGTATACACAAGTCAACATTTATTTAAAGGACATAATAATGTATCAACAAATGATGATGTTCAAGACGAAGAAGTCAGTGTTTGGATGGTTTGCATGGTTTATTTGCTATAACTACACCATTACATTAGTTGGTTAAGGGGCCGTTCACAAGTTGCATTTTTTAAACGCTCAAGTTCGTTATTTTAAATGCAGACATGCAACGAGAAAATGCCATCGTAATTCTCGTATTTCTTAGAAGCGTCTATGAAGGAAAGAAGGAGAAAGTGGTGCAGTGTTTTTAGACACGAAGTGCGAACGACCCATAAGACTACATAGATCAACCATCTATATTTTAGGGTTTCTAATCAGCCTCTAGAATATCCGAAATTAGTAGAATATCCGAAAACAGTGGAATGGCTTAAAGTTTTGAGGGGTTGATGTTTACTTTTGCTCAGGCAATGTTTAAAAATTACAGACAGTGTATATTCACACCTATTGGACCTTTTCTGATCAATGCCTACAACATATTAAAGGCCTGTTCACATTAAGATAACTATAACGCTAACTATATTAGCGTCCACAGACTCCACATCAATGAATGAGAACATTCTGTTTATTGTGAGACTGCAGTTATGTCGTTTGACGCTTTAAATGATTAAGCTCTTTAAAGCCGATGGATTCTGATTGGCTGTGAATGCTGTCATTTTTGTTATAGATGTTATGTTGTAGACATTTTCTATTCTCATATAATTAGTATGATTTTTAAAGCAATATAGTTATCATCTGGGTGTGAATGGGCCTTAAGACTCGTATGCACAGAGTCCAAAATGAGAAAATCTGGATCACACAACATGCTGCATTTTGGTAAGCTGGAGCTTTGCCAGTTTCAGCTGTTGTGATTTGTTAAAACCTACTGAGCAACAAGTATATATATTTTAATGTGCACTGTGTTGGTTTGGTCTGTGTGGTCATGGAAGTGTGTGTGTGAGAGGGTTACAGTCCACTCTTTGAGTCCAGGTTGGGCTGTTTTCCTGTGGGTTATTTTCAGTGGCCAGAGCAGGAAATGTCTGTAGAGGAGAGAGCTGAGCCACTGGAAAATAACCTTTCCCTCTCTCTCTCTCTTTCTCCCACACTCTTTTCTCTCATTCTCAGAATTTTCAATTGAGATCTTCTGGCTCACAGTCATGCTTTGTCATTGCAACATTTCCAACACAGTAGCAAAAATCATGTCATGTCAGTAAAACGTGAATCATCTTATTCTGATTGCAAATATACCAACTGCTGACTGTTACTGACCTCATTTTAAAGCATCAACATTTCTCAGCAGTAAGTGCTTTTGTAATAAAGTTTTTTTTTTTAGTGTTGTAGAAGAATTCATGCGCAAGCACAGTTTATTTTTGTCTACAAAACTAATTTCAAGAATTTCTTCATAAGCCACTGTAAAAAATTTGCTGTAATTAGTTATAACAACTTAAAATTTGTTGACAGTTTAAATATCCAACTTAAGTAAACTTAATATTTTAAGTCAAGCACAAACACATTTTTTAAGTTGAAACAACACATTATTTCTTATTCTAATGTTGAATTTTAAGTTGTGATAAATAATCACAGCAATCATTGTTTACAGTGTAGATCAAAAATAATTGAATGAAGATAAGAAACATAAATTTCAAACTTTTGACTTGTAGTGTGTTTATTGTGATGACTAGACTTTGTAAACACATTCTTGACCTCCACCACACATTGGCTTGTCAGTGATGAGGTCTCTGTGCCGGTGAAAACTTTGCTAAATCTGAAGTTGGTTTCCAGATGCACAGGACGTTGAATCAAGTTTGTGGTCGTATGTTTTGAGTTGTCAGCAAGTTGTTACCAACAAATATTTTAGTCATGTGGGCTAAAGCCCTTGATCACAGTAGTAATACATTATCATCTTTGATCTCTCACTACAAAAACTTTGCTGTGCACACAACAACATAATACACTGCTTTAATACTGTATCCCACCATACAACAACACAAATACTTATCTTTTTATCTGATTGGACTTAAAAAGTACATAAAAGCATAAATCACACATAAAAGTGTTTTTGCTTACAAAAATTACGCTACCGTTCAAAAGTTTTAGATCGGTAAGATTTTTAAATGCATCAGGAATGCATATGTTTGATGCAAAATACAGTAAAAACAGTTATATTGGGAAATATATTTTTTTCCAAACATTATTTTTTCCAAACATTATTCCATAATTTTTTACATTGTGAGAAATTAAAGTGTTAGTTCACCCAAAAATGAAATTTCAGTCATTAATCATTCACCCTCGTGTCGTTCCAAACTTGTAAGACCTTTGTTCATCTTCAGAGCAAAAATTAAGATATTTTTGATTAAATCCGAGAGCTTTCTGACCCCTCCATAGACAGCAATGACATTACTACCTTTCAAGGCCTTGAAAGTGGTTAAGACATCGTTAAAATAGTCCATGTGCCTACAGCGGTCCAACCTTAATGTTATGAAGCAACGAGAATACTTTTTATGCGCAAAAAAAACATAAACTTACCAAAAATAGCTAAACTAACAACTTTATTCAACAATTTCTTCTCTTCCCTGTCAGTCTCACATGCTGATTTATATACACATGCACATGTAGCATACTACTTCCTTGTTTTTGCATATTGTTTCAGATTTTTTTAAATATTAGTTAGCATAGAGTGTATACTGCACATTATACACTAGCCAAGTATTGCATTCTGAAAACAGGCACTTTCTCTTTAACTGTGGGATTTGAACTATCAGTGGACTTGATTGGTTAATGGGAGTCAGGCAGAAGCACTTGAAACGCGTGTGTGTGTGTGTTAGCTATAGTTTTGGAACAAAATGTAGCAAAATGTAGAAAATCTTCTTTTGGAGACATTCAGGGACACCCTAAATTTAAAAAAGCTATTTATTTTTTTATTTTTTTATTTGAAGGTGTAGAGTTTGGGTTAGTTGGTAATAATTATAATGAGTTCTATATGAAAAACAATAATCAATCCTTATTTAGATGATTAAGAATAATTTGTGTGGGCCATCATTACTGTGGTAAAAGTCAATAATTTATTCAGTGATATTCAGATTCCGCACATTCCAGCTTCTGAATTCGAGTGCCCTTAATAGATAGTTAAACTCCAATTTTAGATAACGTTCCCATTTCACAGTAATTGCCCAGGCACGACAGAAACTCCAAACTCGTGTGTGTGTGTGTGTGTGTGTGTGTGTGTGTGTGTGTGTGTGTGTGTGTGTGTGTGTGTGTGTGTGTGTGTGTGTGTGTGTGTGTGGTTATGCATTTGAGGGTTTGTCTATGGGTGTGTGTGTGTGTGTGTGTGTCTCTTTGCAGAGTGAGTTTATATAAGCTGTAAACAAGAGCAGCTCTGTCCTGCCGCAGGAGAAAGAATGAGAGCGAGAGCAACCAGAAAGAGGGCAGAAAGTGTGTGAATGCATCAGCATGTGTGAGAGTTTGCTTGAGCTTTCTGATGCTTCTCCCAAAAATGAATATATATATTATTATTTTTTCTTGCTCTCATGTCACTTGAAAAGACTTTATTTCTTATAATAAGAAACGTTTCTTCATCACCAAATCATCATATTGGAATGATCATGTGACACTGACTGAAGTAATTGCTGCTTAAAATTCAGCTTTGCATCACAGGATAAATTACATTTTAAAATGTTTTACAACAGAAACCAGTTAATTTAAATTCTAATAATATTTCACAGTATTGCTGTTTTTACTGTATTTTTATCAAATAAATGCAGCCATAGTGAAATTAAGAGACTACTTCCAAAAACTTTTTAAAAAAAAAACGTAATGTTTCCAGACATTTCACCATTAGTGTTACTATGAGAAACAGACTTAAATAATTAAAATTCTTATTCAAGGAAAATCCAGCTGCAAATAGCCAATTTAATTTTAATGCATCCTTCCAGTGCATATTTAAACTTTCAAAAATATTAAATATTTGTTATATATATATATATATATATATATATATATATATATATATATATATATATATTTATATTTATTTTTATTTAGTATTATTATTATTATTATGATTGCACATGTTTTTTAAACAAATTACTGCCTGTCAATATAAAGTAAACTAGGTTGAAATTCAATGTTACACTAGTTTGAATTTTAAATGTGTGTGAATACATGTTTGATTGTACGTACCTTGGACTGAACTTGTTTGACAACAGATGTTCTGTGAGTGGTGATCTATCAGAGGATGGATTGAGCTCCAACGAGGACGATGGCAACAGCTCCGACTCCAGTAAGGAAGACATGAGCCAATCAAAAGATAAAGAGGTATGCACAAAACAACATCACAACAATCAGATGGATTACCTTTTACATTGTCATTATGAGCTTTTTGAAGTTTTAGTGGAAAGGCTTTCAACAGAACACCGGGGCAGAAATCGTCATAAATCAAAGATGAATGAAAGTTTTTGGAACGACGTGAGGAAAATCTGGAGTTATTAATGACAGAACTTTCATTTTTGGGTGAACGAACCCTTTAAATACATTAAGAATGTTGTTATTTCCATTTGAAGAGTACAACTTTAAAAGAATGAGCTCCAAATCACTGATTTGGGAAGGTTTGTCCTGCAGACTTTCTGTCTGAAAATAATCCAGAGAGACCCCCAAACAGGGGGTGCTTTCAGTCAAACTTTGTCCTTGTGTTTAGACAGACCCTGATCCAAATAAAGACTGCAGCCTCACACTAGCCCAAAACAACACACACAAACACACAATCACATTTGTTTTGCTATGAGGCTGTTTGTCATTGGTAATCATGGTTGGATGTAGCGACTATGCAAGTATGACGCTTCAAATTATACCATGGATTTTTAAATGGTTTAATATTATAACAGCATTTTAACTTGTGTGTCATCAGGAGGTAGAGAGAGCAAAGAGGAACAAGGTGGTCCACATCGCAATGGAGATAATGAGCTCCGAGAAAGTGTAAGTACAAACGTCCAATGACATTTGAAAGCATTTTATTTTGACACGCCTTCCATGAAAATTTATTTTTACTGCTAATTCATATTTAATAGTTTGTACATATTTAGGGGGGGATTTATATTCTGGCTCATTGTGTTTGTTTGTCTTTGCAGATTTGTGGATGTTCTGAAGTTACTTCACATCGTAAGTCATCACTGGCTCCAGATTGTTTTCACATGAATGTGTTCTCGATTAGTTTTTGATTCTCACAGTTACAGTAGGATCACAGAGGGAAGCACACACACAGACACGTGTCTGTTTATTTTAGGATTTTAATGAGTAGCTGTGTGCAAGTGTATTTAAATAAGTGCAAGACTAAATTCGAAACTGACCATCGACGTTGAAAAGTTCTGGGTTCAAGTTGACAGCATAATGTAGATTGCCACAAAAAAATTTGACTCGTCCCTTAAGAAAAAATATCGCACGAACTGTAATGCATCTATGATAGACATTTTTGGGGCAAGGAATTTTAAAGGCTGTTCAAAACTGTTGCTGTTAAAAGGTTAAAAGCAGAAATGTGAAGCTCATATTAAAAAAAAAAAACAATTCCATATTTTTTTCATAAACAACTGTACAAAAAAAGTGGTTATTTGAGAGGTTGCCTAAATCGCCCATTTAGCAGTGGGATAACCTTTTTCTAGGCGGATGAACTTCTGATACTGAGTTACAGATGTGATTGCAATGGACGGAGTTTGCGTAAATAAATAGTAATTTGTGGATAGTAACACCATGTTCATTTTATGGTATTCTTGCATGGTTCATGAATCATGTGAGAATTACTGTTTATCTCAACGTAATGGCCATTGTAGGTGCATTAGTCACTGCACTTCAAGTCTGACAGTTTATTATTAGAAATGCAATATTGAACGCAGTGAATTTGTTACATTTGAGGTGCTTTAAATGGAAAAACAGGGAAAAACTTCAGTGTGCGTAAAGTAGACTGTTAGCAAGTGTGCTAAAGCACAGAATGATGCAACACGCAGCCCTTTCTAAAATATGTGTGTTGGTTTCCACCACTAAATAAAAATTAAAAAAGTAAATAAATAAAAAAATAAATAATTGCGATTTTTTTATTTTTTTTAATCTAACAATTCAGATTTTTTTCTCGCAATTGCGCAATAAACAGATTGCGAGAAAAAGTCAGAATTGCAAGAAAAAAACTCAATTGCCTGAAAAAAAATCTGAATTTTGAGACATAAACTTGCAATTGCCCAAGAAAATCTGAATTGCGAGATATAAACTCGCAACTGCGAGAAAAATTTATTAATATTTTGGATCATTTTTTAATGTCCTGTTTTAGTGATTTTGTTGCTTGCTTTTTTCATTATGTAGGTTTATTTTTTTATTAGTTAAAAGTTAAAAATTTTTAGCAATTTTAGTACTTCAACCTATTTTAATTCAGTTAGTTGCCAAGTTAACACGTCTAATAAAGTTTTTCATCTAATATTTATATTTTATTTCAGAATTATTTCAATTAGCGAAAAATATTTGTATTAGTTTTAGTAAACAATAACAATTTGTCATACTTTAAGAACAAAAATCTAGTCGCCCTCAATGGTTAACTAGTTATAGAACTGTGGTGCATCCTGACCCTGCCTTATTCAGATTGATGTAAAGAATTGGAGAGAAAGTCAGAGAAAGAAAGACAGGAAAGAGACGGCGGAGGAAAGACTAGAGGAATAGCTTGTCCAGAGAGACTGTGGTAAAGGAATAAGAGATCAACGGACAGAGAGAGTTTTCGGAAAGTAATTACACACACCCTCCCTTTCACCCACTTGTTTGGCCGTGACCCTAAACAGCTGTCCTAAAGGTGTGTGTGTGTGTGTGTGTGTGTGTGTGTGTGTGTGTGTGTGTGTGTGTGTGTGTGTGTGTGTGTGTGTGTGTGTGTGTGTGTGTGTGTGTGTGTGTGTGTGTGTGTGTGTGTGTGTGTGTGTGTGTGTGTGTGTGTGTGTGTGTGTGAGAAAATGTTCTCTCTACTTCCTGTTACAGCTGTAGATGGACTGTGCTGTGAGCTTATGCGCTTCAGTTTGTTTGTTTTTACTCTGCGTTTGAAAATATGTCGTTGAGCGCTAGTTTATGGCACTTTTAATTTTAGCTAATTATACCATGAAAATTTTGAATGGACTATTATTGGCACTGTTTTTTATGTGATTTAAGTTTAAATGCTAGTAAATAAGGTAATTGTTTGAATTCACTGATGATAGCGTGTGTCTTTTGCTATTACTCATCTTGGCTAGTTCGCTTTGTTTTGTTGCCGTAGCCTGGATTTTTGGCTGTGGCTTACATCTCCATTTCTGTGTCAGGATTTCCGGGACGCAGTTGCCAAAGCGACTCGTGCGAGCGGGAAGCCGTTGGTGGAGGAGAAAGTGTTGAATCAAATCTTGTACTATCTGCCCCAACTCTACGAACTTAATAAAGACCTGCTGAAAGAGCTGGAGGAGAGAGTGGCCCACTGGTAACACACACACACTCACACACACCATATGAAAGTTAATATGTTGCAAATGAGTTTCATGTCATTTTTGTGTTTGACTAGCATGTATGTTTCGTGGCTAGCAGCAGAGAGAGGGTTCAAATAAGGATGCAAAAGAATGAGAGCATTTAGTAGTTGGGAGTATAACTTCTTTATAAATAAAAACGCGTATTCCCTAAACTTGTCAATCTTTCAATGCTTAATACTGAACAATTTCTGGGAATCTCTTCCACCTGCAGGTCTGATCATCAGAGGTTGGCTGATATCTTTGTTCAGAAGGGTCCATATCTGAAGATGTATTCCACCTACATACGAGAGTTTGACCGTAACGTGGCTCTGCTGGACGAACACTGTCGCAAAAATCCTCCTTTTGCAAGCGTTGTTCGTCAGTTTGAGGTAGGAGTGTGTGTACGTGTATCTTTATAAGATCAAATGATCGTCCCCACGATGAAAAGAGATTAATATAGAGAATAACATCTTAAGTAATATTTCGTTTGTGTGTGGTGTCGGATGTTGTCTGGTAAACCCTACATTATGGGGACAAAATGTCCCCACAAAGATGGCAATATCTGAAATCCTTGTGGCAGAGATGGGAGACTCGAGTCACATGACTTGACTCGAGTCGCAAATTTAAGGACTTGAGGCTTGCTTGACTAAATTAAGAAAATGACCTGACTTTGACGTGAGATCCAATGACTCGAGACTTCACTTGAACTGTATGACTCGAGAATGACTTTATATACATTTTTATATAAATCATCGCAACATCAATTGATGAACAAAATGAAAACAACGGAACCATTGACGCCAGTCATCAGATTCTCATCAGAAAAATGCAGAAGGTTTTCTGTGATGGGTAGGTTTAAGATTAGGGGATAGAATATACAGTTTGCAGTATATACAGTATATACAGTATATATTGCAGAATATACTGTATAAAATCATTATGTCTATGGAAAGTCCCCATAAAACATGAAAAAACAACGTGTGTGTGTGTGAGAGAGAGAGAGAGAGAGACTGAGACTTTTAGTAGTTATTGCACACATACGGACAATGAAACCGAAAAATTAAACACAGAAACCTGCAACAGCACGAAGGATGAATTTTTATTGTTTGCATAATTTTAATGTGCAATATTCTGATAATATTTGTTTTAAAGAGAACATTTTCAAAAAGTTCAATTAATTGTTAATGTTGTGTAAAATGCTTGTGGACGATACCAAATGGTATGTGCATGTAGCATATTTTAATCAATAAATATACTTAAAATTATGTATTTTCTATTTTTTTTAAATTGGGCTGTATTTTATTATTTTAATTTCAATTATTTGTATTTGTTCAACTTAAACGTATCATTAAAAAGTAATGTTTATAGAACATACAGAAAAGACACTTTCTCTAATAACATTTTATCTTGTAAGTCAAAAAATATTTCTGACATTAAAACTGAAATTACAACATACAGCATGATTACTATACTGATTAAACCAATTAATTTATAGTTAAATATGTCGTGAGTGCATATTTGAATTTTTCTCGAACAGGGAAAGCCGTTTTTTTTACAAATACATTTGGTTAATGCTTTCACCCTTTAATCCTCAGACGAGTCCTCGCTGTGCTAGTCTTGCTTTGAAGCATTACCTGCTGAAACCGGTGCAGCGAATACCTCAATACCAGCTCCTGCTCACAGGTACACACACTCACACCTACACACGATGGTATTAAGATGCGATTTGGTCAATCTAATCACAAGTGGACGATGCTAAATACAGATGTAAACGGGGTCTAAAACGTTTTTTTGAGCTTGTCCATTTTCAACCACTTCCAGAGGTAGTTGAAAAACCATTCGACCGAATTGCTTTCGTAGTGTAAACGCTAATGTGGTTGAAAGCATCCAAACAACTGCAAAAGACCGCCTACTGACCTGGGCCCGTATTCTTAAAGCTTCTAAGAATCCTCTCAGAAAACTCCTAATTTAGCTTAAAAACTTCTATGTAGGAGTCTTAGCTTACGAGCGATTCAGGACCGATCTGAGAGCAACTCTGAGCAAGGAAAGGACAAAAACATTCATCTTAGTGAGGAGGCGGGGCTGACCACGTTGCTATGTATGAGACAATCTTTTGAAGACTGTGATTGGTTGGTTGTCCAAGAAGGAAAAAAGAGAGTGATTTTAAGTATAGGGTCTATTCTAAGCCTTCGCTTTGAAATTACATGCGTTATTTTTCTTATTTTACCGTTCACACACACACACACACACACATATATATATATGTATATTTTATTTACCATTCTGTTATTTTCCTATAAGGTATTTGATTGGCTTAGAATGATAAAAATTGTTCCACTCTTTCCAATTACACTGATTGCTGGCATGTCTATTTAAGTGTTGGTTTCAATGTAGCAAACATGGAATCAAAAACAAGAAGGACAAGAAAGCCCAACTGGACAGAGGAACAGTCTTTACTGTTAGTGGATGAACACAAGGCCATCCTTAAAGGAAAATTCGGGCCGGGTGTCACAGCACGGGGCAAGAAGCAGACGTGGGAGCTTGTAGCGCAAATTATTAACGGTTCATTCCCCCTCATTGTGCGCACCAGAGAAGCCTAGTATATTCATAAATGCAGTTTTTTTGAGCCTGCAAGGTGGGAATGTCCAATGGAAATGAAATGAACTGTGACACAATAAGAGGTTCTGAAAGTGCTGTAATTGTTTGTGTGATCACTCTGCTTACAAAAGGTTGTGACAGACCTAAATCATCACTGCTGCATTGTTGCATTTTCCCAGTGTCCAAATATCTTAATGTAGTTTAATTTCTGGAGGTATGGCATTTCTGTGCTGTGTCGGATATGTTAGCGTGTTTCTTAGGGCTGCAACTAACGATTATTTTGATAATCGATTAATCGGACGATTATTTTTTCGATTAATCGATTAATCGGATAGAAATTAAATTAGATTTTTTTTTTTATTATAACTAAATAAAACCGTAAATCAGGGTATTTATGTGTAAAAGTGTACTTTAAAAAGTGCAAAAGCCACACATTGAGTTTTACTAATATCAATATTTGCATTGTTTTTAATGATAATTGCTGATGGCAAGTTGACAAACATGATTATTGTTAAAAAAATGATATCCAACATATTATGTTTTAACACAATTTTTGTTAAAACAAATTTACACAGACATGTTGTTCAGATCTGAATATCTGAACTAAAAACAAACTAAAAACATCTAAAATTTATAATTCATTTAATTTTTATTTAAAATTAATTATATATAAGGAATATAAGGATAAAGAATATAATATATATTATATATAATATATATAAAAGAATATAATATAAGGATAAATTGATTAAATAAATATAGAAAGACTGAAAACAATTGTGTGAACGTATAGCCGCAGTAGATCGCGTTTGAAAAACAATTAAAACTTAGTAGACAAATGCTATAAAAAGAGAACGGAATGGAGGTAACGTTACCCAGCAAGCTAACAGGCTTGAGTAAAGGACAGGAGAAATTATGCATTAGTGCACAAGCATTCGCTGAAAACCACTGAGTACAGTGACTAAAAAACAATATTTTACTGCTGCTGTTATTAACTGCCTTTGTATTTAATGCTTCACTTTGTAAACACCGTTTTAATTTAACCTATTTCTGCAGTAGCGCTATTTTAATCCATCACTTACGTTGCGAGCGAACTGATTGCACAACCTGATGCTCGAGACAAAATACAGACATCCCGGAAGTCCCGGGAGTCTCCCGCATATTGATTGCGGCTCCCTGATGCCCGCGAATTAGTTCAAACTCCCGAAATCTAGAGCGCGCAAGCAAGAGCGCGCATGCGAGACAGAAGAGACTGCTCCAAACCGTGTAGCGCGCGCGCTCGGCAGAGCGCCTGAGGGAGAGAGACCTTGCGTGTGTGTGCGTACCAGTAAACGCTCCCCGTGACGTAAGCAGACCAACTAATCGATAATGACATTCGTTGACAACGATTTTCATAATCGATTATAATCGATTTTATCGATTAGTTGTTGCAGCCCTAGTGTTTCTAATAAGATCGGTCACAAACATGATCCCTGCACAATCTAATCTATAGTGTCTTATTAACTCACTGTCATCCATTGTCTGCAACACATTTCTTCTCCCTCTTCGTCTTTCTGCCATTTTCTCCTCTGCTAAAGAAACTCTTAAAAGTCCTCGTCCGCACTCCTAACAATTTTGACCTTAAGACCTCTTTTAAGGGTCAAGATGCTTTCTGAATCACTTTTTTCTTTACTAGGATTTTTATTTAATTTTAAGAGTAAACGCCCACATTTCTAAGAATTTTCTAAGAATTTTGACACTAGGAGCTACTCTTTGCACTAAGATGTTTTATTAATACGGGTCCTGATGCGTAAACATTATGGGAAGTGCGCTAGAAAGACGGAATTTACACTTTGTCCGCCGAAGATCCAAGTTTGGTTTGAAGTTGAAAAACTTACCAAGCACAATGTTCTCTCACCATTCCTAACGCTCACAGCATTCGGCGTGGTCTTGCTACTATCAGAGTAGAAATGAAATTTGATCCTCTCCGTATGTTTTTCCATGGGCGTTCATATGGAAACAGCTTGAGCTTATTTTGCCAATTAGATCGAAAGATCTGAAAAAGCCCATACATTTACCCGTCCATAGACCCTCCCCTCGAAGACATCGGGACAGAAGTGGTTGAAAGTGGACAAAAGAGATTAAAACATCAGGTGTAAACAGGAATGTGTCTCCCTCGTCTTCTTGTGATCCCAACGACCGAAACGCATTTTAATATCAGGTGTACACAAACTTATGATTGAACTTAAAATTAAGCGAATGAAGTAATTTAAGGAATACAGCCAATCTCTCTGAGCAATGTCTCTGTTTTATGTCTCTTTCAGATTATTTGAAGAATCTACCTGAGGATTCATCCGACTACAAAGACACAAAAAGTAGGAGCATACCATTTTCCCTGGAAATGACACAGGGATTCATATGACGGTGCTAAGGTGGCTCTTGTTGAAAATGACCAGGGGCCAGTAAATAAATCAATAAAAATGACTTGGTAAAATTTGCAGTAACCAACAATTTCAGCTTTTAGTTTGTAAAAGCCATAGTTTTATCACCTCATTCATCACAATTGTAAGTGCTGGTCAGTTTTTAAAGACCCTTTTCATTTTCCAAATCAAAACTTTTTTCAGAAATCAAAACTTTCAGTTGACAAAACCCCTATAAAACAGGGTTTTTTAAAAGTTCTGAGTTGTAAAAAATGACATGATCTAGGGCTTTTATACAGTATGTGCCATTGTAAAGACTGCACACCTATCCCTCAGAGCCTTGTTTTTATCCGTGGTAAATTCAAAATGGCGTCTAACCTGACTTAAGTCTATAAATGCTTTTAAAATATAAATATCAATTTTTTCCAAAGGCATGTTATTGATCTTATAGACATTTCTCTTTCTTTTTCAATAATCTGACAATACAGAAGAAAAGATATGTAGCTACATCCATTTCTTTGTGATGTTTATAGTCCAAAAAATCAAGTTCACTATAATTAATCTCATCTGTAAGTTGAAAAATCTATCAAGCTTTTGACTTTATGTGAGATTTTTGCAAAATGAAAGTTATTCTCTTAAATACTTTGATTTATCCAGCTGCTCTTAGTGTGGTGAAAGAAGTGGCAAACCATGCGAATGACATCATGAAGCAAGGGGTAACGCAACAAACACACAGCCACGCATTATGACCTCATGAATATGAGAATATGATGTTCTAACAATCATCTTTGTTTTATTCAGGATAACTTTCAGAAGCTGATGCAGGTTCAGTACAGTCTGAATGGTCATCATGAAATCGTCCAACCTGGCAGGGTAAGATACTCAAGTACCCATGATTCATTGTGTCTGAGCAGTGCCTGAAGTCTCTGTGTTGGTAAACTAGCGTACTGGTCTTGTTTCATACGCAGGTCTTCTTAAAGGAGGGCACTCTGATGAAACTCTCCAGGAAAGTTATGCAGCCCAGAATGTTCTTCCTGGTGAGAAACTATGGTCAAGTTAAGGCTAAATGCTACTAAAATGTTTATAATAAAATGGACATTGTTATTTTAGTATCATTTATGTACTGTTATAGTTTTTATTAATATTTCTAATTCGTTTTATTTTTAGATTTTCTGTTTTCATTTTATTTTGTCATTTTCTTGTGTGCTTTATTATTATTATTATTATTTTAAATATGATTATTATTATTTAGGTATAATTTATTTTTAATTGTTTTAGTTTTTATTTCTTTCCAGTTGGTTATTTTAGTGTTTCAACTTTATATCAGTTAGTTAAAAAATTATATTTTCATCTATGAAATCTGATTTGTACATTTGAGGTAGTAAAACTCGAAAACCAACACAACAGTGACCGCACACCAATATTACTATAAATTACATTAACACCGTCTTTTACAATACAGGAAATTGCTGAATATGACAGGAAACTGGATGGCGTAACACTGTTTTTGGACAGTTAGTACATTTTCTGTTTCTCTCTCAACAGTTTAATGATATTCTGCTGTACACGACACCCGTTCAGTCTGGCCAGTATAAAGTCAACAGCATGCTCTCTCTGGCCGGCATGAAGGTCAGATATCCACCGTCATAATACTCTTACACACACACACACACACACTCTGACAGGAGATGTAACGCATATGTGTGTCTCACGTCTTTAATAGGTGAGCAAACCCAGTCAGGAGGCCTATCAGAATGAGTTAAACATTGAGAGTGTGGAACGCTCCTTCATACTGTCTGCCAAGTAAGAAACACACACACACACACATGTATGATTTATCTGCTGGGTCTACTGTACATGAAGGAAATATCGGTAGTGGAATGAACAATTGTACATGATAATCATCTTTCGATCACTAGTGAAATTAAATGGATTCCTGGTAGCTGTTTCTGATTCAATTGAAATAACTAACTGTAATTGACATTTGCAGTTCAGCCACAGAAAGAGACGAATGGCTTGAAGCCATCGCTAAAGCAATAGATGACTACACAAGAAAGAAGATTTCTTTCTTTTCCAGTCGAAGCCAAGAGGTGGGTGCACTTAAGTGTGTGTGTGTGTGTGTGATTTGGGTATTCTCTATGTTGTGGCGACCAAATGTTCCCAGAAGGATGGTAAAACCTGAAATTTTGTGTTGTGGGGACAACATTTTGGTCTCCATGAGGAAAACCGCTTATAAATCATACGAAATATGTTTTCTATAAGGTTTAGGATTGAATGTAAGGATTGTTCAGTATAAAAAAATCATTATCTATGTTGAGTCCTCGTAAAACACAAATAACAAACTCTGTGTCTGTGTGTTTCATCAAATGTACAGGGTCTTCATTGACGTGATTTGTGTACACTGCAAAAAAGTGATTTTTGTCTCGTTTTCCAGTATATTTAAACATTCCTTAAACGTCATTTTGCTTCTCAAGTAAAAGTATTAGATATAAAGTCTGGTTTTAAGTCATACATAAAACAAAAAAAACGTATCTGCCAATGGGGCAAGAAAAATAAAATAGTTTTCCCATTGAAGCACATTTATTTCATTTATTGCAGATACTGATTCTTGTTGTTAAGCTTAAATTCACCTAATTAAAGTACTGTAGATATTTGAATCCTAATTCAAAAAACAAGACAAGTCTCAAGTAAATGTATTTTGATTGAAGAATGTTTAGATATTTGTACTAGAAAACAAGACTAAAAACTGAGTAAGAATATAATTTCTATTATTATTTTAAGTATAGTGCCGGTTTAATGCTTTAACAAATGTTAGAAAAGACATAAGCATAAAAGGATGCTGCAGAACTATTCATACCAAGTCTAATGCAAAATTCCGATAATTCTCAGTAAAAAAAAAAAAAAATGTTCACATAACTTGATTAACTTTGTTCATTCACAAAATTAAAATATTGACCTTTCCATAACATAAAAGTATGAAATATTCCTAAGCAGTGCACCAGAATTATTCTCAGCAAAGCTGAATCTGAAGTTTTATCATTTTATGAAAAAAAATTGTATACCCAATGATATTAAAACGGCCTTTAGCAACATTAACGTCATAAGATATTCACAAACTGTACCTAAAACTATTCACCTCATCCAATATCGGAATTCTCAAAAACAACTCAAGTAAAAAAAATTTAAAAAAAAGTTAATAAATTCTTTGGCATTCATACCCATTTAAAAAAAATCGTCCTTTTTTCCAAATAAAAAAGCAGCTGATTTCAGACACGTCGCGAAGGAGCTCAGAGATTTTATCGTATGTGTTTTGTCTCAACAAACTTGTGTAAAAAGACTGTGTCTCATGCGTCTGTGGTTTTTCTGTGTGTCTGTAGTTGGAGGGGATCTCTGATGACGGTCTACCGCTGGGCTCTAAAGCTCCTATCTGGATTCCGGATTTGAGAACGACCATGTGTATGATCTGCACGTGCGAGTTCACGCTCACCTGGAGACGCCACCACTGCCGGGCCTGCGGAAAGGTTCGAAATGCAAAAAAACCTAAGCTTTGTTTACTTTTATAGAGTGAACAAATAGGTCTGACTGATATCGGATTGTTGTGCCAACAGGTGGTGTGTCAGGCATGTTCGTCCAATAAATTCTACCTGGAATACCTGAAGAATCAGCTGGCACGCGTGTGCGACCACTGCTATATCAAACTACAGCACAAGGGTACGAGATTTCTGCTGTCAACCAACCAACCACGTCTCTGCTAGAAGTGTTGTTTATTGAACAATCTTGTTTTTAGCGTTGTTTGCTCAACTTGTGTGGTTGCGCAGCCAAATCCCACATATTTGTTCCAATGTGCCGATTTGCTTTTGTCTTTTAGGTGACCAATCCAATGTAACCGTTTCCCCTAGTGGGCGGAGTTCAACATTTGCTTTTTCTAGAAGACAGAAAAGGATTCCTTCCGCCCTCAAAGAGGTGACCTGAAGTTGTACATTACCCCTTTAATGTAATGACAGGGAGAATGTATGTGTCACTGAAG
The DNA here is from genome assembly GCF_051911475.1 of Siphateles boraxobius. NCBI lineage: Eukaryota > Metazoa > Chordata > Actinopteri > Cypriniformes > Leuciscidae > Siphateles > Siphateles boraxobius. The sequence continues at coordinate 16,874,458 of NW_027508799.1, forward strand.
TAAAGGTTTTGGGTTTTTTTTACCACAACGCTGATGTCATATTAAAATATCTCACTCACAGGTGTCTGCCAGCACTGAGAACTCCTCCATGAGTGGATATCTGCACAGATCCAAAGGCCACAAGAAACCGTGGAAGAGGCTGTGGTTTGTCATCGAGAACAAAGTCCTCTACACATACGCCGCTAGTGAAGTATGCTGCCTTTATTTATGTAATAACTTTTAGCCAGTGTTGAGGAAGCTTTATCAAACTGTTATCAGAAAGCAGATAACTCTATTGAAGCTATGTAAAAAGAAAGACCTAATAAGGAAATTCTTGGGAAAGCTACTTTGAAAATGTCGTTGACCAAGCTACTAACAAAAAGTAGCTAACTATATTGAAACTGTTTAAATGGTGCTTTTTATTTATTTATTTATTTATTTAACCATTATCAGATGCTATAATTTATTTTTAACAATGAGTAGTGATGGGTGATTTCAAAACACTGCTTCATGATACTTCGAAACCTTCTGTTTCGTATCAGTGGTTCGGAGCGAGTATCAAACTGCCAAAGTCATGTGATTTCAGTAAACGAGGCTTCGTTACGTCATAACTGTTTCGAAACATTTAACTTTATACAATTTATGACATTTGAATGACTTTTTGGTAAAGTTACAGGACTATTTGTTGGGAAAAAGTTGCTTGTTCTTGGAAAACAATTATGTTGAAAACAGCTATTTTTGCAATACTGAAAACTGTAATTAGGTGTTCAAGCACGAAGTCCTGAAAACCTATTGTAATTGTAAGGATTTAAAAAAAAATGTAAAAAATTCCCCTAAAACGCATCGTGCAGCCCAAACCGTAAGGCCTAGAGACTTGAAACTCGGCCAGATGGTAGGCCACACTTTTGGGTAGAACCTATCAGAGTATGACCTTGATTGGCCCATAGGTGGCGCTACAGGAACCAAAAGTACTAAATTGCTCATAACTCCTAGACCGTTAGTTATCCTTGGCTCAAGACGGACAAGATGTATATCTCCGATTTCGATTTAGGCAACAAAAAAAATGTTATGTCGAATTTTGTCCAAAACCTACTTTTGCAAACTAGTCCCTGGTTTTTCACCCGATCGGAACCAAACCAGTCTAGGCCTATTCTCTGGAATAATTATCGAAATTTTGCATTTGGGTGGCTGTAACAGGGTCATTTAGAAAAGGGGTGTGGCAAAATACGGTCAAAAGCCTATAAATCCTAAAGGAAAAGTCAGAACTTCACAAAAATTGATGAGCATATGTGTCATGACATGGTGAAGAAGCATGCAAAGTTTCACGGAGATCGGTGGCGCTATAACTGTTAAAAAGCTTCAAAACCATGTATTTCCTATGGTAAATTGCCTGTATTAGCTGTAAATGGTCTTTTCCATCTACGATCATATAATGTTCATATCATAATGTTCAAAACCATCATAAATCATTCTAGAATGTGGTATATCATGGTAAATCATCCTATAACATGGTAAATCATGCTAGAATCATATTAAATCATACTAGAATGTGTTCAATTGTGGTAAATCATGGTAAACTATGGTAAATCATGCTAGATTCATGCTAAATCATACTGGAACATGGTAAATCATGAAAAAACACACTAAAATTTGGTATATCATGGTAAAGCATGCTAAAACAAGGTCTATTCCATCTATGATGTCAGTGGTTAAATGCTTGCTACATGAAACTTAATGTCTTTTGATGCATTTGAGCTTAACTGCTTGAACACCGATAAATGCTGCTTGCAGCTTTAATTACGTCAGTCATTCCCCTTTTTGCTTTTTTTTTTTGTCACGAGAATATGGAGATGTGTATGTCATAATAAAAGCCGTCATGTGACGATGATTGCGTTTTTTTCAGGATGTTGCGGCATTGGAGAGTCAGCCACTGCTGGGCTTTTTCCTCCGAGAGGAGAAGACTGGACCAGCTCAAAAAATGCAGTTTAAACTGTACCATAAAAACACACTCTACTACATCTTCAGAGCCGAGGATATCCCCACTGCTCAGAGGTAGAGCGGGAAAATACTTCACGCACTAGTATAGAGTTTGTTCTGTCAATCCTTGACTCAAACTAAATCTGTGCTGCTTTTTCAGATGGATTGAAGCGTTTCAAGAGGCCATGATCCTTTGACTGGTCTGGGTTGGATTAAATCGAATAAACCAATGTTGTTGGTCTGGGTCTCTCCACTGTGTTACACAGGCAGTGCGTCTGAGGATGCAGCAATCAAAACCCAGTTTGAAGCAAAGGATGCTGGTAGATGTAGTTTATGCATTAATCTATCTTAAGCACCATAATGAAGGTAAAGAAAGTGGCCAGTGTAATGAGACTGCATCCATCGTACTTCAAAAATGTGAGGTATTAATCCATAAGTTTGTTCTTTATGTATTTTTTAGCAAACACTGCCTCGCTGGAAAAGCTCCTTAGCATAAAACCAGCCCACAGAGCGTTCAGGGTCAAAACTGTCAGACAATGACTGGTCATGACGTGTGGTTTACCTATGAATCCGAATTCTTGCCAACGCTGGAACGCTAGATATTTTGAAACACTCCATTATGATGTCATAGGGACAGTTTGAATCTAATTACATCTATTACATGTTGCCTGATGAATTTTTACAAATTTGGACATTAGTGTGATTCATAGTCAAGTCTGAATGTGCATGAGTAAGTATGATGCAAGGAATGTCTGATGCCAGGTCGCACCTTTGGCACGGTCATGTTGTTCAGTCTTGCATGGTGCATTATGGGAGATTTTGTTATTCAACTGTGAAAGCTGGGAAATGAAGGCTTAAAAAGTTACTGGGCCTTAATTGTGAAGCACAAACAGAGTGACTTTATGTATGAATTGTACGTAAAACCATTGTTTTAACAACTGATTTGCGCAAGAATGGTTTTATGAATGATTGATGCATTGAACGTGACCATTTACAGAACGTTTTTTACAAGCATTTTAGACATTACATGCGACGGTTTACCCAAGCATGGTTTTACAAACAATTAATTAATTACCTGCAATAATTTACATAATGATTTTGAGAATGATGCACACATTGAATGTAACGATACTTTTTTTGGAAGAACGTAATAATTTTCACGATCAATTTAATGTTACATGTGACATTTTCAAAAGATTCATTCATGGAATGTGAGCATTAACGTAAGAAAGTTTTTTAACAAAAGATTGACGCATTGCATGCAACAGTTTATGTATGCGCATTCTTTTTTTTTTTACAAATAATTTGTGCATTATATGCAACAATTTGTGTAAGAAGTAATGTTATGAAAAATTTCCATATTTCCCGAAGAGGTCCTTTATTTGATTTTTTTTTTTCAGTTAGCCTGTTACAGTTACAATTTTTTTTATAATCTTAAACTATTTTGTAAAAAAGTAGGCATTTTGACTGATGTTTTAAACATACTGGACTGAACTGGATGTGTACATATTTTGTAAATGGTAATATAATGCAGGCGTATTTAAAATAGTTCAGGATGTTTAATGGCCTCAATGAATTATGGGTAGTAAAGACACAGTGCTAGGCTGGCTAACTCAGCACTGTTTTAATGTACTATATAAGACATTTATAGCACACCGGCTGTGAATACAGAGAAAAAAAAAACTAGTGCTCTTATCAGGGAAAGATGTATAACACACATTAAATACTCTAATGCACCTTGTTCAGGACACTTTGACAATGGGTATAGCATGATTATATTCTCTACAGTTTTCACTAAAGTCCTCTGTCATCTCCAAGCACAGCAAGCCACTGATCTTTCACCGTTTGAAGGGTAACAGGTCCAAGAAATGGATTTAATTTTTTTCGATATATTTCTGTTTTGAATGTTTACATTTTGTAAGATTGTTTTGATTTTGGGAAGCAGATACACCACTGTTATTGTTGTTGTTTTTTCCACTTTTAAGAAAACTATAATTGCTATTCCTGATGCTTCTGGTCACCTTGGCACTAATTCACTGTTGTATCCCAAAGTTCTGAGAATCTCCAGAAGGTTTTACATCCTTAAGTAATCAGTTAATATCTTAAGGATTTCAAGGGAGTAGGCTATGCCCCAACATAAATGTAAAGTGCAAATAATTTTTTAATAAATAATGTAATGTAATGAGAAAACGTGTTCATCTCTGTTTAAACTTTTTTTCGTAATGACTTGGGTTATGTTTGCCAAATATAAATATTAAAAGTACATTACACACTTTTTATAACTATCGATTCATTGCAGAATGAGTTTATTCAATCGCCGATACAATGACAAGAGATCGAAGTTATTGATAGCCAATGTATATGAATTAAGGGCTAATACAATAATTACTGCTACTGATTTAAATTCGTAAACAATTTTTATTATTTACTAATTCACAACATCGCGGACGATCCATAGCAGAGCTGTTGGTACTGATACTGTAAATCTATAGCTAAAGTAAGATAATTCACAATTGGATACACCGGGACAGTTATTGGCCAATGTGTTTACAAATCATAACTTTGGCATCCTATAATAGCAAATCATACTGGCTAACGGCGTAAATTTTCATTCAACCTTGACTAAAATGAACGCTGACTGCCTAGCTCACGAGTGCATTCGCGCATGCGCAGATGTGCCGGTTTCCTCTGAACGGGTCGCGAACTCTGACCTCCTATAGCTGCCGTGAGCCGTTAGTTTACGATAATTTATCAAAACACACCAGTATTTGGATAATTATTCACGGGTTCATGGTAAGATTAACACTTTTTTACATTATTAAAACCTATTGTGCTTGCAGTAAATGTTCAGGATGAATAATGCGGGAGAATGTTAGCACTGTTGTTTGCCGGCCTGCTAACACGCGTTAGCGTAGTAGCCGCTACCATAACAGGAAACATTGGAAATCAAATCGATCCTTAAATGTCTGCGATTGAACTGACTATACGAGCTTTTTTGGAATTTTAAGAAAAATAAACATATATTGCCAGCCATCTAATGGACATCATAGCAAATTTGAAGCAGATATGACGTTATTTAGCAAGCTAACGCTATCAATGTGTGAATCTGATATTAGCGCTCTGATAAACACAACAAATAATGATTTAAAAAAACGCAAAGGCATTATTCGGACCTATTAACAGCTCATTTGATGATCTAAAGTTTTGAAGGTACTAGATTTGTCCTGTAATCCGCGTGTAAGGAGCTGCTGCAGTGAAGATCCCTCTGTGTATGTGTGTGTGAGGAGCTTTAACCCTTCAATCATGACCTTTAACCTACAGGAACAGATCTAACTTTATCTTCCCGGATCAACACACACACACATTCCACAAGAGTTACTGACCCCCAGCTGTCATTCACTGTCTAGATCGCATTTATTCATTATTAAGTCTTTCGATTCTCTGAATAACACTAAAATCGCAATGCTGGCTAGTGTGCTAACGTAGCTACTGCTAATAAGAAGCCTGTGAGATTTCTGCATGTCTTCATCAATCTGAACTGATTGACAAACACTTAACACAATACTTGGGCATATGTAGAGTGAATAACAGTAAATCATTAATATTGAACAAATCATTGTTTAGGATGTTGGAATTACAAGAACTGTAAAATCGTGTATCATTAGACTGAGACTAAACAGTTTGAAACATCACAGGAATTGAGGCAGACCTCTTTTGTATCATTTTTTGAACAATCACCTAAACCTACATATTAAACTTCAGTATTTAAGCCACCCCGGACCGTTTATGTTGCGATCTTTTATTATTATTATTTTTAATAAACATCCATCTTTAGATGCTATAGACACCCAAATATGATCATCCTTGTGCGAGGGACCGCCATCCTAATTATAAGTCAGGTTCCAATATGGTGTGAAAAATGAATAAGATAAATATGTATAAACATTATTTTGAAAAATTTAAATTCTATAACATTATATTACTCTTTTTTTATACTCCTTATATTACTGGAATGTTAGATTTATTTATTTAAATACATTTCTATTTATTTGTATAATTTTTGTTGTTGTTGTATTATATTTTTATTATTTGTTTGTTTTTCTCTAAACTTTTCCACAGACCCCCTGAAAAACATATATAGTGTTCTAAGGCCACAATATATATATATATATATACACAATATCGCTTAAAGGGATAAAAATAAGTTTGAAACACCTTTGCAGCGGTAGGCTATACTGTTAGCAAACATCATGACGCTGCCCACACTGCTGAGAGCGACCTTTAGATGATTATTTAAAAGTGCTGCACACTTTCCTCTCAATAAAAAAATAAACACACAACAAAATGACAGTGGTGGTAAAACAGCAGTTAAGAAAGCATCTCATCAATCATAGAGTTGTGTGTTATTTTTCTCAGGTGGGCGTGTGGCTGATGAGGCGTTGCTAAGCCACGGTTCTGACCAATCGTTATCATGGATGGAGAAAGTCCCAGAATTCAGCTGGTGTCTGCAGACGGAGGCCTACAGGTGACTTACACTGTACATTTAGACTCTAAATATTCATGTAACAATTTGGAGCGATAAACATTTGAATTTTAATGAACGTTCCTTAAACGTTTGTTCGGACCAAATGGCAACCTTCCGTCTCCAACCATAAGTCTGTCTCCCGAAGCCAACACGGAAGTGACTTAAACTGCAATTCATCAACTGGCTGCTAGAGACAGGCTCCAAAAGAGAGTCAATCCCATAGATCCCCCCGACTACATAGTGTGTAGTACATTCAGTGTGTATTTAAATTGTGACTTTTTATTTGAGGAAAACATCAAGCTTTTTCTGAATGATGTCAAGAGAGTCTATTCCCATGTAGTCGGCATGTAAACATGTTAATATGCCCAACTTTACAGCAGAAAAAAATGTGTTTACAGCCTGGTAAAAAAGTTTTGGTCTATACAGCTAATTTTTCCCTTCATGACAACTGTGAGGGGGGTGAATTATTTTATAACTCATCCATTTAAATTTTATGAAGCCTTAAAGTTCTGCATAATTAAGGGCGTGGCCACTTGAGTGACAGGTGGATTGCCTCTGCTGTCACTACTAGCTGTTTTTCTGCTGTCTGTTAGCCGTCACCTCAGCTGATCCCTCCTCTTTGCCCATTTTTGATTATCCAGGAGTGACGCGCTGCCAAGATGGCGACGGCCGGCTCCACCCACTCTGGGCTTTAAAAATGCTCTTCAGAAACCTACGGGTGACGTCACGGACACTACGTCCATATTTTTTTACAGTCTATGGTTCAGACCGACATGAACATTTGCATGCTGTCAATTCAACGTGCTTTTTTTTTTAACGGATGGTTGTAAAAGAAAATCTCTTTTTCATCTTTCACACTGCGAAAAAAGCTAGCCACCCAAGAAGAATTGCACTTTTGCCACTTCATGGCAAACACATCTTATGACTCCGGTGTGCTTTGCTAAGCTACAGTAAATAGCAGAGGAAGAACGTTTTAGTGCCGATGCCGAACATTTATGTCTATGTGAACAGGCTTTAACTGAACTTTATTGCTGTAAACGTCATTTCGATGGTCTTTGTCATCATGTGTTGTATCAGATTGTGACAGAGCAGCAGTTGGCTCAGAAGGTGCAGATAGTCACAGCCATTGATCAGGCTGGAGGCGGCAAACAGCAGTTCATATTAACCAACTTGGATTACCCCAACCAGGAGAAACTGTTCATCAAACAAGAGAACTCACCAGCCAAGGTCATCTTAACCTCTGCTGAAGGGTCAGCTGTCAATCAACTGCTTTTTGCATCACCTGAGCTGACAGGACAACAGATCCAGGTAAACGTTTAACACATATGCTGGGCACGCCGTAATTTCGTCATCAGTATAGTGTGCGCGTATTTCTTTTCCCTTTTTAGTTGTTCCAAAAGGTGGCAACACTGGCCTAAAGCATTGTTTCACAGTTGAAGAAATGAACAACAAATACTACAACCAGTGAAGAGATATCCGCAACCAGGGCTTGATCACCAGCCACTGTGGCTAGTGGTTTTCCAAAGTTACTAGCCATTCAGGAATTTCTCTGGCCACAAATTTGACATTGATACCATGAGGAAAACCTGTCATATATTTTTTATATTATCTCATAATTTGGCAGCATGTAGGCTATATTAGGTTGCTGTCACTTTAAGACTGGACGCACTGATCCATTTTACTGTGACACATACGTTTTCTTTCTCAGCTGTTTACGTTCACCTAAAACATAACTGTGTTTGCGTGAATACTCTCCAATACCAGCATTTTGACATTATTTTGTGTGTATTTGACTGTTTAAGTGCAATAAGCAGTGAAAAATAACTCAATTTAGTACCGAGAGCCGGATTTATACATGTGCACTTTGGGCCATTCCCGCACAAAATCTGCGGGAATGAGTCAAATTATGCACAATCCCACGTGAAATTCAAGCCCTGTAACACCAACAATATTCAACCACATCAAATGAAACGAGCGAGTAAGAGGAGGAGGGTTTGTGTGTCAATTCGCTACCGGAAAGATGAGAGGGCGAGAAAACATATTGTTTCTATTCTGTGGGAAATGAGTATTGGAAGCGTTTCAGATATTTCAGTATCGAAAAATCAATGTTTTTGACAACAATACATTGCACTTAGTTTTTTTTAATTTCAGATGCCTTTTTTAAAGACTATAATTGAAAATCTATATATAAAATTCAACCCACCAAATGGCTAGTAGGAGTGACTGCGTTACACGGCTCTGAAATCGGGTGTTAATGTTAAGCCCTGCCTGCAACTCTAGTTTAAAAGAGTACATTTTTATCAGCCATAACTTCTGGACACTGGACAAAGATTAAACTTTCTAGAGTAGTTGGCATGTGTTATACATTAAAGCAGGGCTGTAGTTCTCGAGTCCGGTCTTGGACTCGAGACTGGTTTTTTATGGTCTCGGACTTGCTGGTATTCGGTCTCGGCCACTGGTCTTGCCAAATATGGCTTTTGGTCTCGACCGAGTCCAGGTTTCTTTATTATGTTCCCAGTAATAACGTATTATTGTAGTATGGTTCCCGGAGACTTCCGCAGAAACCTCCATAGATGACGACCTTCGTGTGTTATTTATTTTCTACTATTTGCTACTGCAATACCGGCGCATAGCTGAAATAACAGATCCATCTATTCACTGCCAATCATAATATCAAATTGCTGCTATATGGACTAGTGACTGTGAATACTAAAGACTGCTATTAAAGTCTGATTTTCAGTGAGTCTCTGTAAATGAGTGCATGTTCATGTACTACACATACTCTAGTAGGGTATAGGCTACACATTCATCTTCAGCATTTCATTGTCAGATTCGCTCAGAATCCCGTGAAAATAAAAGTTCTGTTTAACGTGAAGAAATTATCAAAGATATATTTTACTGGAGTGAAGCTATATTGTCATTTAGTTGCTCAAATGGTCAGTACTAGTACCTAGCAGTGGTGATAGTAGTGGGTTGGTGTTTGTATATCAGTTCTAACACTGCTATTATGAGGTATCACCATCATTCTGTTTTCTTTAGATTAGAAGATTATATGATATCAAGGGGAATATCTATACTTAAAAATTCTGGGTTTTGTGACACTGTTTTTTGCTTTTAGATAACAAATAAGCCAAAATGATTGTCTTGATAATGTCAGGCATAATACTTATTTTTTTCCTGTCCTGACCTGGACACGGTCTTGACTCGGACTCAAACCTTCTTGGACTTGGTCTTGACTTGGACTCGATTAGTCCTGGTCTTGGACTTGTCTTGGACTCAACAAAGGTGGTCTTGACTACAGCCCTACATTAAAGCATACATTAAAACGTTATGCATTCACAAGTATGCGCATACGATATGCATTTGTGTCAAAACTGCAGTAGGTATACTTTGGGCTTTACTCATGTTTTGACAATGTGAAAAAATCCAATGTGGTGGACGAAGTGAGATAATTTTTCTTTAACGTATTTCATTCTGTTATTAAAATAGTTTTGATGTAAATGGAATAATGGATTGTTTTACCCAACATTTGTATGGGCTATCATGTGTCTTTTGAGCTTGTTAAAGAGTCTTGCTGTTAGCTTAGCAACATGCTAATGTCAAACAATATTGAAATCAATGGCATGTTGAGACTTAAGTGTGGAGAAACACTGTATAAATGCTTTGGTAATTATTTAATACCATATATCAAAGTACCATAGTAATAGCATCTGATACATCACTATAACGTGGTACTTTTTTAGGCGTTCTATAACTGTAGTCCTCTCATATCGATTTGTATTGTGATACTGTGTACTTGCCTGCTTGTTTTTGCAAATGGCAGTTTCTTATGTAATTATTTACACAATGTAAATGTTCATATTTATAGGCTAGAGTGTTTTGTTTTTCAGTTTGTGACGGAGGGCACAGAACAGGGCTCTACGAAGCCTCCAGTGGAGTATTGTGTAGTCTGTGGAGACAAGGCCTCAGGTACATGAGACCAACACACACTTTATAAAAAAAAAAAAGTTTAGACCTCAAAACTGGCTGCAAGCTATTATATGAGAGAGACACTTGTAAATTGTTGCATTTTCCTGTTTGTCATTGTGTGTGTGTGTGTGTTTAGGCCGTCATTATGGAGCAGTGAGCTGTGAGGGCTGTAAGGGTTTCTTCAAGCGCAGCATCAGGAAGAATCTGGTGTACACATGCCGCGGGTCTGGAGAATGTATCATCAACAAACACCATCGGAACCGGTGTCAATACTGCAGACTGCAGCGCTGCATGGCCCTCGGCATGAAACAAGACTGTGAGTCCAGATCCGATAGGTAACACGTACCTGCACCATTTGTGCTCTGGACATAACTGATGCAGTGCTTATTGAAATTCTGCCAACAGCTGTTCAGTGCGAGAGGAAACCGGTGGAGGTGTCGAGAGAGAAGCCAGCAAACTGTGCGCCCTCCATCGAAAAGATCTACATCCGCAAAAACCTCTGCAGCCCTCTCGCCGCCATGCCAACGTTTGTTAGCGATAAAGAGACCACCAGGTACGGATGTGAATGTGTTATTTTGAGTCAAAAAGTGTTTGGGTTTTTTTTCTTCTTTTTTTTCTTACTCTGTGTCTGATCACAGGCCCCCCACCAGTTTATTGGACTCCAACATGCTCTTGAACATACAGCAATCGCTTTCCAAACTTGACAACACCATTTTAATTCCTTCTTCACCAGATCAGGTAAAACAATTGTTTTTGTAGTAATAAAAAAATATATATAAATAATAAAAAAAAAAATTTTTTAAATGATGTATGTTGTTTTTATGTCTGGTTAGCTGTAGTCTATTTGTAAATCTATTTTCCTGGTCCCCGTAATTTAGAAGAAAGACTCCTTGGTAAATCTCCCTGTCAAGAACATGCTTTTTTGAAAATTTGCATAAAGAAAATCAAGACCATCCCAATATTTTAGGACCATCAAGTTCACTGTGGCAATATTTTCATGAAAAAACACTACCATGATGTAAATTAAATGTACCGGTATATGATGTAAATTAAAAGATATATTCCCTCAGTTCTCATTACTAATATATATTATTTAACTATATACTATATAATATTTAAATTTAGAAGTCATTTTACATTGTGGTAGGGTTTTTTTTTTTACCACATTAAATTGTAAGATTTTTTATAAAAATAATTTTTAGTAATTTTAAAAATAACAGATTTTTGAAATCTGAAATCAGTTTGATCAATTTCAAGGCCAGCAAATGTCTTAAATCTTTTAAATTGTATAAGAAAAATCTTAACTATCATTTCAAGAGGAATGTAAAAACACAAAACCCAATAAGGTAAACTATCGCGATTTCTCTAATCTGCAAAACGCCACCTACTGTCAGTGAGTGAATTTGAATTTTCAATTAGCCTGTGCTGTTTTATTACACCACTGCAAAAAATAATCAATTATTTTTTAAATATATAGATTTAAAATATAACCATGAGAAAATAAATATAGTCCTAATCATTTATAATTTTGACTCGTCCCTTTTCTTAAAAAAAATGGTCTAAAGGCTGAAATGTGAAGTTTATCATTTTATAAAACATTGCCCTTCCCCGCTCATACGGCATTCATTTAATTTGTGCAGGTTTTAAAGCCTTCAATTTGATTTCAAAAACCCTGCAGATATCCTGTAAAACTAACCCCATCATGTTTTCGTGAGATTCATCATATGTTCATATGTATGTTCAAGTTTTCTGATGTTCACTTTAGAATGACTCCAGTCAGGGAGATCTGGGCACCCTGGCCAGCGTGGTCACGTCTCTCGGTCACCTCAACAAAAGTCGTGAGATGATGGACAGCAGTACTGACCTATCAGGGATAGAGACCGCGAGTAACGATGACAGCGTTATGACGGACATGCAGAGGGACGAGTCGAATGACGTCACACGGTGCGGAGAGCAACTCGTGGAGTTCTGATATCAATGCGGTACGGGCTGTGCTTACACATTTTGTGTTTGTTTGTGTCCAGGGCCTTTGACACGCTCACAAAGGCGCTTCAGCCTGAGGAAGGTTGTGGGGAAGAGATGGCAGAGGGGCTTGTGGCTGTCAGGGTTGATGAACAGTCCACCGCTCTATTGGAACTGGAAGGACCTCTGCTCTCAGATATGCACGTGCCCTTTAAGGTCAGGGCTCACTCTTGATTGACACACACAGCAGTTATAGCGATTTAAAAATGATGGTCCAATAACAATGTGTATTAAATATTGTGTGTAGCTGATGATGCCGCTGCCCATGCCAGACTTCCTGAATCTGAATTACATCTGTGAATCAGCTTCCCGTCTGCTTTTCCTCTCCATGCACTGGGCACGCTCTATTCCAGCCTTTCAGGCCCTTGGGTGAGTGTATTCATGTCCTAGTTTACACATCACATGTGGATGGAACTAAATATAGGTTTAAATAGGGGGAGAAATATATACTTTAAAGTACTAAATGAATAAGTATATTTATTATCAGCACTTCCTGCATTCTCCACCACCTTTTTTTTTTATGCAGCTGCAATGTGAAATCTGGCATATATGCAATGCTGCATTATTTGGCCCCCTACACCTAAATCAAATCGCAATGTACTGTGTAAATTTTATTTGTACATTTTGCTGTATCCTCATTTCATTCTCTGTATTTTTGGTGCTCAGCTCAGAGAACAGCATCACGCTGATGAAGGCCTGCTGGAATGAGTTGTTTGCTTTAGGTCTGGCTCAGTGTTCACACATTATGAATGTAGAAACGATCCTCACGGCCATAATCAACCACTTACAGACCAGCCTGGATGAAGGTACGTGGACCTTTTGCTATTTTTGAATGTTATATATTTCTAAATTTGGTCAGATCATGTTTAACATACTTTAATAATATATTAGGGATATTTCAGCCAAAAATTTTATGTAAATTCTGTCATTAATTTCTCACCCTCATGTCGTTTCAAACCCGTAAGACTTCTGTTCATCTTCGGAACACAAATGAAGATCTTTTTGATGAAATCTGAGAGATTTCTGTCCCTCCATTGATAGCTATGCAACTGACACTTTGATGCTTCAAAAAGTTCAGAAAGAGATTGTAAAAATAATCCATATGAATTGAGCGGTTTAGTCTAAACTTTTCTGAAGAGACATGATCGCTTTATATGATAAACAGATTTAATTAGGCTTTTATTCACATATAAACATTGATCAGAGAACATAAACACAAGCTCAGCCCTGAAAACTACATATCTCAAATTTTGCACGGACCCCCTAGCGCGCTCTGGGGATCCCAGTTTGAGTTGATTCATTGAGGGTAATGAGAGATGTGTACGTGTTTTCAACAGATAAACTATCCCCAGAACGGGTGAAACAGGTCATGGAGCATATCTGGCGTATGCAGGAATTTTGTAACAGTATGAGTCGCATGAGTCCTGATGCATATGAATACGCTTACCTCAAAGCTGTGGTTCTCTTCAGCCCAGGTGAGCACAACTGGAGAGTATCTGAAAAATATGGCGGGAAATGGGGAACAATGTAATAATTAAGTTGATCGTATGTGTTTGTCGCAGATCACTCCGGAGTGGACGGCACCCTTCAGATTGAACGGTTTCAGGAGAAAGCATACATGGAACTGCAGGACTATGTGAGCAAAGTGTATCCAGAGGACACATATCGGTGAGCGACTTGTGTAGTTTAGTTACTGTAAAAAAGTCATTAATAGCTACTAATTACATCTTCAACAGTGTAATTAGATTACTGTACCAATTAAACTCTCTAAAAAGTATTTCATTAACTTTCTAGATCCCATATCAGCCTCGGCCAGTTGAACAATACAAGGATAGACATGAAACTGTGCTTTTAATCCTTTCAAATTAAATGAGATAAAGTTGCATAAATTTATTCTTAAACTGACCAAAGTATTTAAAGGGAGAAAGAAATACATTGTAACATTAGTTGTACAATTTTGATGTTAAATCCTCTATTGTTTTAAATAGAATTCTTCATAGTCTATACATATATCATGCAACTACATCAGAAGTAATTGTAATTAAATTACAGAAAAATTAAGTAATCCCTTACTTTGTTAAATCACCGTAAGTAATTACTTAGTAGTGCATTACACCCAACAATCCAATTAATTTTAAATATTCAGAAATGTTAGATATAGTATGATATCTTAGATGTGACTATTAACAATATATAAATGATCTTTCTCTGCTAGTCTTTCAAAACTCTTAGTTCGTCTGCCCGCCCTGCGGCTCATGAGCGCTGCGGTGACTGAGGAGCTCTTTTTCGCCGGTCTCATCGGGAACGTCCAGATCGACAGCATCATTCCCTACATCCTCAAAATGGAGTCTACCGACTACAACAGTCAGCCAATCAGCAACGCTGAGTGACTGAAGCCCCGCCCACAGCCACACCCATCAGCTTTAAAAAGTCAATGGCTTTGCTCACTCTGACCCTTTGGGCCAAAACAGCGATCTTTATGATATAATCATACATTTCGAATAAGAAAATCATTTTGTTATGACTTTGCTTTTTCATTTGGCCTGTTATGTCTATCGGTTATGTAGTATGGATAAAGTGAATTACTGCAACTGCTGCGATTGGATCGTTTGGGCTTTTATTGTATTGCTGTACTTATGTTTAGAAAAGTGTCTATAAAGACACAGGAAGTGAAAGGAACCTGTTCTTAAGAACTTGTTCCAAAGAGAACTTTGCCCCCCCCCCCAACCCCTCCAACCCCAAGCACTGACTTTCTCTGTATGTATATGAATCATGTATATAGGAATAATAAATGTCAAATCAAGGGGAAAAATGTTGGTATTTTGGCATTTGTTCGCCTGTTCCTTTTTTTATGAACACATGTGATGTGATATACAGGGTTCCCTCGGTCACAGAAAAACTCCATCTTTTCTCCATCCCTGGAAAAGTCATGGCAATTTCTGTAGTTCATGTACATTTTTTTCTGTTTATGCTCTAATATATTTAATTGGGAAAATATTATTCTGTGAGTGCAATCTCTGTATAAAAAAATTGTAAAGAAATGGAAGTCATGGAAATGTATTGGTCAAACGTGTTGGAATCAATTTATAGGTTAATTCTGAGCAGTACCTTGTGAACTCTGTAATGTTTAAATAATGAATATGTTTGTGTTGTCACATTTTTTATTAAAGAGTAAACCAGACCTTTCAGAAACATTCTCCGATCAACCTTGAATACTACAGTTGTCTGTATATATATATTAATAAAATGCTGTTTTTTTCTCAAGTTAGAGCACGTGACGTCACCCAAAGACAAAGTTATCTGCTTAAACCAAAACCGAGAGATTGTTGGCGGAACCCAAACCGCGCGATCGTGTATGCAGAGGGAACTGTAAAGCTGCGCGACCGTCCGTCAGCGTTTGGAGTCCGTCAGTTATGGCGGAGTACGCGAATCTAGTGCGGCGGGCCGTGGGTCAACTCGGCGGTCATGGCGGTGTTAAAGGCTTCCTACTGCAGCTGTTCAGGTAACGTTAGGTCACTCGAATAAAATTGTTTTAGAGCTTTAGAGGTAACGTTAGACAAGGGTGTGAAATGAAGTGTGTAAAACTGTAAGACACAGAATCCAAAGCAATGACCTCTGATAGTGACTTTACAGTCACACATATGAATGGGAAACTGTCTGTTTACCGGAGAATGTATTTGACTTGGCATGTCAATTTACAGTAAATATCTCTTTAAACACTGAGACCTTTATCAACATATAGATAGTTAAGATCTTGCGAGACTATACTTTTTAGTTTTTTGGACCTGTAGGGAAATCTATGCTGCTGCCACTGTACTTTTTTGCAGGGAATTTATTATTAATATTTATGTATATTATACTATATTCTAATATACTTACTATTATAATAAATTAAACTTTATATATTAATAATTGATTTGACATTATTGAAATGTCTTTCTCAGGGTGAATGATATCAAGACAGGAGCCTTGGTGGGTGTTGACAAATATGGCAACAAATACTATGAGGACAACAGAAACTTTTTCGGTATTGATTTAGATACTTTAGTTGTCTATACACAAATTCACTGTGTTTTATGTCATCTGAGTGTGTATTTTTCACTGTGTCACTTTCAGGCCGTCATCGATGGGTGATTTACACCACAGAGATGAACGGAAAGAAGACTTTATGGGATGTTGATGGCAGCATGGTCCCTGCTGAATGGTATTATAAACAGATGTATTTGGCATTATGTTTTTAATGGATTTAGTTTCTTTATAGTTTCTAGTGTCCTTTTGCCCTGTAAAATGTAGTTTTTTCCCTTAAGATTACGTAATTATTGGTTTATAGAGCTCTTGAAAAAACCTACTCTTGTCTTAAAGGTAGTGTTGGTAATTTCGGAGAGGCTAGCAATAGCAAGCTAGCTTTGAAAGCATGAGATCCCGCCCTCCATTCAGAGCATCTCCAAAGCCACACCTCCTTCAAAACACATGAATGCGCACATTCAGAGTAGATTCTGCACAGCGTCATGAGAAACGGCATTAAATTACCTCGTGTCTCAAAGCACATAACATTACAATAATAATGAACTCGCATAACTCCTGATTGCTGCAGATTCATTTTAGCGTTGATAGTGTTGACATAGAAAAACATAAATCTAAGGACGTGAACAGCTCCTGTTAGGACGTAATGGGTTGCCATCTCATAATTATGGTTATTACATCGCAGCATAAGATCGTTGTTTTGGTTCAGAAGGACCTGTAAAGGCGGATGCTGTTAGTTTGTGACGCTCGGTGCCTTAAGCCTTGTGTCTACCAAAGCGTTTTTAGTCAGCTGAAAACGCTAGACGCTCTGCTGAAAACGCCTAGCTGTGGACGCTTGAGAGCGTTTTGCATTTTTTTCAGTTGAGACGATTCGTTGCTATGATACAGAATAACCGCAGCACAGTTTACTTCTAACTGATTTCGCAGATCATTTTGTTTCATACTAAAAAAATATTTTTCATCCATTTTGTTCGGTTAGCTCTGCTGGTTGACGTCGTTGTACATAAAGAATATTGTGACAGTTGGTCGGTGTGGTTTTTGTCCCGCCCCTCCTCCACTCTGATTGGACGGCTGTGTAAAAAGTGACAGTGATGAGCGCAGCGTTTTACCCAAAGTTGAACATTTTTCAACTCTCGTCGAGCAGTAAAAAATGCCGGGTGCTCAGCGCTTGAGCGTTAAATACACGCTCAGCGCCTCGTTACGCTCATGGCGTTTAAAAAATGTGGCGCTCCCATTGAAAACAATAGGAATTTTACGCCAGGAGCGTGAAAAAACGCTTTGGTGGAAACACAGCCTTACGGAATGAACTGATGACGAATACATATTATGACAGGCAGGTGGGGCAACATATCATTGCATCCATTGCATTGACAAACATTTTTTGGTCCTGGGACTTCCAGAGAAGTCAATGTATTAATATTTAGACCACTTCTATTATTGATTGCTATCAGGATGTGAAGAGAGTTACATCCGGTATAACAAAAAGTGTTTATAAAAAAAAAATAGCCTACCCTATTATTCTTAATTAATCTTCTATTCTTAATTCAGGAGCATTGTGGTATTAAGAGTGACCGAATAAAAAGTGCT
Organism: Siphateles boraxobius; assembly: GCF_051911475.1. NCBI lineage: Eukaryota > Metazoa > Chordata > Actinopteri > Cypriniformes > Leuciscidae > Siphateles > Siphateles boraxobius. The sequence continues at coordinate 16,892,540 of NW_027508799.1, forward strand.
AATTGGCAGCCATTATGATTGAACAAAACATTGTGTAATTTGTAAATACAGAGCAATTGAATAGAACAAAAAAGTTTTAGAATACAATTGCATGTTTTATACAGAAATTCTCTCTGCTTTGGTTCAGAGTTAGTTCGGTTTTTATTGCCAGTGCACAATCATATAATATCTTCACTTTTTCTCTCTTTCAATGTTGTTCTCAGGCACCGTTGGCTGCACTGCATTACGGATGACCCTCCCACCACTCACCCTCCAGAACCCAAGAAGTTCCTGGCCAAGGTTCATCAGATCAACCTCAGTGGCACATCAAACTGCTACGTGCCCTATTCAACCACTCGCAAGAAGATCCACGAGTGGGTGCCCCCAAAAGCCGGGGAGAAATAATCCCCTCCTCCTTTCACCAGTTCTGCTGTTTGGAACATTCTGTACATTGTAGCTTTATAATAATCATAAATAAATTAAAACAAAGGTCTTTGTCTCTGTCATGTTTATAAAACTTTTGGGAATTGATTGGATCGTGAAAATTAATTTTCATCAGTCATTACTTCAGTCTACAGTGTCACATGATCCTTGAGAAATCATTTTAATATCATGATTTGGTGCTCAAGAAGCATTTCTGCTTAATATGTTTGTGAAAACCATGAGACATTTTAACTAGAACTAATAAAACAAATAAAACTAGTAATGTGCACAAAGAAATAAATAAGGTGACTGTTTGGAATGGTTAAATATTGTAATTTAAAAGTGGTAAACCACAGCTAGGAGCAGTTCAGTGTGGTGTCACACACAAGTTACAGTATTTCCTGTGTGATTCAATGTTGAAGGTTGATTAAAAGTTGCAGTATATCTCAGGTCACTGAATAGTGTATGAGTCTGACATGGTCTTCATAGATGACTCTAGTGCCTATAGCTGCCAAACTCAGGCAATGCACAGATACACATATATCATAATCGTATTATTTTCTAATAAGGTGGTGAGTCAGACGTTGGACAGCAGAGGGCACTGTTTTTTCGGATTTTGCTCAACAGGGAAGTTTTTGAGAGACTGTTCAACTGAAACCAAAGCATAAGCCTTATTCTTCATGTTGAAAACTGAAACCAGACAGACTATAATAGCTGCTTCCTACAGGGTTCAGAGCAAATCGCCCCATTTTTACTGCCTCCCTGTATTTGTCCATTTAAATGTTATTGTTTCAGTCGAGGTCATTGACAAACACAATAAAAAAAATTGACAACATACTATGACATCTCCAAAGTAACAAAAAAGCATATTTAGAACCTGGTCAGAAAGTGTACATTTCTCTACCAATAAGCCCTAAAAAAAGTACCATGCTATTAGTGTTTTGGACTTCTTCCTTTTTGTACCCTAGACTTTCATGTAAAAATTATGGTACATGAATATGTGAATCATCGAGTACCTTGCTTTACACTGAATTACCATGGTATCACCTGATACCATCGAGGGTGATGCCATCACCACAGCACTTTTTTGTAGGGGTTTCAGCATTATCTCCACAAGTTCACAAGAGTAATGTGACAATGTAAAGTCTGCCAGCCACAATTTGTAGTTTCAATTTCACAAAATAGTATTAATACATCTGTGCAGAAGATATATGCAAAAACAGTTTTTTTTAAAAGAATTGTTAAGAACCACGAATGTTCACAAGTGTAAAGCCTGTGTTGTCAGCAGAGGAGGTCGCATGGTTTAACACGCTAGAAGGACAAAGTTGTTTGTAACTTATCTGTTAAAAACATACAGACAGCTACTTCACAGTGTGTAGTTTTGTTATTCTCTCTCTCTCTCTCTCTCTCTCTCTCTCTCTCTCTCTCTCTCTCTCTCTCTCTCTCTCTCTCTCTCGCTCACACACACACACAGAGAGAGAGAGAGAGAGAGAGAGAGAGAGAGAGAGAGAGAGAGAGAGAGAGAGAGAGAGAGAGAGAGATGTCAAAGTGTGACAATAGGTGTAGCAAAGGCCATGACTTCTATTTTTAACAATCAGTGGAAAACGTAATCCATGAGAATGCCCACAGGTTGTTTCTGTCCAGCTGAAAGCTTTTCCACTAAAAACAAGCCAAAACAGAGTCTGATCTGCACTGATCACACAGAAACCACATGAAATACACAGCACAATAAAATGAGGTTTTGTAACAAGATAAAATAGAAAAAGAGGGAGAGGTTCAGTTAAAGTGCGGTTCCATTTTCGTGTCACGCTATGCATATTGTCCAGAATCAAGTCAGTGCTCTGCTTTCTTAAAGAGACATCTCACCCAAAAAAAAGTCTGTCACCGTTTACTCATCGCTAACCCGTTCTCTGATTTACTGATAATTTACTGATAATTTACTGATAGTTTACTGATAATTCACTGATAATTTTCTGATTTCAACATGCCATGTTTCAGTATAGCCTACGCAAATTAGATGTGAAACCTCAGGAGTGGAAGATTTTCAGTGAATAATGACTTTCATAATGACTTCATTTCCTTGTACAGCTTTAGATGACTTAAAATTCAGTGTGGGCTACTTTTTTTGTCCTTTAAAATGAAAGTGAATCAAGACTGGGGCTGTCCCGTTCCCAAAACAGCAACAGTGAAATTGCAGTGGAAAAGAGCAGCATGAATGCAAACAGATTGAGCTAGCTTGTTAGTTACCGCTTTTAAATGATCACGCACCTTAGTCAAACCGCTCTCTTTCTCTCTCCCTCTATCTGCCTCCTTTTATTCAGTCTTCCCATTTTATTGTCCTCTCTAACACTCGCACTTTGGCCTCTTTTATCCTTTCCCCTTTTTCTTGTCAGTTAATTAGTGCTGTGAACTGCAACAAAAAAACAGAAAAAAAGACAAAGAGACTGAAACCTGATAGATAAAAGAAATAAAAATGACCTTCGTCCTTTCAACTCTCTCAGCCCCCCTGGAGGACATGACATCACTACTGTGTAGTTTTGATCCTCTAAGGATGAGATGAAAAGAGCTGGTATACGCACACACACACAGGAATGCATCAGTTGGCCATCCTTTCATCTCAGCCAATAACTGGTATCTCTTTCATGACACACGCCAGACTTGGCGTCAAAAGCTCATCGCTTATGACCAAGACGCAAAGGAACTTTCCACCAAAAGTTATCATCAAATCCTCCCTTATTTTATTTATACTGTATGAATTTCCTTCCCAAAGTTGTAGAGCCCTTAAAAGACATGAGACGGAAAGGAAAATTATATTTCAGTGCTCATGCATTCTCTTGCAAAACCTTTGCGTTCCCACAGAAACTTTGCATTTGCTCACAAAACTTTTATAATATGAGGTGGGAGAAAAAAAAACTGAAACAAAGATAATTCATATCGGAACTTTTGCACTTTTCATGCAAAAATCACAACCTATGCTGTGCCACTGAAAACTAAAATGACACATTTCAGAGAAAAAAGCTGATTTTGTGAGAGAAAAAAAATGTATTTGATATCTTTAAAAATCTTTCTTTGATAGTTCTGGAACCCTGTTGCACTCTGTTGTCTTCAAGATCAAGAGCACTGGAATAAAATCATGAAGATCTGACATGTCACGCAACCTTTTCCTCAATAGGCCTATCTCACACATAAACATCACACACAGTCTCTAGAGGATGTTTCACTGGAAGTCTTGCTGTCACAGTATTAATGATTCATCTTCCTGACTACCATTCAGAAGTGAATTATTGATGAATATAGTCTGTGTATGTGAAATGACCAAAGACTTGAGTCTAAACATATCTCTTCTTTAATTGATGAAATTGATACTTTTGACAGGTCAGTGGGACTGTAAATGCCGGACCACCAGATTTCCCGTGTTCCTTAAATATTGACAAACCAGTTGGGATTATAATACTTCTCTAAGTATTTATTGATTATTCTTGTCATTTTAGTGGTGACAATGACTCTAGACTCCAGTCTTTAGGGAAAAAAAAAATCAACAACAACAGCTTGCTGTTATAAGATAAGTAATGACTCAATTATTTTCTGTGACAGCACAGAAACTGTTGATAGAACGTAACCTGAAACATTGATTTAGGTATGTCACGAACAAAGAGCACAAAAACAGTGTGCAATCTAAACAGATCATAAACAGACTTGAGTCTTGACACTGTGTTCCTTCCACTTCCTGTGACTGTCAGTGCGGGCTCTGGAAAGCAACTGTATGAAGTACTGAGTACAGTTTCCATCTAAAACTTACAATCTGATGACAACAGTGTAAAACCTGTCATAGTATTGAATTTGTACTATAAATACGGTAACACACATCATTTGGCAGGCTCTTTTATTCAAAGCGACTTACTGATGAAGAGAGCAATAGAAGCAGTCAAATCAACAATAGGGCAACAATATGCAAATGTCGTGACAGTCTCAGCTAGACCAGCGCATCACACATAGCAACTTAACAGAATAGTAAGTGTTAGTATTGAGTCAAATATATATAGCGAGTCAATATATCTTTCAAATGTGTTCAAAGATTGTTGAGTGTGTATTGTTCATCAGTTATCTTTCAACAGGGAGTGGCTGAAATTGTAAAAGCTATTTGTTTTGTACCTCTTCCTGTTGATGAAGTCTGAACCCCATCCTACATGCTTTTCTTCCACTCTTTACATTCTTCACTGCAGAAAAAACAGAGATATGCTTTTAACCACTATCTGGGCAGTAGAAAAAATAGAGATCTGCTGTTAACCACTATCTGGGCCAGCGCTAAATATATCACATTAGGTGCCTCAAAATAAGGACATATGGATTCTCTTATAACACGATGACACATTACATTGAGATCCAAAGTACATAGCATGTCTATTATGTTCTGTGAAAATAAAACATATTTGCCCCATCACTAGATTACTGGAATTATAAGCCATGAACAAGACTAGATACACCACGTTTTAAAACTTTAGATTTTTACATTTGTGAAGTGCATATTAGGGGCCACAATGATGCTAGGATGTTCTGGCTGGCTACCAGGGTGTTGCTATGCAGCTGCTTTTGCTATTACTGTTGCTATCGTTGCAATGTGGTTGAGTGTTCTGGATAGTTGGTATGGGGTTGCTAGGGTGTTATGGTTGGTTGCCAGGGTAAAATATGGTTGCCATGCTATTCCAGGTGCTTTATAGGAGTTATACTGAGGGGTGTTGCTAGGGTATTCTGTGTGGTTGCCAAGGAGCTATATGGTTGGCCAAGTGTTTTGGTTGGTTTCTATGGTGTTACTATGCAGTTTTCCAGATGTTACGAGTGGTTGCCATGGTGTTGTTTGTGTGTTATGGGTGGATACCAGTGTGCTGGGTAGTTGCCAGGGTGTTACTATGCAGTTGCCCAGATGTTATGAGTAGTTCCCAGAGTGTTGTTATTGTGTTATGGGTGGATACCAGTGTTTGGGGTAGTTGCCAGGGTGTTGCTATGCATTGTTGGGGTAATTTAGTTCACCTGGGTGTTCTAGGTCGTTTCTATGCAGTTGTCCAGATGTAGAGTAGAGTAGTTGCCAGGGTGTTGTTTGTGTGTTCTGTGTGGATACCAGTGAAATAAATGGTTGCCAAAGTGTTCTGGGTAGTTACTATGAATTGTCGGGGTAATATGGTAACCTGGGTTTTCTGAGTGGTTTCTAGGTTTTATTCTGCAATTGTTCAGATATCATGAGCAGTTGCCATAGTGTTGTTAGGGTCTTCTGAATGAATGCCAGGGTAATATGTACCTAGGTGGTTTGGGTGATTTCTAGGTTTTTATTGGAGGTTGCCAGGGTGTTGTCTAGGGTGTTCTGAGTGTTTGCCGGGGCATTATCCATCCCAAATGTTCTGGGTGGTTTTTAGGGTGCTGATATGATTTGTTATGGTAATATATTGGTACCTGGGTGTTCCAGGTGGTTTATGGGTTTTATTATGTTGATGTTAAGAGTGCTATGAGAGGTTCCCAGGGTCTTGCTAGGGTGTTCTGGGTGGTTGCCAAGGTAATTTGTTGTTGACAGAGTGTTGCAATTGGTTTCCATGGTGTTCCTATGTGCTTGTTAGTATATTATGAGTGGTTCCCAGGGTGTTGCTAGGGTATTAGGTAATATATGGTTATCTGAGTGTTCCGGGAGGTTACCAGGATAATATAGTTACCCAGGTGTTCTGTGTCATTGCTTGGTTGCTGCTGTGTTGTCGGGGTTACCTGGGTGTTTTCTAAGATGACACTATGTAGTTGTTAGGGTGGTATTGGTGCCTGCCAATTCGTTGCTACGCAGTTGCTGGGGTGTTCCACATGGTTGCACAAAGTAATCTGAGCCTCTCAGCTAACAAATAGCACAGCATGAACAATAGCTATAAAGGAAGTAAACCGGTAATTGCAGAGACTGCTAATAACGGGGAAAAAAAGATGCTGCATTGAAAGGAATAAATATTCACCCACGACAATGGTAAGTGCATATGTAAAGCACAGCACATTGTAACTCAGAGACCTGACGTTTATCTGACATATGAACCACTTGTGGCAGTGTGAAATGATACCATGCTAATGTGCATATCCATAATTCATTACCTCAATCCATTTTGCAGTGAACTTGTGTGTGTGTGTGTGTGTGTGTGTGTGTGTGTGTGTGTGTGTGTGTGTGTGTGTGTGTGTGTGTGTGTGTGTGTGTGTGTGTGTGTGTGTGTGTGTGTGTGTGTGTGTGTGTGTGTGTGGCCAAATGTCCGCACAGGGATAGTAAAACCTGAGAACACCTACATTGTGGGGACCAGCCAGAGGTCTCCATGAGGGAAATTGATTAATAAACATACTAAATGATGGTTATTTGAAAATGTAAAAATGCTGAACGTTTTCTGTGATGGGCAGGTTTAGGTGTAGGGGGAGAGAATATACAGTTTGTACAATATAAAAATCATTACGTCTATGAGAAGTCCCTTTAAAACATGAAAACAGTGTGTGGTGAGGAGGAAACGTAATTCAAGAACAGAAACAAAATATTTACTTAGCTAAAGCCTATTTTGGCGACAAAAGTGAAGTCACCTAAATCTAACAATTTTTTTTTTATAGGGCTATGGTTAAAGTTTTTCTTAAAGGTCTTCCTTAATCTACACTTTGGAATTTTATAAATTAAACTCCTTTGAAACACACACTTTGGAACACTCCTTTGAAACTCACACAAACACACACATAGTTATTTAATGGTTAAGTATATTTAAAATTTAAGTACATTTGATTGTGCAAAAATGGACCTACGCTTTAAATATTTCGCATTTGCAAAAATTATACAGTGATCATACTAATAGTGATATTAAAACACGTTTTAGGCTTAATATTAAGAAATGTGAATTGTGCAATAAAGAAGTATTTCAAATAAAGTTTAATTATAGATTTAAAAATGAAGGCATATTAAAGTTAGAAGAAATTTTTAACTTTGATAACAAAAACACGTGAACCTCTGTGGGACATAAAAGTGCCAGTAGTTGACCCAATTACATAGCCTAAAATAAATGCTTTATATTAACACAATAGTGTCTGTATTTCTATATATTTTTGTTGTAAATTTGTTGTGATGCAAATTTTTCTTTTGATGCACATTTTTCTTTTAGTACTTGTTCTGTTTTACAGTTTTACACAGTTATTATTTTATATTATATACCGGTATATATATTATATTATATAATACACATATTATATTTCAGCAACATCCACAGACTCAGGAGCAGTTGTGAGTTTATGCGAGGGCAAATGTGATGATTCATTCATTTAATTATGTTTGGCAGATACAGTCTGTAGGTCACTGAAACCATCTGTCTGTATGAGTGATTTAGCTCATGATATTAAAATGCATGACGCTCTGCTCTAGCAGAGGTTGGGCAAGATAACCCGCTTCAAAACCCTCATATATGCAAATGTTGGAACGAACACAAACGGCTAGATCCTAACGACAATTCACTGGTGATGTGCTGATAAAAATAGAAACCAACTAGTAACCAACCAACACCTTAGCAGCAACCCCTTAGGAATGCACTAATAGACCCTATTCAGAAGAGAGCCATGCCTGGTATGAAAGCGAGGCGGTAAGGGATAGACTTACCGTGTTTTCAATGGCATCCAGTTTAAAAAGCTGTATAAAGCTGCTAGATCACTTATTTTCCACAGCTCATACGGTCTGGTTCTTTTGATCTACTGATATTTAGTGTTTTGTCAGCAGAACGATCCAAAAACTCATTAAATAACAGTTCAACCCACTGAAGAGATGTTTGTCTATCCCATTCCCATTAAAAATCAAACGGCGCTGCTGTGAACAAGATCTATTGAACACCTTATAGCAACTACATAGCAACATGCTAACAAGTAGGCCTACACAGAACACTTTAGCAATCACATAGGATGCGTCTCAATTAGCTTTCTAGTTCAGTAGTCAGGGCACTGATCATTTCGCATTTTCGATCGCAAAATCCTTCAAGTGCACTGAAACGTTTGCTCCCTAAAAAGTCCCACAATGCACTGTGAAAACAAGCGGGCATCGATGCTCACTAAGTTCCCTTAACGGAAATTCTGAAGCATGAAACACACATATTCAACTTAATTCACACAATGACGCAATAGATGTTTCAAAAAAGACAATGATTATAAAAACATACATCGCTAGACAGGTAAAGAACATAATAGCAAACATTTATAATTCATTTATAGCTAAAATGCTGCAGGATATGGAACAATCAAAGTATTTAACATAATGTAGGCCTACTTTTAAACAACATAAACAAATAATGTCATAAAGATATCTGTGCCGCTAGTGTTCATAAATACCAGTAGTGACGTTGTACGATGAGGACGTTGTCATTTCGCCGGAAATAGAGCCATCAGTGTCCTTACTGTGTCCGAATTCGTTTACACAATATACTGATTCACGGCCTAAGGAGCTGATTGAGACGCACCCACAATAACATACGCGCTAACAACCACTAAAAACACTTCAGCAGTTGCTTAGAATATAAAAGTGTCTGCTAAATGCATAAACGGAAATGTTAGCAGCCACACAGCAACATGCTAACAACCACAGAACACTTTAGGAAACACATATCAACAATCGAAAAGCCAAAGAAGTCCTAATCATACAACATTAAATCTAGTTGTAATAATAATACAGTGGCACAGGTCGCACATTAGGCTATAAGAGTGACAAACTAAAAAAAGAAAGCAGACTTAATATTGACCACTTATGTGTTTACAGTTTTTTGACATTGAACTTTCTACACCTAACTCACTAATTGCTGTCGCATTGACCAACGGGTTTCGAGGGTCAGCGGTTGGGGGTCACTGCTGTTGGGTTGACGTCACATGGTAATGGTCTTCTCAATTGGTTCCTAACGCTAATGTAATCTGTCTACATGTTTGTACATACGCACAATCTGTTGTTGTAGACAGGAAGGCTGAACTCCAGACACACAATTCGCTCCGGTATGAATGTATGTGCAAGCTCTTACAAGTAGGATAAGTGCCGGAATGATTGTGTAAGGTGCTTGTGCATGGAGAGTAAGCAGGTGTGTGTGTCTCGAACTCTCTCTGTGAGTGTGTGTGTGTGTGTGTGAATATCTCATTACATAGTGTGTTCAGTTTGAAGAACATCAAGTGAAAAGGTATCAGCTTGTGTGTGTGTGTGTGCGTGTGTGCAACTGGTGTTGCCAACAGGGCTATTTCACACACTTGAAATAAAGTAGGCCCTTCCTCTGGTAAATATTTTATGCTCTGCATTTGTTTTGAAAACTGCCAGAGATTAGATGTCCAAGAGCTGGTCATAGTCCAGCAAGGTGTGTGACTATTTTCCGTCTGAAAGTCTTTCGCCGTAGGTTTGTTGTAGAAAATAAAAATGAAACGGGTATTGCACATATTCGGCATCTATGGTGGAATATGTGTCAGAAAATATGTGATTTTTTCTGCGGCATAAATCTACTTAGACAGGAATCACAAAATGGACAAAGAATTTATCTGAAAGCTGATTGCCGATTCTCTTGCACAGCTGACAGGAAACATAATGCAAATGTACTAACATGTTTAAATGGTTTAAACGGCTAACATGTTATGCACACAGAGCATATGCAAATATCCAGAATATCCGTGTGGGTTAGTCCATATTTTAGTATTTTGAATTCTGGCAGTCTAACCTAACTTTTTAAACGTTTTTGTGTTCCCATATGATGAAACATATGATGTAAGATAAATAGCAGAATAGTATAAATGTGGGTCCTACCTAAAAATACATACCGCAAATATATAAATTACTCGAATGTGTGCACATAAAAAACTTCAGCAAAAGCAAAAGAAGAAAGAAATTCTTGGCTCTTCAGTGTTTGTACACAGACTCATTATCAAGAAGGTGCTTAACAAATTCCAGTTATTTAGAGTCCACTGTTTTATCACAGTTAGCAGTGTATGATCAGGCTTCTATATGGGAGAAAAACGCATGAATGTATTATGATTGCTGTTGTTTTGGTAGACGGCTTTCTCTGGTTGTTTACATCATTTTTCACATGAAGCATTTTGAATGTTATCAGTGTTTTAGAATAATGCAAGCATCCAGTGTTTTCCATAACCACATATCACCTTAGTCATAACTGCACCATTATATGAAAATAAAATAAATCAAACATCTTTATTGTTTTATTCATGCCCTAAAGCGATGCTAAAAACAATTTTGTATCTAGCATCCCCCATACAACACTGTTTCTGACCCTGCTGACCCCTCTGTGACCCTCACCCACCAGACCTCTGTGCTTACAAGGATTTGTGCATGTTAAATGTGATTATTTAGCAGCGCAGCAGGGCAGATGGGAATCATTTGTAACAGTTCCCCTGGGAAACTAAACCCTTTCACTTAGTGACTTTCTCATTCAGTAGAGGAGCTGAGGTTTATTATTTCATCATAGTTAGAGCAGTTTGCTAAATATTAGTATTAAACATTAAAATTATGTAGTTAAATAACTAATATTTTAAAGGTCATGTTTGTTAACCCATTTAACAGTAGGTTAACAGATAAAAGGCCCAGGCCCAGGCATATTCAATAAACAATACCTCTGGTACTGACCATTCACCTTAATAGACAACTCTCTCTCTCTCTCTCTCTCTCTCTCTCCCTCTCTCTCTCTCTCTGCCTCTCTGTCTCTCTGTCTCTCTGTCTCTCTCTCTCTTTCTCTCACTCTCTCTCTCTCTCTCTCTCTCTCTCTCTCTCTGCCTCTCTGTCTCTCTCTCTCTCTCTCTCTCTTTCTCTCTCTCTCTCTCTCTCTGCCTCTCTGTCTCTCTCTCTCTCTCTCTCTCTCTCTCTCTCTGCCTCTCTCTCTCTCTCTCTCTCTCTCTTTCTCTCTCTCTCACTCTCTCTCTCTCTCTCTCTCTCTCTCTCTCTCTCTCTCTCTGCCTCTCTGTCTCTCTCTCTCTCTCTCTGCCTCTCTGTCTCTCTCTCTCTCTCTCTCTCTCTGCCTCTCTGTCTCTCTCTCTCTCTCTCTCTCTCTCTGCCTCTCTGTCTCTCTCTCTCTCTCTCTCTCTCTCTCTCTCCTCTCCTCTCTGTCTCTGTGTGTGTGTGTGTGTGTGTGTGTGTGTGTGTGTGTGTGTGTGTGTGTGTGTGTGTGTGTGTGTGTGTGTGTGTGTGTGTGTGTGTGTGTGTGTGTGTGTGTGTGTGTGTGTGTGTGTGTGTGTGTGTGAGAGAGGGAGAGAGAGCCAGACAGATAGACTGGTTCGACACACCCTGAATGAGCTCTATGTGACTCTTTCAGACCAGTAGATGTTTAAAAATTCAGCGCTCGTTTGTAAAGGATTCCCCTCTGAAACATTAATGCTGTAAGATACGATGGTTATTTATGGTTCGAGACTATCGGGTGACGTGTTGTGAATTGCAGCTTCTGTCCAGGTCAGATAAATAATTACTTGAGTAATAGACACTGTAAAAGTAATAGACACTTTTTTTTATGATCACACTTACATTGTTTTAATACTCAATTTTGTCAGACGCTTGTACCAGTCAGTGCTTGAGGGAATAGACTGTGTTTGGGGTAAAAAAACAAAGAAAAAAGAAAATGTGGATATTTTATTTGTTGAAACTTTTTAATTTGATCTGTATTTTGTGTTCTCATAAAAAATATATGAATGAGATGCAACAGGAGGAAATTGAAATAAATATGGTTTATTAATCAAACACATTTCAGTAATATGTTTATTATATGTTTGTTTAGTAAAAACATTGCTTTTAAATATTACTTTTTAAATATTAATTTGAGTTTCATTGAAACAGAACCAGTGTTTATTTTAAACATTACCATATATAAACACTAGCATTTATTAGGAATCAACTTTTTATTTAGTTTAGGTCAATTTTACGTGCTTTTGTCGTTTTGCTATTGTTTATCTTTCTATTTATCTTTAATTTATTTTTACTTCAGTTTTAGTTTTTGTACTTCTACTTAAACATATTGCAAGGGCAAAATTTAAAATGTAAAAATATTTTTTCCCTAAAAATTTAATCGATCAAAAGTTACGTTTTTCGTCTAATATTTATATTTTATTTCAGCTTGCTTTAAAACGTTATTTAATAGCTTTAGTTAACAATAACAACACTGTACAGAATTTGAGCTTACCTAAAAGTAGTTCACCCAAAAAACATGTTTCACTCGCCTGTTCCCAAACCTGTATGATTCATTAAATATTAAGGAAAACACAAGGAGGGATGGGATGAGTTTTTTGATTACAGGAATATTTTTGTTGAGTCTATATAATTTATGATATATAGGCTGATATGCAAATGTGTCACTGTGCATATTTAATAAGATGTCTCATCTGAATATTTTAAGTGTGAAATCGCAATACAATCGCAACGTGTCCTTTAAAACTAGTATTTAATTTTGTTAGATGGAAACAAAAACATTTTACCACTTGTAGTACCTCCCCTAAATGGCTGTGACGCAATGACGAACTTGAGCCCGCCCCCTATCTCTCTCTCCACTTAAATCTGCACCAGGGTTGAGGGACTGAGTGAGTGAGTGAATGTGTGTGTGTCGCGCAGATTACAAAGAGGAATCTACGGACCGAGAGCGCGCGGCGGCGCCCCGCACACCGTGACACAATGTAGCAAATTAGACCGCCGTAATCGCACATGAGCGTCCAGTTTGACCGGACCGGATCGAAGTGAACTGAACTATGCCCAGCGCCGAGAGAACTTTACCTGAACTCGAGAGGAACTCTTTCTTACACTGCGACATGGTAGTTATGCTTGAGTCTTTTTAATCCAGCCATGCAGCATGTTATCTAACCCCCAGACTGTGCATTTGTGTGGATATCATTTAATCTGATGTGTTTCTGCTGTTTATGGTTCATGATCTAAGATGTTGTTTTTCCTTTTTATCAGTCGTGTGCTAACCCGAAACACCCATATAGTTTTACTATAGTAATACTGCAGTAACCAGTAGTGTTTTGCTGTAAACAATGGTTTTGCTTCACGAACCGCGGAAGCAAAACCAATTTAATATATTTGCCTTGGTATCATGTTTTTTTTATTTGCATAGTTCGTATTGATTACTGTAGTAAAACCACTTTTAAATGTTGTTAGGATCTTTTGTTATTAATTGCAGCTAAAACGATCAATTTATAGGCTAATGCTGCATAATACAGCGATAGTGTAACCCTTACAATGGCAACAACATTGACATCAGAAAATTAATTTATTTCTAAAACATTAGGACTGTTGTTAAAACAGTGGTTTAATTCAAATGTTATCTTCATGGGCGATACAAACGATAAGATTTACCTTTGAAATGACATCTCAAAGCATGTTACTTTTAGATAAATGGGACGTTGAACTTTCTATTCATCAAAAGAATCCTGAAGAAATGTGTCCGTGTCCACAAATATATATATATATATATATATATATATATATATATATATATATATATATATATATATAAGCAGCACAGCTGTTTTCAGCATTGATAGTAATAGTCAGCATATTAGAAAACTGGAGTAGCCTAGAGGATGCCTTTATGTGAATAAATTACATTTTAAAATACATTAAGACAGAAATTTTAAATTGTAATAATATTTCACATTATATTTTACTGTATTTTTCATAAAGTAAATGCAGCCTTGGTGAGCACAAGAGACTGCATTTAAAAAAGTTTGTTAAAAAAATCTTACCGACCCCAATCTTTTGAACAGTACATTTCAGTTAAGTCTCTTTCACACAGAGATTCCGGAAAATACACGGATAAAGTGACCTGGGATTTGACCGGGTTAGTTTGATTTTGGTTCATTCACACTGCCAGTGATTTTCCGGAATCAGAGTGCGTTCACACACAACCCGTAAAGACACGTGACATGTAATGTCTCAGCAGCGTCTATAGTTTGCTTATGAGCTGCGATTTCTCTTTGGAGAAACCACGCTTGTGCATATTTTTCTCTGATTCGATCATAAACTAGCGCATTATGTACCGTTTCACTCCTGCTTTCACTTCATTTCAGCTTCATCATTACGACACGGCATTGATTACCGTTTTTGTTCACACAGCGCGCGTTCCGGGACTGATCCCGGCAATGTTACTAGGTCCCCAACCCGGCATCAATCCCGGGTCGTGTTTGCGTTCACACAGAAGGCGTTCTGGCAATTTCCCGGGATCAACGCGCTGTGTGAAAGGTGCTTCATTGGCATAAGCTGGGCATGTTGCTCAAGCATTCCTCATAAATAAAGAAAATTTTATATATATATAAAATATATATATATATATATAGCCTATAAGGAATGCTGATGGATTTTTTTTAATCAAAAATTTGAACCAGTCCTTAAAGGGTCAGACGGGATTCTGCTATTTTATTCGTTCACTTTATCCAACAGAGTTTCTGTGACTAGGTCTGATATAAACATCAGAAAAATAAGCTCAGTCATAAAGTACTTCAGCAATATTTTAACTACTACTGTGTCCCTCCCCAAAGAGTGTGTTCAAATGTCATTGTATCAAACAATAGTGAAACTTAACCCAAGTTAGACCGGTTACACTGGCGTTTCCTCATAATGGAATGAGTTAATGGCGATACTTTAGCATTCTAATTCATGGAAATCAAAATCACAAGTATCTCTGACTTGCACACACGCCTAAACCACATTGTTAATGCGTTTGGAAACTGGGGTGATGGTGGCGTGCTGGGGCATGTGCTTGGGTCTTGAGTTGGGCTGTTGTAAGCAGAACAAGTGCTTCTGTGTTCAGTGTGTGAGTGTGTGTGCGTGTGTTGACCCCCTGACCCCTGGCACTAAGACAATGTGCTTGCCACATTGTTGTTGTTGTTTTTAATGCGACTAGTCCCTGCTTAGAAAAAGAACTAGTTGGTTTGTCATTATAAACCTCAAGAGTGTTTGTTTACTTCTAAATGAAGAAAAGGAGCACATTAGCATCCTTGCATCAGTCCATTTGTTTAAACATGTACGCAGAAGTGATTTAGTGCAT
Source organism: Siphateles boraxobius (assembly GCF_051911475.1). Lineage (NCBI taxonomy): Eukaryota > Metazoa > Chordata > Actinopteri > Cypriniformes > Leuciscidae > Siphateles > Siphateles boraxobius. The sequence continues at coordinate 16,907,968 of NW_027508799.1, forward strand.
GGAAGTTGCTGGTAGGCTTAATTGATTGTTCTGAATGTGTATGCCAGTGCATTATTAACCCCGGCGTTAATGGAGAGAGAAAGTAAAACACATTCGATTAGCCTTTCGTAATTGAATTGCTTTGCGTGTACTGTTTGATGTATCATGAGCGTGTTGCGTTAGTGAACCTGTCTTTATGGATCACCCCATTGGACGAAGCGATGAAATATTGATTAAATGACAGATCAAATGGAACCATACATTGAGTTCATATGACAATTCTCAAGTGAGGCTAAACATTGCGTTTTGCTACTTTGGGACACCTATTAAAAAGCACAAACATAAACATGTTTACTGATTTATCTACATAAGGACATACTAAACTTCGATTTCTTTTACATGCAGTTTCATTGTTTGCAAAAATAAAACTATCTAGTTTGACAGATTATATATATATATATATATATATATATATATATATATATATATATATATATATATATATATATATAAAAAGGAAATCAATCATATTTTCAAATTATGCCCCAACAATGGAAGTCTGTAGGGCAAAGCACCAAAAGAAAATAGTTTTATTAGTGTATGTGTTATAACACTGCTAGCACGTTTTTGCTATGTGTGCATATGGTCATATGAAGCCACCAGATACGTACATTTGCACAATATGTAAAGATATCAGAAAGAAATGCCATATAATAATAAAAAAAAAAAACATTTCTTTTTTTTAATTAAAAAATACATTTACAAAATTAAGACATTTTAAAATGAGAAATTAAAATTGTTGGTGTTCGGACCAGTGACAATGTTGGAAGGGCAAGTAGAAATCTGACAAGTTCCATTGTTACCAAACTAGTTCAACGATTCAGCGTTTATTGAAAGCCTGGTTTTAACAAACCTTCTCAAACCGCATCACAAACGTGTGGTTAAAACTACAAGCATAGTTTCTTGCTAGTGTGAAATGTGGACTTTAGATCATTCGCCTGAACACAAAAAGAAAACTAACATTCGGTACATTATCTTTCTTTCCATTCAAATATACAGTATACATTTAATTCTATATATTTCAACAATCAATGTGTAGAAATGCATAAGGAAACCCTGGATTATGATGTAAGATGGGACCTGTGATGAATCAAATATCAAATAATAGTAGTGACTAGCTAGTTAACAAGGCACAGTACTGTAGTTGTTAAGTGGTTAAACCGCAAGTCATCTTGTTGAATGGGAAAATATATATTTTTTTATCGTTGAAGACAACACTAAAGGAAGGTTTTCTCACATTTACATAACTTCTGGTGACAATTTCTGCCCCCAAAATATAGCTACCATGCGCACACAAGCATTTGAGAATGCAGTTGTTCTTCTGAGGACATTGTGTCCCGAGTAACCTATAGAATCCCCCTTCAACACCCTCACCCGCATGTGGAGCACGTCTGGATATTGGACTGATGCAATGTTCCCCCGCAAAAAAAAGAACGCTCCCATCGCTGGTGCTGTCCACATGCCAAATCCTTGCAGTGTTGACACTTAAGAGTATTAGTCTCACTCAGAGTTATTAATGTCCCTTTGGTGACACTTTGTCCTATGTGGCCATAACTTACTGCTGTACTATTGTGTTCGTGTGTGTCACAAATCAGATTGTGGAACTGGCTGTGCCCCAGAATGCTCTGATTTGTGGATGAGGGGGGATATCTTCCCCTGTATTGGAAGAGACATCCATTGTGTTTACCGGAGGAAAACAAATTAAAGGAATGTTCTGGGTTTGATATAATTGAACTTACATGCAGCATCTGTGACGATGTTGATTACCACTGAAAGCAATTGTGACGCATCAGTGAGTTTGTAAAAATAAACAAAAGTTGGGCTTTAGTAAATGCACTTGCAATAGACGTATACAGGGCAAAACATTCCACTGGAATAAAGGCAAAGGTATAGTTGAGATACTTTGTATGAACTTATGTTGTCATTCATCATCCGAGTCTGATGCCCCTCCCCCTCCGCTGCTTAATTAAAGCCGCCACAGTTGAGTGCATGAAGTGTCCAACATTCACACTTCATTTAAGTGCATCATCTGGGTATTTAAAGTGCACTTTTTCTATTTAGAATTTTCAGTGTGAACACGCTTGCACTATTTCTAGAAAACACCCTTGGCACTGTCGCCTTTGTCGCCATTGGCTTTTGGCTTTCTGAGTTGGGGACATTTATATTTAACAATATTATTGCAACATTATTTTCCTGTAATCTCTGTAAAGCTGCTTTGAAATAATCTGTATTGTAATAAGCACTATATAAATAAAGGTCACTTGACTTACACGTCATAGAATAGTGCACAAGTACTTAAATTGGGACGCACCTTATGTCTTGTGTGAATTGATTTATGAGTGTAGATGTCTTTTTTCAATTCTATTTTTATAAATGTTGCCGTGTAGTAAAAGTTTTAGATCTGTAATGAAAGTGCTTGCTAATATTGTATGTGCGTGTGAAGATATAGCCTTTAAACTTTCTTTGTGGCCATATAATACAATACTTGCAAGAATGTGATGTGACCACCAGTAAAGTATTTAATTTCCCCTTGTTATGACAAGGGAAGAAGGCATGTATATGAATAAATCATTAAATTTGTAGAAAAAAATGTGAAAAATCGATTTAAATTCTTGAAAACTATATATATATATATAAGTTTTTCAGAGCCATACAAAACCAGCATGAATACAAAATTCCTTTTCTAAGAACTTGTTGTACAATTTTTTTTTCTTTATCATTGACATATTTATTTGCCACTGACTCATGTTTTTTTTTTTTTTGACAAAAAAACAATTTCGCAGTTAAATCCTTTTTGAATGTCTTGCCTCATAAGCCCTATTCAGCCGGGACTAGTTTTCCAGGGGGTCGTTACAGAAATTCTTGTTTCACATATGTACAATTTTAATCCCATCTGAATCTGCCAGGTCAAATTACCTACTGTTTTTTGGCAAACTCAACGGTCCTCTGAAAAATCGAATCCTGTCTGAATGCGAATGTCTGTGATTGTTGATGTTGTATTATCCAAATTGTTCTCCACGTGTGTTTTTGATCTACCGGAGCTACCAATCCTCTGCATGCTTTAATTTCTTTTCAATATGGATGGTATCTGACGAAAAATAACATGTACAATTACAACCACAAATCAGAAAAAGTTGGGACATTTTGTAAAATGCAATAAAATCAAGAATCTGTTATTTGTTCATTCTTTTTAACCTTTTTTTAACTGACAGAAGTACAAAGAAACGTTGTCCAATGTTTTCACTGACCAACATAATTGTATTTTGTAAATATGAACACATTTTGATGGCTGCAACGCACCCCAAAAAAGTTGGGACAGAGACATGTTTACCACTTTGTCACTTCACCTTTCCTTTTAATTACACTTTTTAATCATTTGGGAGTTGAGGATACTAATTGTTTGAGTTTTGCTAGTGGAATATTTGCCCAATCTTGTCTGATAAAAGACAGCCGCTCAACAGTCTGTGGTTATCGTTGCCTGATTCTCCTTTTCATGATGGGTCATACATTTTCCAGAAGAGACATATCTGTACTGCAGTAAACAGGCAGGCACATCCCTTCTGTGGTGCAGAGTGTCTAGAAACCACTCAGTTTTAGCATGTGCAGAATGAGGCCTGGCATTGTCTTGCTTCCCAGGAAAGATGTCATCTTGATGGCAGTTTATGTCTCTGTACAATCCAAATATATGCCTCCATGTCAATGGTACCTTCACAATAATGCAAGTTACCCATACCGTTTGCAATGATGCACCTCAATACCAGCACATATGTTTGCTTTTGCACCTGTCGCCGGTGAAAGTCTGGTTGGTCCCTTTCGTCTTTGGGACTGAGAACTCGATGTCCATTTTCTCCCAAAAACAAGCTGAAACATGGACTCATCTGACCACAGCACACATTCCCACTGTCTTCTAGACCATCTGAGATGAGCTCAGGCCCAGAGAACTCTCCGGCATCTCCACATAGAACTGATGTAAAGCTTTCTCCTTGCGTAACAGAGATTCAAGTGGCATTTCTTAATGCAGAGTCAGACTGTGTTCAGTGAAAACGGTTTTCCAAATTACTCCTGAGCACATGTGTCTGTATTTAACGGATTCGCATGATGGTATCTTGTGCAATGCCATCTGAGGGCTCAAAGGTCACGCACATTCAACAGAGGTCTCCTGCCTTACCCAACACAGACTGAGATTTCTCTGGATTCCCTGAATCTTGTATAAGTCTTGGTGGTTGAGGAGATCCCCCCTTCTATGTGAAGCGCTTTGAGTGCCTAGAAAAGCGCTATATAAATGTAATGAATTATTATTATTATTGTCACAATATTATGTATGGAAGATGATGAAAGGCATAAATTCTTTGCAATCTTGCATTGAGAAATGTGATTTTTTTAATTGTTTGACAATTCTCTCATGATATTTGGCACAAAGTGATGAGCCATGACCCATCTTTGCTTAAAAAGACTGAGAAGCACTTTTACACCCAAACATGATACACTCAACTATTACCAATTCACCTGCGCATTGTGGACTGTTTCAAAAGAGTTGGATAATCTTTTCACTTTTATTTGGTCTCTGTCCCAACTTTTTTGGGGTGTGTTGCAGCCATCAAAATCAAAATGTGTTCAAATTTACAAAATACAGTTGTGTTGGTCAGTGAAAACATTGGAAAACGTTTCTTTGTACTTTTGTGAGCTAATAAAATGTCAAATAGAATGAACAAATCACAGATTCTTGATTTGATTGCATTTTACAAAATGTCCCAACTTTTTCTGATTTGGGGTTGTAATAAATAGACCTAAATCATGGAAACCGTGAAGACGGCCCATTTTAATATCAGTGTCAGGTAAGAGTAAGAGAGCCTACTTGTCTAGATTTCTCTGCTCACTTATTTATTATAATCAGACACTGCTATAAATTCATGAAGGTTTCTTAAACAGGTTTTTTTTATTTATAAAAAATTTAAATCACATCAACAAATAATGATTTAAGAGGCACATACATGACACACGCACAGCACATAATCTTCTGTAACTGTCACATCTAGAAAACACACACTCCCACTTCTGAAATAAACATGGATATGTTAGTCCCCTCCAAATAGGTACATAAAATCAAGTTAATTTTATTCAGAAAACAAGTCCCATCCAAATAGGGATAAAGACTTTTTGTAAATGCATTACTGTAAATACAATTTTTAGTTGTTTTTACAAACTTAAGCCAGCAGTCACAGATGTATTTAATCCAGAACATATCTTTTAATTAATAATGGCATATAGCAACGGTTTCATGAGTTCGCCTGCCTATCCAGTCTACATGTTTTTGCCCCCTGGGCCTTGAGTTTCGAAGTCACATGACAAGCAGACAGAGCAAGTTTCCGCAGGACCTGCATGCTAGGCACACCCGAGTATGCATGTGCCTTAGTGCAGATATGCGTGTTATAAGTAACAACAGTGTGATAACGAATGGCTCGTGGCGTGTTTGCGTTTACACAAATTTAAGGCACAGTTATGCTTTGTGTCTCAGAAAGTTTAGACTTTTGTATTTACAGTTTAATCAGAGAGCCACATGCTTCTTTTATTTTACTTTGTTTTTATTGTAAAGTTAAAGGCAGCTAAAATGATCTATTTTATTTATACGAGTATAGTTTGGAGAAACCTTGTGGGTTTCAGTGCCTGATCTTGATATGCTTGAAATGAGATGAACTGACCTATTAACCAGTGTGATAGTTTAAGTCAAACTGTTTAATATTTCTTTGCTTTTTTTTTGATATAGTGCAAGTTCCTCATTCTTTGTTTTTATTAAATATTCTTTAAATTAAAATAAATTTTTTATGAATGTAAAATATGTGCAAGAACTGGTGCAGGTAGTCAGCGGTGTTTTAAAGGGGTTACCTTTTTATTGCAAAAACAGTGCTTTCTAAAACACTGACCAAATTTTGACATGTATATTATTTTTGCCAGTCATATTGATTCAAACATTCTGCAGATATTTTTCTGTAAACTGAAAATGTTATAACCTACCCACTCTCCCATGTAACAAAATGTCAACGCTGCTGTTTTGTGTACAATAAAAAATGCATGATGATCACAGAGTGGTTTACTTTTACTTATAAAAATGTTTAGATGGTTTTCAGTTCTGAAACTTGGTGCCTATTTTTTTTTTTTAAACCATGGTAGGTTTGGTTGAGATTTAAACTTTTCTTATCTTGCTTGGGGCATGAAGTGAGCCAAAATACAGCCAAAAATAGGCACATTAACTCTCTGAATGCAAGTTTCAAAACTGAAAACCATCTAAACATTTTATTGAAACTGAGCGGCTCGTTTTGTTATCATTGTTTTTTTGTTGTTGTTTTTTTTAACCCTTAAACGCATACCTCGGGTCTTTAGTGACCCGGGACGCCATTCACTACTACGAGTTTTATATTATCACGACAGGTAGAGATCGGTCCGTCTTAGATTATAGATCCGGGTCGCTAAAGACCCGAATATGTAATAATGATTGGCAAAACATTCAAGCATTTAAGGGTTAAATACATTAACCCATACCACCCACAATTACATGTTAACACCCCCTATTGTGGTGGTGAGGTAGGATGGATAATTTAATTTCTAAACACAAGAAGATGCTATTTTTTTAGTGTTAATATAAATATCAATAAGTATGTATTGAAGAAAGTCAAACATTATGCTGATTTGGGCTCCTTGGGTTAAAGACGAGCGATTGTTTATAAAATGTCAATCTGTGAATCAGCTTCAGGCCCGTTCTGAGTTCAGACTAGATGAAAATTATGGATTTTTTTACTGGAACTGTATGACATGTATTGCATTAGTAATGTTTCTTCCTGTTACATTATAGAGTGAACTTTTAGAAAGCTTTGTTTTTTTGTGACTTCCTAATTACAGCATAACTGTTTCCTGTAGCACATTCCAGAGTTGGAGAAGTAAAGTATAGAAGCAGAGAAACCAAGAAATGCAGTTGGCCACACATAGACAGACATTGGGAACTTCTTAAATTTCACACTTTCCTAGCATTCAATACGAGCACGTATAAAACCAGGTTTTTGCTTGGTGCACGTTGCTTGGAAAAAGGATTTGAGTTGTTTTTGTACGTGTGGTTTTTCTATTGGTCTTATGACATTAACTCTAAAGCAGGGCTCTTTTGACTGGATTAGAGTTTAGCCAACACACACGCGCTAACAGCTGCACAACTCTCTCTCAGGCTCAGACGCCTGGTGTGTGCCTCGTTCCCAATGAAGTTATAGAGAAAATCAATCCTCTACACAGGGGGACTTGAGAGCGAGTGAATAAATATTTTCAGGATTTTTGTTGTTTTGCACTTTGTGCTTAACTACTATATGAATACAATCCCTTTCCCTAGGTGTGTTATGTCATATCGCATTTAATGCAAAAAAGATAATGGCATATGACAATAAATATGCAACATGTCTTTCTGTTGTCATCTTTGCTGACTGGACGCAAAATCAAACAAATGTTGTATCTGTATTATGCCGACTTCCCTATATATTAGGCAACAGAAGAGTATTTCCGAATTCACAGTAAAACTGTTCAAAAAGTACTTGGATGACCTACTAACTTACAGATACTTAACAGACACTTTACTATCCCTTAAAACCGAATATATCCGTTGCTGTCTGTGTTAATGTTAATCAAACAAAAACAGGGAAAAAACAGTACTTAAACTTAAAGCACTGTTTGTATCTGTATGTTTATGTTGTATTACAGTATATGATTACTTATTTTTAACTTTTTACGCAAGTATGTTTTGATGTGGTTTGCTTAGCCTATAAGATTTTAGTCATATTGCCCAACCTAAGTGATCATGTTATTAAAGCTATAATAGCTAGCTACACCGTTAGACTATCTAATAACCTAACAATTAAAAAATAAATAATAATTTTAGATGTGTGAAGACTAGACAATGAGGCTGTGCATCTCACCTAATAATACCCACCATTCCCACACCCACAAAATTGTCCATTGGTAGTTTTAAAAGTTCAAAATATGTATCAGAATTTGGTAAGAGACCAAAATATAAACAAAAAATCTCAATTGTTTTGCAAATTTCTGGAAATTACCACCACAAAATCCGTCATTTGATTGCAAAAAACAAACAAACATATTGGCAAAATCCTTGTGGGATCAATTAGAGCAGGTATTAAAATAGCATCTGACTGAATGTCTACATAAAATTATAATAAAACAATATGTATGACATTTCATTTTTATTTATTCAAATAAACGCTTGTATTTTGTTTTACTGTGGTGTTTTTTAATATAATTTACATTGTTTTAAAGAAGTATTAAAATATTACAAACAGTTATTTTTTTGTTTAGTATGTAGTATGCTGCAAAACCAGATTTATGTAGGACAACCTGAAAAGTATGCATGCTAGTCACAGTCTGTGTGCAGTTAAAGCAGTCTTATCATTTATCTTGGGGGATTGCCCGTAGAAAAACCTGTTTCATTTCGACAGAGCCCAGGCCTTTGATTGTTTGATTTCACATTAGATTTGAGTTTAGAAAACACTGACTCTCCTATGAGGGCGGACAACTGATCTTAGATCAACACTCTCACTCTGTGTGTGCTTGTGTGCGATATACGTCAAGTGTGTATCCAGCTGCATTGGGATGTAGTTTAAGCATTGTCAGAAACTGGCATCTCTGCATCTTTACTTTTTTTTTTTTAACTCTTCTGTCTTTTTTCATTCTCTCCATCTGGCACTCGAACACTTCTCAGTTTAATGCAAACAATAAATTCTGCTTTTCACGGTCGCTTGTTTGTGACATACAGAGAATACCATTAGAAGTTTTGTTTTCAATTTCATGTCGATGGTTTCATTTCAACAGTATTATTTCTGTAGACCTCAGCATTATGTAAAGCATGTGAACAAGCGTCACGGTCACACGCACATACACAAGGGTTTTTATAAGTCTTCTGTGTACAGAATTGTTCTCTACTCGAAGGCTGAGAGGGCTGCTGTGAGGTTACTTCTACGAGCCACATGCTGCTAACTAATCTTTTTATCTTAACCTCTCTCTCTCTCTTGAGAAATAATCCAGGGTTGGATTATACAATCTCAATCAGTACACACATTCCTTGTTTATTTTGTAGCGGTGGTGTAAACCTCAGTCAGGCTTTGGCTGTGCAGAGAAAACATGAAGTACTTTTAAATCGTGAACTCACTGTCGCTTTGTAAGAGCAGATAGAGATTCTGGTAGTTTCAGTTATGTGTATCATTTGACTATGAGTGATACTGGGTAAATCTCAAAAAGAAGAGATTGCAAGTCAGACGCCAGGTGTGTGTATATCACAGGAAGGAGAGAGAGTAAGGAAGGTTATGTGAGCAGAGAGCCTGTTACACGTTTGATCTGTTTGACCTAGTTCTCCAGAGACCGTTTCTGCCCTGAAGACACAGATACAGTCTGCTCAAGTCAGAAGAGGATCAGAGGTGCTTCAATGACACGCAAACATGATAGAGCCTTTTTTACAAGCATTAATCATTAAACGCCATTCAGCGAGAAAAGCCATGTTCATTTCACTAGTGATAAAGCAATATATTAGACAGGGCAATTTAGCCGTTTGCTATTAACAGATTCATTATTGTGCTAGCCTTGGAGTTACAGTATTGATTATTTTTATTTTAAGATTTCTTGTAGTTACCTAGGTGACATAAATTCTGAGAATTCAAGGCCCTGTCCCAAATGGCGCACTTCATGCAGACTTTCGGTCTCGTGGACTTAAATTGCGCGTGCTCGCCGAGTCTACGAGTCCGTCACATTTAGCATTTTAACGCTCTGAAGTGTGCTCAGCAGCGACCCCTTTGTACCCTTGAAGCGGTCTTCATCGAAGTCCGAATAGATGCAGGCTCCACACACTTTAACTACCCAGGAATCCTTGCGAAATGCCTATCAGAAAACGGATGGGAGGAGATTTCGCTCACGGACTGTTAACATGGCTTTATGATATAGGCGTACATTTTACCAGTTGTTACTTACAGTTTATACAAACATTATTGACCAGTGGTTGATATCTCAAACATAATAATAGCGTGTTAAATAATTCGATTGCATTATGATTCATTACATAAATAGAACCGAATGTCATGGCTTTACTGAGTCATATAAGCGTAGTATGAATATTGAAACCTATACATTTTTCTTAAACTCATTTACATTTTAATTTTGTGTTAAAATTGAACATTATGTATTATTATGTACAACTGTATTGATCATTTACATAACCATGACATCTATTCTAATGCCCAGGTGGCATATACAATTATAGAACTGTAAAAGCAGGCTGTGTAGTTCGCATAGAAATAAGATTTGGGAAAATAAAATAAATCCTCTTCTCGATGCTAAAGACTGTAATTTTTTTTAATGATATTTGTGATATTTTTCTAATAAAGGGACTGATGAGATGACCTTTAAGTTTATTCAGCTTCGACGTCTGAGCTGAGACCTTCTTCCTGTTTCCGGCGTGACGATCGAGTCTAACCCAAAAATACCTCTCAATGCGCCCTCGCAGACTCGCGCTAAGGGCCCTATAGGTCTGCACTACATGACGTCACCGGAGTGTGGACTCTGAGGAAGTCCACAAGTCCGGAGTGTGCCATTTGGGACAGGGCCCAAGACGCCATTTTCGACGTATTAAAAAAATGTTTGAGGCCTTGAAGATGCGGTATGCAATATTGACAACTAGGGGTTGAAATGGGTACTGTAGTCCAAATTCAAAATATTGAAGAAAGTTGTTTCCCCTGCCTCCTCCTCCTCAGACTCGATGCTCACGCTGGTTGCCAGTTTGAGGACATGCAACAGGAACGAGTGCAACTGACGATGAAAGGCAATGAGCCAAGGTGATGAGTTGATTTATCCGCGTTTTAATATGCCTCTGGTTCTTACTGTACGTACACACCGCCGCCGACTTGAGCTTCCAAAGTTACCGGAAGTCATTCATTTTTAATGGAAGCTGGCTTCTCTCAGCTGCAAGGAGCGTCAAACCCATCGGCGTTGCGTTTTGAGCTACCAGAGCCTCAATCAGAAAGTTGAAAGTAGCTCAACTTTATGGTAATGAGCTATGACACGGTTCAGTGGCAAGCAGCGGCAAAACGGCAGCAACCAATCGGAACATAGATGTCCTTCGCGCTGGCTGATTACGGAGAAACATACAATGTAAACTTTCGTTCCTACCAAAAACATTAGTTCAGATAAAATGGGGGAGAAGCTAATAATCGCCGTTGCTGGGTTTCCTATCATTTATGATATGACGTTGTTTATATATAGGGACCAGTTACAAAAGAACGAGGCATTGGATAAAATAGCTGGGATAGTTGGGATAATAAATATTTATTGGAAATATTTACGAACGCTCGTTTTAAGCGGGAATGCAATTAAGTTGCGCTCCGTAACACCGATTTGTCCAATTGCACTAGATGCAAATAATAATAATAATAATAGTTAATTATTCTGTTTTTTTTGGACCAAATGTGACCAAAACGGTTATAAAAATGCTGTCGTTATAAAAGGTTTAATGTTGTGACACTTCTCTTCTTCTTTTTTTTTTTTTTTTTTTTTAATCCAATACATACAAGTTAGTGTCACAACAAAAAACATAAAGGTCTCATACATAAACATTAACATGTAAACATGAAAATAACATACGTAAACGTGTGTGTGTGTGTGTATGTGTGTGTGTTCATGTATAACTGGGTGTGTAAGTGGAAATAACTTAACAGAAGACAATCTTACAGATACAACAGAGATGGTAAAAATGAACTAAATAGTAGTAATAATAATAATAATAAAAAAAGATTTAATTAAATAAAAAATAAAAAAAAATATATATATATAAAAAAAAGAAGAAAAATAAAATAAATAAATAAATAAAAAAGAATTAAGGCTAATATGGTAAAAAAAAAAAAAAGAAAAAAAAAAGATGTCTCTGATCTTCCCTTGGCCAAGACACACTACAATGGGCTACTAGGCGATAAGACGATGTGTACCGGAGCCTGGGGCCTAAGGACCCCCCATCACTCACCACCAAGAACACTCCCCATCTCCGGCCGTCACACATGCCATGCTTACCCTGTTTGTTTGTTGTTGTTGTGTTTTTTTTTCTTTTCTTTTCCCCTCTTTTTACTTTTCCCTTTTTGTTTTTTTTGCTCGTGATGGATGTATATGCATGTCAGCTAGTGCGTTGCATTAAAAGAAAAAAAACGAGACGTGTAACGTGGAACCAGCTCCATGCAAACCCAGGTGACCACGATCATGCCTCGCTTGTCTTGTTTAGGCCTATGTGTTTTTTTTTTTTTTTTCTCATTCCTTGTTTTAAGCAACCAATTAAATGAGTATGTATCTCGAAATGTAATGCATTAAGAAAGGTAAGACATGTAGTACTTAGCCTGACAGAAAACCAGAAATGCAGGGCAAAAGAGTACAGGCAGACGGAGTGAAGGTACTATCTCAAGGCCCCAGGCTCCACACTTGCCCAGAACTAATGACAACTGCATAGGGATCAAGAAACAGCATACACATATACAAGCCCAACTCGGGTTTAGAAACAGTATACACATACATATATATATATATATATACACAAAAAAAATTTTTTTTTTATTAAAATTATATTTAAAAAATAATAATAATTTATTAAAATTATTAAAATAAATTAATAAATAAAAAAAATAAAAAATAATAATAAATAAAAGGGATTTAGCTAGTCAATAAGTGGTGTAACTGTATGATAATAGTTATGTTATGTGACTGTGTTGAGTAAAAGAGAGAAAAGAGAGAGAGAGAGAGAGAGAGAGAGTGAGAGAGAGAGAGAGAGAGAGAGAGAGAGAGAGAGAGAGAGAGAGAGAGAGAGAGAAAGGGGAAAAGAGAGGACCAGATGATTAGAGGATATTTTGTGTCTTAAAATAATAAGAGAAAATCAAAGTTTATAGCAAAGGTTCTATTGGATGTGTACGTGGCCCTAGTCTTAGGGTAAATTAGAGTTAAGTTAAAGTTAAGTAGGTATCCCAGGTTTCATTAAAAGCTGATATCTTGCTTGTTTTATAGGCGGTTATTTTTTCTAGTGAAATATATTCTGTAAGTAAATTAATCCAGTGGGTGATATGACAGGAATTCTTGGATTTCCAGTTTTGAAAAATTACTTTCTTAGCAACAGCTAGAGAAACGAGTAGTGGGTTTTTATATTTATTTGGTAGCGTAATTTGTGTAGTATCACCTAGTGATGGGGATAGTGGGATTCTGCAGCCCAGGATCTGGGAAAGTTTGATTGTTACTGCTGTCCAAAAGGAGTGAACTGGTTGACAGGTCCAAGTGGCATGAGAACAGATGTCTGTATCGACCAGTCCCATTTTAAACATTTTGTATTGAGTGAGGTATATTCTATTTTGTATTGTATGAGATGCAAGTTTGTGTTAGTGGTCATAGAGAAGATATTATTACAGATTTGTGTCCAGACTTCAGGGCTGAGAGAGACCTCTAAATCATTATCCCATTTTAAAAAAGGGAGTGTTACGGAAGTATTTGTACTGAAAATGAGTTTCTAGAGTTTAGAAATAATATTTTTTGTATCTGTAATTTTTGTTATCTCATCAATTAATTTTGAGGTTTGTAATGTGTAATTGGTAATATTAATTTTGGATTTAATTAAGGATTTAAGTTGTTGATAATGTAGAAACTTCTCTCCCAACCCTGTATTTTTGTATTAGTGTATTGAATGATATGAGTTGGTTATTTTCAAATAGGTGGTGGAGGTGGGTGATTCCGCTGCGCTGCCACACTGGGAAATACACATGAGTGTTATGCAGTTTAAAATCTGGATTATGCCAAATTGGAGTATATTTGCAAGGTGTTATAAGTGATCTGGTAATTTTATTAGTTTTCCACCAGGCTGTGAGAGTTGAAGAGATTGTTATATACTTAAAATAATTCAGTTTTTTTATTGATTGTGGTAAAAAGGCAAGGTCTGTAATTGACGTGGGTGTACAATGATTTTGTTCTAATTCTAGCCATGGGTTACTTAACTTGTGCTTTTGAGGCCATTTGAATAAATATTGTAATTGATTTGCTAGAAAGTAGTATAGAAAATTTGGTGCTTCCAGGCGTTGAAATCCAGATCTTCCAGGGAGTGATGTATTGAAACGCCATCTTGTAGAAGGCTTAAAACCGGTTAGGGTGTTTATTATCAATGAAACGGGAGCGTGATCGCTTATCATGATTGGATGAATAATATTTTCTTGAATATGTTGGTTGAGAGAGTTACTAATGAGAAAGAGGTCTATTCTAGAGGAAGATTGGTGGAGGGAAGAAAAATATGAATATTCTTTTAATAAAGGGTTTCTCGTTCTCCAGCTTCTCTTCTATCGAACATAGAATGCTGCTACGTCAGAGCGGCCAAAGCGTCAACAAGCTTCCCCGTACTTTTTGACAAGCGTCCTTGACAGGGCGGCCATGAGCTTATTTGCAGCTCAAGTCGGCGGCGGTGTGTACTTCAAATGGAAACCAATACTTTTAAGGTTAGGTAGAATCTACTGATCTCTGAATCAGTTTGTTTGCTTGCTTCCATGGCTGCAATATTCTGTGTTTTCCTCCAACTGGCAACCCGGGGTGTCAAAATACTAATGGGTAAATTGTCAGTGGGCGGAATCACACAGACCAAAACAAAAACAGACATTCCGACACTGAAGTTTTTCAGATGCAAACGTATTATGGTATTTTTATGCTTCAGAGCAGTAAAAAAAAAATGTACAGGCAGCACCTTTAAAAAATGATCAATGAACCTAAGATTTAGTGAGATTGTAACATTGCAACACAGCTTCAGTCAACTGTCCAAATTAATCTTAATTGTTAAGGTCTGACCCCTAAGAAATAGTGAAATGATACTAATGAACTGATGTCTGACATTTGATGAGTTTGCAAAATGGCTTCTGTCGTCACCATCACCGCAGATTAAACTGCTCAAAGTTTTGAGTGTGAAAATGTCTGTTAAAATAAAAGCATTAAGCGTTGTCATATATGTTTGAACCCAGATTATGATTCATTGGATGTATTTTATGGAAAAATCTCTATTCCGATTCATGAACTGTGCCAGTAATGCTTGAGTTAATGGTGTATTTGCTCCTTGTGGTCTGCATTTACTTGTCTTATCTTCCCTCGTTTCCACTGCAGTCGAGTCATAAAAGCCCATGTCCCTGATCTCTGTCGGCCTGTTACCGCTTGATGGCTAGCTGCCATGGTAACCGACAAATTTGATTTCATTGTAAATATCTGACATTTTTATATAAGCATGCATGGATAATTCACCCATAAGAGCCGATAATAAGTATTCTGCTCTGAAAAGGGCTTTTCTAAAGCCATTCTGATGGCTCATAACTTCATAAATTGCAGCCTCCATCTGTCTCTTGTTAGCGGGTTTGTACGTGTTGTGATGCTGAATGTAGCTCTTAGTAAGGCTGGGGAATGGCCTGATGAAAACTAACAATCCTCACAGTTTTGGAGTAGAGAAAATTGATTCAGGCAAATTTAAAAGGATAATTCACCCAAAAATAAAAAAATCAACGTTATCATTTATTATTTTTCATATTGGCTAAAAATATGAATCTCTACCTTAGCTTACAAATCTAGCTAATTTAACCTTTAAATAAGTGAAGACAATTTTTGTACTGATTAGAATTTTTTAGATTTACTGCAGAAGAATATATTTTTAGGATTGAAAAGAATGAATGACCATTTAAATTCTAAAGCTATCAAATCGCTTTAAAAGAAATCAGTGGTATTGACTACTTTTATGGTGCCTTTTTAGTCTGTTGAGAACAACTTGCATCAGTTTTGGCAACTAAGACATTCTGCTATAGTAAATATCTCCTTTTGTGTTGCAAGGAAAAAAAATAATCGCATGAGTCTAACGTGGATGAATAAGGGTCAGTCCATTTCAAGTGATCCATAAATTGTAAAGTTGGATTTTTTTTAGTTCTTCTACTTTTCTTTTTTAAACGATTCACGTCTATTTGGCATTACAAAACCACCAGTTTTTGATTTTAATGGATTTAACTATGGCAACTGTCAAAAAAATAGGCTATTGCTTCAACAGATGTTTATGGGAACCTCAATATCTCGGTTTAGGATGGTCCTAACTCCCTGGAACAAAAACTGAAGTCCAAATGTAGTGATCAAAATTGATTACATTTCCATTTTTAAGGTGTGGTCACATTAGCAAGATTTTGTGAACAGGTCCATTGTCAATAGTGTGAAGCACAGCAAACCATGCATCTTTCTTTTGGTCAACACAGCAAATGTGCGTGACCAACTTGAACCCTATGTGGAAACTGTGTGGGGAAATCTTTCACCCTCACGAAAAATTTAAAATCGTGTGGATTCTTTTTGAAATGACAGGATTTCACTTAGGGAAATTCGCAGAACGACAGTAAATGTGAATGCAAATTTTGTGTAAATTTGAAGGGCTCACACCTCAGTCTTTGTTTTATTTAGGCTATTTTTGTGGTAGGTACTAAAGTAAGAACTGTGTGCATGAAGAAACTTCAGGTCCATTGGACCGCTTGAGATGAATTGACTTGTAAATTATGAGTGAATTTTAATTTTTGGATGAACTACCCCTTTAGTTTGCCTGAATGCATTTTATGTCCTTCAGGACTATAGGGATGGCTTATTATTGCCAGCCTATTGCACAGGTTCATAAAGTGACCTTAAAGAGCTTCATTCATTTCTTCATTCCAAGGGTTTGGGAAGAAGAACCATTTTCTTTAGGTCGTTATATTTGAGAAATCTTGAACCGTTATGTTGCTTATGTTCTTTTCCAGTTTTCATTTCTGGGCAGTAATTGACTGTGACTGAAAAGAAAAAAAAATAGCTCCTTGGCTTATTTCCTGTTCTAATAAACTATGCATCCTTTTGTTTCCTGAGGCAGTTTCATTGCCATATTTTTCTGGATTTTCTCCAACTTTGTGCCTTTGTCATCTATTGGCTGGCTACAATATTTATTAAAGATTTTACTACCTTTAGACATATGGCATCTCCAATAGATAATCAACAATGCTATAACTTTTAATTATTTGAAATGTGCAGATATTTATCTTAGTTTCTTTTTTTTTATTTGCACTTTTAACTGTTTCATACGAGTGGTGGCATGTTAAAACTTAATGGAGCTAATAAAAAAGATAATATTAGATGGAAAAACATACTAACTGAAATAAAATAAGTTGAAGTACTACAATTATTAAAACTGATAGAGAAAATTGAAATATAAAAAAATTTGAATGGCCATTTAAAAAAAAGTAAACACAAGTTAATTCAAAATATGAATAAATATATACATTTTAATAAAACAAATGCTAATTCAAAATATGAATAAATACTATAACAGTAGCCTATATAAAATATACTAAAAAAAAAAATTCTATACAACCAAAAGTTTCATATGAAATATGGAACTGAATACAAGCACTTTACAGGGCTTTCAAGTCTCACGCATTCGCCGTGAGACAAACGCATTTAAAACCAGTTCACACGCTCACACGCCACACCTTGTATTTCAAGGAGTGAAGGCCCTTGCTGCACACTTTCCGAAATTTTCGCACGTTAAAAAATAAATATGACCTTACGTTATGTCAATCACGCTTGCACACTGCGTCCGAAACTTTCCCCTGTCATAAAAAAATCGATTTTCCATCGATTTTCTGCGTTTTTCGCAACCGTATGCAAGCAGTTTGAAAGGTGTTTTAACAATTCAGAGCCACCAAATCACGAATACGAAAAAAGCATACGAAAATTTCGGACGGCAAGGGCCTTAAGGGATAACTTGTCCCGCTATACAATTAATAGACGAGGCACAGGGAAACCGAGGGAAGTTCTCTGCCGAGTTCATAGCAGCTGTCTCGAGTTATACAGAGTTAAAGGCCAGCTACAAGCCAATCAGAAATTAGAATTAGTTGTTTCCGGGTAAATTACGTGTTCCCGCTGCAAGCCCGTTCGTTACTAGGCAACATGCGCGCACACACGGAGTGGAAGTTGTGATGAATGCGGTTTGCGGTAGGAACCACTTCATTTTATTTTTAGCATTTTGATTTTACGATTCCTGGACGAAATCTCTTGCCTGTGATCAAAAACAGTGAGAGCTGATTTTGAGGAATATAGCCAAATTCGTGCTAAATTATTTTTGATGCAGACAAAAACTCCCCAACTGCTTTTAAGGGGTCATCGGATACAAAATTCACTTGGATATGGTGTTTGCAAATAAATGTGTCTTTGCAGTGTGTGGACACAACCACCATACAATGAAAAAAGTCCTCAAAAAGCCAGAAAGAAGTTTAAAGTATCATTTAAAGAGACATGCACCGAAACAGGTCAATGTGAACAGAGGAGGTGGTAAAAAGGGTGTTGTTTTACAACTTGACATACATGCTCAGGACAAGTTGTTATGACTGAGTATGTACATTGACCACTGCTGTTCAGTTGGCACGTTTGGGGCCAAATTTCATTTTATTTTTTGATAAATTTGAATTTTTTTAATATAATTTTATTTTATTTAGATGAAATTGTCTGTCTTTTATGATATTCACCAATTGTTATCATTTCCATTTGTGCTGGTCAATTATGAACAATAGGCAAAATTGAACTGCTAGCAAAAAATTGAAGGGAATTTGGTGGGGCCGCTGCTGCAAATATTTGGGTGGCTCCTCCCCTAACAGATCTCACTCCAAACGTTTGATAAAACTTGAGAGCCCTGACTTTATAAGCACATTTTCGTTGTATCCTTTTTAAAGTTATTAATTTTATCCTCTCTCTCTCTGTTTCCTTTCAGGCGGAGAGAGGCGGTGACGTGAACACACTTAGCGTGCCGACGGTCATGCGCAGAGGTGGTTCTGAGACGTGTTTAGACCTGGATTCTGATCTGGCGATACGGGACACCCCACGATCACGCTCTGGTCTGGACACCCTGCAGCAGAAAGTGCTAAAAGTGAAAGAGCAGCTGCGAATTGAGCAAAACTTACAGGATGAAAACGTGGCGGAGTATCTCAAACTCATTAACACCGCCGACAAGCAGCAGAGGGGTCGCATCAAACATGTGTTTGAGAAAAAGAACCAGAAAACGGGACACAATATTGTTCAGCTGCAGAAGAAGCTAGAGCAGTATCAACGCAAGATGAAGGAGTGTGACATCTCGAATGGGACCAAGCACACGCCCACACACTCCAAAGAAAACGAGATGCCCAAAGACTATCTCAAGGAAAGCGTGGTCACGGGAAGTGGGCGCCACGTGCATTTGGACAAAGTCAGAACTGTTGGCCCAGGAGTTTCGCTGTCTCCGCCGTTCTTCTTCAGCAAGCCTCGAGAGATAGCAAATCTCATTCGCAACAAGTTTGGTAGCGCGGACAACATAGCACAGCTAAAGAGCTCCATGGATACGGGTAGCGGGCTGCAGGCGGAAGGGGGAGCCCGAACTCTGAGCGGCAGCGCCACGCTGACCCCTAAACCCAAATACCCGAGCGATGACGAGTGCTCCACAGGGACATCGGTATCGATTGAGAGTAATGGTCATGTGACTGGATCGGGTGCGACAGGGCAGCACATCGGGTCTGCGAGAGGAGGCGGCCAAGGGGAAAGCAGCAGCCGGCTGGTGGAAGCCTGGGAGGAGATAAGGGAGTTGAGGGAAGCTCAGAATCTACTGGCAGACGACATTGACACTCTGAAGACCCAGTTTAAATGTGAATTTGAGAGTATTACACAAACACTACAAGAGGAGCGGTTCAGGTTAGTCTTTCATACTCTATTTTCTAATGCAAACATGTTAATGTTCAACACAACTATGATGTGTTAATAAAGGATTTATAGGGATACACAATACATCTGTAGCATATCGGTTATTGGCAAATATTAGCGGTATTAAAAATAATACTAGTTTAATTTATCGGTAATGTTCGACAATGGATATTTAGTATGCTCATTTATCATATTTTTTAAATTAGAATTTTTTTTTACCTTTACCGTCATCTCACTTAAAGTTCTTCTTTAAAAACACTATAGTTTGAAAGTACTGTTGAATGTATTATTTCACAAATCTCAAAATGAATATTCATGTTGTTCCTCTATAAGGTGTGAGCGATTGGAGGATCAACTGAATGACCTCACTGAGCTTCATCAGAATGAGACTGCAAATCTCAAACAGGAACTAGCAAGCATTGAGGAAAAAATGGCCTATCAGGCCTATGAACGAGCCAGAGATATACAGGTACAAACACACACATGCAATGACACATGTACTATCCTAAAGTTATGTACAGCGCTCAAAAGGAATATCAGCCTAGTATTACTCCTCGTCCTATCCAGCCACAACGTGATAAAGCAATGAAATGATCTTTTCCATGTTCATTTGAGCTTTAGTCCATACAAGCCACAACTACAACAACCCACAGTAAAATCTTACTCCACATACAGTAACTGTACTGAGAAACACTACAGGTCCAACGTTAACCCCCGATACTTCAGTTTTGATGTGAATTCTTAGTGTACGCAAGCAGTTGAATGGATAGCCTTTGAAAGTATGCTTCATTCGATAGTGTGCGCAGCTGACACGTGAGCCCTAGAAAGTTTTATCTTTGTCCAGTGTCTGTGCTATTTCTCTCCAAAAGTTATAACAGATAAAGATGTTTTTGTAATTTCGTAATCCAACCAATATGTGCAAAAAAAACCCCCTATGCTAATGATAAAATTACACACAACCTCTCTAGGGTGACCCAGTCCAGAAATTGGGAGATTTGTTCTGCTTCCAGCCAGACGTAAGCAGCATTTCAATAATGTTTTGCAGGACATCTACATTCCTTCAACAGAGCAATGACACGGTGGTCACCCTAACCCTCGCATATGTGTAAAAACCACAGTACCACATTGGGCTTTACTGTAACGCACATCACTTTGAAGTGAGAGGCTATTTTTGTGCCTTTCGTTGTACTAAACAGAATTTCAAACAGGTTTCTCAAACAGGCCCTTGCTGTGCAGATAATCCCGTCCCAAACTCACGTCATTGATTGAGGCAATGTCAAGATGAGAGGTGCTTGAGATGTCAAGCTGGGGTGTGTTTTTCATACAACAACGTAACTTGCTGCCACCTACAGTACTACCGTAGTATGTGATGCATCGTTGGAGAAATTATCTTGCTAGTCACAGATATTTCCTGAAACTGTAGTGGCTTAGTTGCACATCTGTCGTTCAAACCAGAAATATAGGCTAGAACTCCATACAGGTGGTGGGGTAATAACGTCACTTAATTAATCGGTTTGAGATCAAATTATATAAATGCATACACTGCTTGGTAAATGCTTAAGAGTCAATGATTGGATCATTATTTCAGTGATTATTATTATGTATTATGTTTCAAGCATGTTATATGTTTGCATCATTCTTCTAAATCTAATTGATGGAATACAATCTTTACCAAAAACGTATGCACCTCTTGATAGAAATAAAAGTTGTGATGTTATTTCTGGTCGAGATCTTGTATTGGCAATGCAAGAGTCCAGCACTCTGTAAAGTCTCTTCCAGCACATCCCAAAGACTTTCAATGAGTTTAAGGTCTGGACTCAGAGGTGCAAATTCATGAGTGAAAATGATTCTTCAAGCTCCCTCCCAACCATTCTTTCACAATTTGAGCCTGATGCATCTTGGCTTTGTCATCCTAGAATATGGCCATGATGTGTCTTCCTAAATGAAAAGCTACACACTCCATCAATTAGGGTTAGAAGAACTGTTGCCAAACACATAACATGCTAGAAACATAATAATCACTGCAATAATGATCCAATCATAGATTCTTAAGCATTTGCCAATTTAAATCCAAACACCGACTTATTTTGGCTGGGCAGTGTGTATATATAATGAGCGAGATAATGAAATGTATAGATTGTACAGCATGTTAGCATGAGAAGCAGGAACCTGTTTCTAATCACAAATCAAGAGCTGTAGTTCAAACCATACGACATTGTGTTTTTGTTCGTAAGCTTTCACTGGAGCTATGGTTTTGGGAAACACAGAATCATTGAACTATGTTGATAATGATAGAACGAACTTACAACCATAGCACACCAGGTTGGGATGCTGATGATCGCAAAGTGTGATTTATTGATTTTGGTTAAATAAACTAGAAGTTAAACTTGAGCACTTACCTTTTAAACACAATTTGGCCATTTAGTTTATAGATTTTTTTTCTTCAACAAAAGATCCCGAAAGAAGCCAAGCTTTGCAAAACAGACTTTTAAGTGCAGCGACAGCAATTTACTCCCCTGCTTAAAGTGCTGTATAATCACTCCAGTTTTCCAGCTGCTGTTTTATTAAATATCAGCAATCTTGGAACGCTGCTTAGCCAATCAGATTTGACAACTGGAATTGTTGCATCTCTGTCTTTCCCTGTTTGCAGGATGCTTTAGAAGTTTGTCAGACGCGAGTGAGTAAGTTGGAGTTACAGCAACAGCAGCAGCAGGTCTTGCAGTTGGAAGGTGCCGACGCCAAAGTGCTGCTGGGAAAATGCATTAACATCATGCTGGCCATCGTCACTGTGATCTTGGTGTGCGTCTCCACGGCTGCTAAGTTTTCCGCTCCACTGATGAGAAGTCGTCTACATGTTTTCGGGACTTTCGTATGCGTTTGTCTACTGGTGTATGGCTGGAGCAACTGGGAGCACTTGCAGTGCGCAATAGAACGAATGCTACTGCCTACATGAGGGACGTAAAACATGCCTGTTGTATGCCTGTTCAGTGACGTTTGCGTCAGATAAAGTGCTCCTCCGGGGATCTTCCCTTCACAATGTGACTCATAACAGACAATGGCTTTAACATACACTTTTGGTCCATTTTGTGTTTGTGTGTAAGTGAACGAGATAATATTCATGATGTACTGTAGCAGAAACGGCTCCATCTCTGTGACTGTATTGTTATACTTTCGAATAACATTTCCATTCGTCAGCTGTGTCTTAAAAGTAAAGGGTTACCACCTTTTTTACACATTTTATGTGCTTTCTTAGGTGGTGATGGCATGTTTGTGCTCACAAAAACAAATCTGGGTCATATTTCATCCCACAATCAATCATAAGATATGTATATATATTGCATAAAGAAAATTAAGACTATTTAGGGATTAGATATTCTTTAAAAAAAATTTTTTTGCACTGACTGTCATAATTATACGTTTTTATGGGTGTTTTAATTCTGAGTACTTGTAATTATTCTTGATTTTCATTAGGTTCTTATTACTGTGAAGAATGTGATTCTGTAAACAATTTACAGTCATTTTGATATAGGACAATGTTTTTCATATTAATAACGAGAATGAGATTTTATTGCAGTAATGAGATTTTTGGAGAAATGTGATTAATTATAAACAATGTTAGGATGCAGAGCATGTAATTGTCTTAAAGGGCTTGATTTTCTTTATGCAAAAAACAAAATACAGGTTGAAATACAAACCAGACATGTTTTTGACATGCTTTGTGAGTTTCATTCGTTTACTATGATTACATTTCTAGCATTATTTGTACTAATGAAATGGCCTGAAGTTCTTTTCAGCGACACTTTAAACAGTTAAAAAGTTTGAGAATCTGTTTTTTTAAATTGAGAAACAAAAACTTACTTTTTGTTTGCTAATAGAAATGCCTTAGGGGTTATAGAACAACAGAGGGAAACAAATGTCTCTGTTAAGTTTATGTAACGCATTCTGAACTGTTCTTTGCGGAAGTTAGAATTACTATTTTTATATATTTTTAAGTAGCTTTTTTTTTAATGTAAGTTAAGCTTTAATGATTCCCACAATGCAAACTGATTTAAGCATTACTACAACTGTTCCTTTTGCGTGTGCCTGCCTGTGGTTTTGGACTGAAAATTGGCTTTTTTTTTCTTTAAGCATGGGAAAAGTTATTTTTATTTGTTTTATACACGCTTCAGTGTCCATCCGGTAGGAAACTGGTCTGGTTTTAAATATGGTCAAAACCTAAAAATAAATCGCCTCCGTTTCTCTATTTTATGATTCTTTCTTTATTCAACCACGTATCTCTCATTTGGCGGAACCATTTATTGTGAACTAAGAAATTCTTGTGAAAATGTAAGTTATCTATGTTCGTTTCTTTTCTTTTATACATCCCTACCCGTGCTGTCTGATATTAATTACCTGAAAGATTATCCTTTGCGAGACTTCAAGGCTTGAATGCTTTCATTATTTTCAAATGTCACCGATGACGTTTGCTTCACTTTCAGATGGTTGTCGCCCTCTTGTGGTTGATGAAGGAAACGGAGCACGATGAACTCCGGTATGAAACTATGGAAAAAAAACTTCAGTAAAATAATAAACTAAGCGGAATGACAATGCAGTCCCGGCTAAAAATACGACACGACAACTATACTGTACGTTTTGTGTAGATAGACCGCTGAAAACGGTTAAAAACTACCTGTTAGTAGAATGGCGTCGCTGTAGTTAAGTAGGCTACTCCAAAACTCTTAAACGTTTCCATTCAAGACTATTTATTTTTATTTAGAATTAGCTATTCGCACTTCTGTTTTTAGACTTCTGACTTTTTAGGGTTGGTTGTGTCATTGCGTTTGTCATTTAACGGGCTTTTCTCCGTCTCCAAGTTAGCTAACGTTACTCTCAGCAACATGATTGAACGACTGTCGACATCATCATGCGTGATGCGTCACCACCCAATTTATGCAGTTGAATTTATTTCATTTTTGCAGTTTATTTTCTAATATCATTAACTTTAAATTGTCTTATTAAAGAACTATATTTATTGTCCATATATTTTTTTGCCCCCCCCCCCCCCCCAGTTAAAAAAAAAAGGCAATTCATGTCAACTTCAGTTCGAAACGGGCTACCTCAATTCAATTAACATTTATTTGTATAGCTATCTACCTAAATATTGTTGCAGACCAGGTACAGACCACCAGTGTCCCCTTTAATGCACCCTGCAACAGAGCACACATTGTTCAATGGTTTGATGAACACGATGAAGAGTTCAAGGTGTAGCCGGGCTGGCCTCCAAATCCAATCCAACTGAGCATCTGTGGGACCAACAACTTTGATGCCACAGCGGTTCCACCTCACAACCTGCTAGACTTGAAGGATCTGCTGCTAATGTCTTGGTGCCACACATAGGTGCCTTTACAAATCTTCAGGGGTCGTGTTGAGTTCATGCATTGGTGGGTCAGTGCTGAACGTTGAGGACCAACAGCGTATACATAGGTCCCACAGGCAAACTAATGTCACGTGACTTCCCCGGAGACGCCATCTTTGATGGCATAATCTGCGGTGTTTACAAAGTTTTACAAGCAAATTTCGAATATTCTTTCTGTTTATAATGATACGCAAATCATGAAGAGACAAAATGACAGAGATTATAAAGAGACTACAATGCGAAAATTTCAGTCATAAATGGTGTGGATCCGTATGCGCTAATGAAGGAAGCACTGAGCACAGATTATACAGCTTTGCCTCAGTATTTTCAGTATTTTCACGTGTACCATTATCTGGTATTGAACATACTCATAAGCTGTTTACGCAGTCAAAGTTGTTAAAAATTTGATGATCTTGTAAAGTATAATACATCAATAGTCCTATATAAAGCATTTAACAACTTATTACCGCTTAACTTACAACGTTTTTTTCAAATTCCAGTGCGAGCTCATAACTTGAGAGGCTTTGGATATTTTTCATTACCAGGAGCCCAAACCACTCATAAACATGATTGTCTGTATGTGGAATGAAACTCACTGGACTTGCAACAAAAGCAATGTCAAACTATTCTTCAATTTAAACTGTTATATAAACATTGGGTCTGGTTAAAATACAGAGATGAGGATCAAGCCAGCCGCAGTTTGAAAATACACGGTCAAGCCAGCCGCCAAAAAAAGCGTGTGCGCCTATTAGGCTCTACTATGAATACGGTAACTTCAGTAACAGCAGAGAGAGAACGCAATTTCATGGCGCTTGAGTTGCCCAGATCTATCTATCTATCTATCTATCTATCTATCTATCTATCTATCTATCTATCTATCTATCTATCTATCTATCTATCTATCTATCTATCTATCTATCTATCTATCTATCTATCTATCTATCTATCTATATTATTTTTTCTTTCTTTCGTTCTTCCTATCTAGGCCTATCTATCTTTCTTTCTATCTTATTTCTTTCATTCTTCCTATCTTTCTATCTATCTTTCTTTCTTTCTATCTTATTTCTTTCATTCTTCCTATCTTTGTTTTTCTTTCTTTCTATCTTTATGTTTTTCTTTTTTATCTATCTATCTTTTTTCTTTCTTTCTATCTTTTTTCATTATTTTTTCTTTTTATCTTTCTTTTCTCTTTATTCTTTCTCTTTCTTATTTCTTTCGTTCTTCCTATCTTTCTATCTATCTTCTTTCTGTTTTTCTTTCTTTCTTTCTATCTATCTATCTTTCTTTTTTCATTATTTTTTCTTTCTATCTAACTTTCTATCTTTCTTTTTAATTCTTTTTCTTTCTATCTATCTTTCTATCTTTCTTTTTCATTCTTTTTTCTTTCTATCTATCTTTCTTTTCTCTTTTTTCTTTCTTCCTATCTTTCTTTTCTCTTTTTTCTTTCTATCTATCTATCTCTCTATCTTTCTTTTTTCTTTTTTTCTTTCTATCTATCTTTCTTGTTCTTTCTTCCTTTCATTCTTTCTTTTTCTTCTATCTATATATCTATGACGATATAGCAAGATTCCATGTTTTGAGATTTTTTGTATGTTACTCTGTTTTCCTTTTTATTTACACTCTTGTGTCATTTGTGTCAAAATGTCTTTGACTTTTGTCTATTTATTTGACTTATGTTTTGTTTTTTCTTCACAGGTAACACCTCAAGATATTTTTTTATGTAGAGGTTAACAGCATAATTATTTGCAAAAAGCAGATCAAATAAAGTATACACTCTTTCTAAATGCCTCTTTTTTCATTTTTTCACAATATTAAAATGACAGTTTCTTTTGAATTCAATGTCCCATATGTGCACACCTCATATCTAACTAATTTACTGCAGCGTTTTGGAGATATAAGCCATTATTCTACTTTAAACACCTATAAAAAACTTCATTTCTAATAAGTAGAAAAAAACAATGGTCAGTTTCTATACGGGACGTCCCATACAGTGTGCACACCTCATATCTAACCATTTTACTGCAGCGTTTTGGAGATAAATGCCATTATTCTACTTTAAACACCAATAAAAACCTCATTTCTAATAAGTAGAAAAAAACAATGGTCAGTTTCTATAGGGGACGTCCTGTACAGTACACACACATCATATCTAACCATTTTACTGCAGCGTTTTGGAGATATAAGCCATTATTCTACTTTAAACACCTATAAAAAACTTCATTTCTAATAAGTAGAAAAAAACAATGGTCAGTTTCTATACGGGACGTCCCATACAGTGTGCACACCTCATATCTAACCATTTTACTGCAGCGTTTTGGAGATAAATGCCATTATTCTACTTTAAACACCAATAAAAACCTCATTTCTAATAAGTAGAAAAAAACAATGGTCAGTTTCTATAGGGGACGTCCTGTACAGTACACACACCTCATATCTAACTAATTTACTGCAGCGTTTTGGAGATATAAGCCATTATTCTACTTTAAACACCTATAAAAAACTTCATTTCTAATAAGTAGAAAAAAACAATGGTCAGTTTCTATAGGGGACGTCCTGTACAGTGTGCACACCTCATATCTAACTAATTTACTGCAGCATTTTGGAGATATAAGCCATTATTCTACTTTAAACACCTATAAA
Source organism: Siphateles boraxobius (assembly GCF_051911475.1). Taxonomy (NCBI): domain Eukaryota; kingdom Metazoa; phylum Chordata; class Actinopteri; order Cypriniformes; family Leuciscidae; genus Siphateles; species Siphateles boraxobius. The sequence goes on from NW_027508799.1 coordinate 16,935,839, forward strand.
AAACTTCATTTCTAATAAGTAGAAAAAAACAATGGTCAGTTTCTATAGGGGACGTCCTGTACAGTGTGCACACCTCATATCTAACTAATTTACTGCAGCATTTTGGAGATATAAGCCATTATTCTACTTTAAACACCTATAAAAAACTTCATTTCTAATAAGTAGAAAAAAACAATGGTCAGTTTCTATAGGGGACGTCCCATACAGTGTGCACACCTCATATCTAACTAATTTACTGCAGCATTTTGGAGATATACGCCATTATTCTACTTTAAACACCTATAAAAACTTCATTTCTAATAAGTAGAAAAAAACAATGGTCAGTTTCTATAGGGGACGTCCTGTACAGTACACACACCTCATATCTAACTAATTTACTGCAGCGTTTTGGAGATATAAGCCATTATTCTACTTTAAACACCTATAAAAAACTTCATTTCTAATAAGTAGAAAAAAACAATGGTCAGTTTCTATAGGGGACGTCCTGTACAGTGTGCACACCTCATATCTAACTAATTTACTGCAGCATTTTGGAGATATAAGCCATTATTCTACTTTAAACACCTATAAAAAACTTCATTTCTAATAAGTAGAAAAAAAAAAAGGTCAGTTTCTATAGGGGACGTCCCATACAGTGTGCACACCTCATATCTAACTAATTTACTGCAGCATTTTGGAGATATAAGCCATTATTCTACTTTAAACACCTATAAAAAACTTCATTTCTAATAAGTAGAAAAAAACAATGGTCAGTTTCTATACAGGACGTCCCATACAGTGTGCACACCTCATATCTAACTAATTTACTGCAGCATTTTGGAGATATACGCCATTATTCTACTTTAAACACCTATAAAAACTTCATTTCTAATAAGTAGAAAAAAACAATGGTCAGTTTCTATAGGGGACGTCCCATACAGTGTGCACACCTCATATCTAACTAATTTACTGCAGCATTTTGGAGATATACGCCATTATTCTACTTTAAACACCTATAAAAACTTCATTTCTAATAAGTAGAAAAAAACAATGGTCAGTTTCTATAGGGGACGTCCTGTACAGTACACACACCTCATATCTAACTAATTTACTGCAGCATTTTGGAGATATATGCCATTATTCTACTTTAAACACCAATGAAAACCTCATTTCTAATAAGTAGAAAAAAACAATGGTCAGTTTCTATAGGGGACGTCCCATACAGTGTGCACACCTCATATCTAACTAATTTACTGTAGCATTTTGGAGATATAAGCCATTATTCTACTTTAAACACCTATAAAAACTTCATTTCTAATAAGTAGAAAAAAACAATGGTCAGTTTCTATACGGGACGTCCCATACAGTGTGCACACCTCATATCTAACCATTTTACTGCAGCGTTTTGGAGATAAATGCCATTATTCTACTTTAAACACCAATAAAAACCTCATTTCTAATAAGTAGAAAAAAACAATGGTCAGTTTCTATAGGGGACGTCCTGTACAGTACACACACCTCATATCTAACTAATTTACTGCAGCGTTTTGGAGATATATGCCATTATTGTACTTTAAACACCAATAAAAACCTCATTTCTAATAAGTAGAAAAAAACAATGGTCAGTTTCTATAGGGGACGTCCTGTACAGTACACACACCTCATATCTAACTAATTTACTGCAGCGTTTTGGAGATATATGCCATTATTGTACTTTAAACACCAATAAAAACCTCATTTCTAATAAGTAGAAAAAAACAATGGTCAGTTTCTATAGGGGACGTCCTGTACAGTGTGCACACCTCATATCTAACTAATTTACTGCAGCATTTTGGAGATATAAGCCATTATTCTACTTTAAACACCTATAAAAACTTCATTTCTAATAAGTAGAAAAAAACAATGGTCAGTTTCTATACGGGACGTCCCATACAGTGTGCACACCTCATATCTAACCATTTTACTGCAGCGTTTTGGAGATATACGCCATTATTGTACTTTAAACACCAATAAAAACCTCATTTCTAATAAGTAGAAAAAAACAATGGTCAGTTTCTATACAGGACGTCCCATACAGTGTGCACACCTCATATCTAACCATTTTACTGCAGCGTTTTGGAGATATAAGCCATTATTCTACTTTAAACACCTATAAAAAACTTCATTTCTAATAAGTAGAAAAAAACAATGGTCAGTTTCTATACGGGACGTCCCATACAGTGTGCACACCTCTTATCTAACCATTTTACTGCAGCGTTTTGGAGATAAATGCCATTATTCTACTTTAAACACCAATAAAAACCTCATTTCTAATAAGTAGAAAAAAACAATGGTCAGTTTCTATAGGGGACGTCCTGTACAGTGTGCACACCTCATATCTAACTAATTTACTGCAGCGTTTTGGAGATATAAGCCATTATTCTACTTTAAACACCTATAAAAACTTCATTTCTAATAAGTAGAAGAAAACAATGGTCAGTTTCTATACAGGACGTCCCATACAGTTTGCACACCTCATATCTAACCATTTTACTGCAGCGTTTTGGAGATATAAGCCATTATTCTACTTTAAACACCTATAAAAAACTTCATTTCTAATAAGTAGAAGAAAACAATGGTCAGTTTCTATATGGGACGTCCCATACAGTGTGCACACCTCATATCTAACCATTTTACTGCAGCGTTTTGGAGATATAAGCCATTATTCTACTTTAAACACCTATAAAAAACTTCATTTCTAATAAGTAGAAAAAAACAATGGTCAGTTTCTATACGGGACGTCCCATACAGTGTGCACACCTCTTATCTAACCATTTTACTGCAGCGTTTTGGAGATAAATGCCATTATTCTACTTTAAACACCAATAAAAACCTCATTTCTAATAAGTAGAAAAAAACAATGGTCAGTTTCTATAGGGGACGTCCCATACAGTGTGCACACCTCATATCTAACTAATTTACTGCAGCATTTTGGAGATATATGCCATTATTCTACTTTAAACACCTATAAAAAACTTCATTTCTAATGAGTAGAAGAAAACAATGGTCAGTTTCTATAGGGACGTCCCATACAGTGTGCACACCTCATATCTAACCATTTTACTGCAGCGTTTTGGAGATATACGCCATTATTGTACTTTAAACACCAATAAAAACCTCATTTCTAATAAGTAGAAGAAAACAATGGTCAGTTTCTATACAGGACGTCCCATACAGTGTGCACACCTCATATCTAACCATTTAACTGCAGCGTTTTGGAGATATATGCCATTATTCTACTTTAAACACCTATAAAAAACTCATTTCTAATAAGTAGTATACCATTGTTGGTATATTGTCCATTACCATTGTTGGCATTGTTTATTCTTCTTAAATTGTTGGTACTGTTGTTATAATAAATACTTGTTATTGTGGTAATGCCACCATGATACAACATAATAAACAATCCGTGACCAAAGTAACAATGAAGCTCAATGTATTAATTACCAAATGGGGAACTGGGGTGGGATTAAATAAGTTGTCTTCTTCCCACTCCCTTTCAGGCAGAAATCGATTGTCAGTTTAATACTGTATGTTTTTTTTTGTTGCACTTTATGACTTAACAATATTTTGTCTGCCTTGTACTTTCTGTGCCATTGCCTGAAATAAAATATAAAAAAAAAAAAAAAAAAAAAAAAAATGACATAACACACCAGTTATAACCTGCTTGTGGTTTTTTAAGCTTTATTGTGTCTGCTTGTGTTTTTTTAAACTTTACATAGGCTTCAAAATCTATATTTTGGATTAATTTGTAAAGATTATCTTGATAGACAAAACGTGTAAGGGTCACAACTCTTTGTTGAACACAGATCTTATTTTTTTGCGATTTTCCAAAAGTCTATGGGGAAAATGCATGTCTTTTCGATCGAGGGAGCCCATGCGCCGCTAACTTCGGAGTTGTCCTACAAAGTGACGTCATACCTTCGGCACTCTATTAGGCAGGTGGTCATAATCTTGTTGGCTCTAAATAATGTATATTAGTTATTTTATCATATTGCCATTTCCAGTTTTATGAAATGAAAACAGTGGTTTATTGCTTAGCGATCAGATAATCTGATGGCATTTTCATTTTAAAATGTCTCTGTCAGGGAATTCCAGACACAAGACAGGGAGTTAGTTCAACCCAAACAGGTATTTATTCACAGATGATATGCAGTTACTCAAGTGAGTAATGAAGCAGTCAGAATAATGAGGAGCAGATGAATACTTTCTTCTTCTTTTTTTTTTTTTACCAGGGTAACAGAGGACTAGTGGTGACTGGAGCTTGGCAGGTTTAGGGTGACAGTGACATGGTGTGAAGGCCAAGCATGGTAACCATACTTTAAATTGTAACTATACAAGTATATGCATCCCACGACTGCCCCTGCCTCTCTCACAGACTGCTCACGATTGGGTGTAGGGTGAGTAGACGAGTAAGTATAATGTTCCAAAAAATTGCTTACAGGAGATCGCTGGAGAATTACAAGGAGACTTCACAGATAATAGTGCGTAATCCGTATTGGAAACCAGACAGAAAGTGACTGTGAGGTGTGTGCTTTTATCCTGGTTCAGACTGGAGTGCGGGTGATGGCCAGGCGAGTGCAGGTGAGGGACAGGAGGGATGCTGGGAAATGTAGTTTCTGACTAGATGACTGGACTGTTAAAGATGGGCAGATGGAAAGCATACATGACAGTCGACCTGTCGTCGACAGTTGACATCCAACCTGATTTGCTGTCCACAATGGAGGAGCTTCCTCTCATTTCAGAGGAATGTTTGTTGAGATAGATGTATTATTACTGCACCCTGCAGGATTTCTAATATCATATATAGGACATAATAAACTGTAAACTTTTTTCTAGGGCTGGGAAAAGATTAATCGCGATTAATCGCATCCAAAATAAAAGTTTGTGTTTACATAATATATGTGTGTGCACTGTGTATAATTATTTTGTATATTTATAAATACACACACATGCATGTATATATTTAAGAAATATTTGCATGTTTATACTGTATATATTTATTTATAATTTATATTATATATAAATATAATTTTTTTACATATAAATATAATTTTTTTCTTATATGTATACATGCATGTGTGTGTATTTATATATACAAAATAATTATACACAGTGCACACACATATATTATGTAAACACAAACTTTTATTTTGGATGCGATTAATCGCGATTAATCTTTTCCCAGCCCTACTTTTTATATAGTTCAGAAAGGGCATAATATATTAAGTGGTCTTAGTTAAATCTTATATTGCTTTTCATTGTAATTTCTTAAATGAATTGCATTCGTGCAGTTAGTAACTTATTTTAGACAATACAAAAGTGCATTTACATGGTTTTTGACTGATTATAATCTGAGCTTTCTTGCTTGTTAAGCGCAGCTGCTGTAGATGGTGACTTTCTGACTGAGTTCTTGCAGAACTTTTCTGGCCTCATCCTCCAGCCCATCCAGTTCCTGAGCTTTCTCCACCAGAGTGTGCTGGTTTATCACAAATGATCTCTCCAGCTCTGGAAGAGATAAAGAGAAAGAAAAGTCAGGAATCATAGTTAAATCTATAATTTCATATTCAAGCACTTTTACCTCTTAGTCTCTGTAGTTTGCTGGTGGCGTCTATTAATAGATCTTTTGCTTCCTGTCGTAGTTGCTCGGCCTTCTGACGTGCATCAATCACACCTGCTGCGTTTGGATCTATCAGACCGCTGACCAGCTGGTACTTAGGTTGCAGTGAGTCAATCTCCTTAAATACACAAATATACACAAGCACGCTTATTTCAAAGTGTCTATGAGTCAGTGATTTATAACAGTGCATGTCCCCGATTTAAATATATAAATAAATAAAAGGAAGTAACAAAAGGTTTTGAAAAAAACTATGTTCTATTTATATAGCTATAACCATGCTATATTCAAAAAAAGTAACAGTTTAATGCCTGTGGTTAGTGATTGTGGTGTCACCATCAAGTAAAAAGTAATACATTTTCCTTACAGCATATACATCGTAATAAGTGCTGTCAAATCGATTAATTGCAATTAATCACAGTTTTTTTATATGTGCAAATATATATTATATTTATATGTATATATATATGTAGTATACATATATATATATACATATATATATATATATATATATATATATATATATATATATATATATTGTGTGCGTGCGCGTGTCTGTGTGTTTAAATATACACAGACAGCATGTATAATATATACGCATACATAAATAGCATCAACATATTACATATTTATAATATATATATATATATATATATATATAGGTAAAAAGAAGTCTTTCACAAATATCATGAAGTTGTAATTAAAATTTTATAATTTATTCAAGTTTTGGGAGAGTTATACTACATGATATCTATCTAACCTTGTCTTGTCATTAAAATCTTTTTCCGTATGTTGGTTGGTGACCACAGTATTTTCAAATTTGATATATATATATATATATATATATATATAATATTAGGACAGTTGTATGAACCATAAATTTTTATGTATGGTTCATAAACCATACATTTATGTACCCCCCCCCCCCAAATACAAAAAAAAACATAAATTAAAAACATGTTCAACATAGAAGAGGTGTACAGTCATCGTATGTGTAAATTTCCTTTGAAAGTATTTTTGAATAAATGAACAGAAAATCACAGTCAAAAGACAGTTACCCGTTCCGTGTGCTCAATTTCCGCTGTGATGTCGTCAGTTTGTCTCTGAGTTTGATTTGCACTGCTGGACGTTTCTACAGTTGTCTGTTGGAGTTCCTCGACCTTTCTTTCAAGATCAAAAAATCTTCCTGTGCTGCTACTCAGTTTGAACTCCGTCGCTTCAGTTTTTGATTGTACCTGTATAGACACAAAGATTTCATTAAAAAGAATCAATAAAATTACAGAAGGATTTTTTAAAGATATGTATACTCACAGTGGTGATTTGTTCTTTTGTTTGGGTCATGTCACTCTCGACCTCTTTCAGTTTTCCGCTGGCAGCAGTCTGAGCGCGCTCAGTATCATCTAGAGTTTCATTCACCTCATCAGTGACCCGTTTCAGTGTTGTAGCTCTCTCACTGTTATACACACAACACACACGGTGATGTAATAAAAGAAGCTGTTTTATGGTTATTTCTGTAACCATGGGCTTTTTTTATTTCATGGGTTGATTTTATTACAGTACAGGTGACAGGTTTGAACTTTTACTTTGTTTTGAAGGTCACATTAAAACAGATTTTTTTTACCTTACCACCATGTATTTTTCTACTTTTCAAATGCCTTTTATGTTGAGATTTAACTATATATATTTTTTACCTTGCTTCAGACCCAATTATATATATATATATATATATTTTTTTTTTAAACCTGATAATCTAAACAAAGAGTGCAATCATTTATATAATTTTTACACAAATTATGACTCTTCCTTTGTTGTGGCTCCACAACCAACAATTTTGCCAAAAAAGTTGCTAAATTAGTGTACTTGATTACCAACTATACAACAGTGCCAATGAAGCGCAAGCTTGAGATGAAAAATGAGACAAATGCTGTGAGAAAACAAAGAAAACTCACTATTTACACAATATTTGTGCGTTATCTGCAATAGAAGCTGTAATTGTGACAAAATTTTCAAAAAGTTATAATAAGTTAAAACAAATATTATTTCTATATAATTCTCCAGTGATGCATTTACATACATATTATAATTCTATTTAAATTGTATTTTAACAATTTGGATTAAAATGCTAAAAAAATATTACAAATATAGGTGTACAACATTAAACTGACATCTACGAAGCCTCGCACAGGATATGCGACGAACAAATATATATATATCATGAATATGAATTAAGAATTTGTTCTCTTGTTTTAGTAAATCATGGACATTTTTATTTAACTAAAACAAGGGTTTAGTAAAACGAATTAATGAGTTATATCATGCGGAAAATTTACTTAGAACGAGGGAATGAATTAGTAAACATGGAGACATATTAGTTAGTCGTGGGAACGAATTGTTAATTTGTGGCCACGATATACATATTTTTTTCACTGAATGTTATGTTTTCTTTTTATTTGACTAAATTTAATATGTATTATTATTATTATTTGTATTGCAGAAGTACCAAAAGTACAAAACAGATTAAATATTAGGCCTCAAGGTCCATTTTCTCAAAGAAAGAAGTCAAAAAGGTTGAGAACCCGCTTTATATCCACTGTTGGACCTTGTTAGTGGGCAAACTAAATAAACTAGTGAGTGTTTTTACTAAAGTTGAATGTCAAAAGTGACATACTTGGCAGTCTGTGCTTGTTGCAGGAGTCTCTCTGCAGTGAGGGCCTTGTCTGCCGTCTGGGTCAGAATATCATCCACACTGGTCAGTCTGGCCACATGCTGGTTGATCTCTGTGGTCATGTTCTTTAGAGCTCCTGGTAACACTGGCAAACTCAGTCTCATCACCTCATCAGATACTTCCTCTATACGCTTCGGATCAGTTTCATCTACACAGACAATCGCATTCAAGTTTCTAGCATGAAAATTTAGATTTCCACTGTATTTGAGACACTGCATAATAATAAATGTATACATGATATACCAGGCTCCTATATCTAATAAGCAATGGTACGTAACAAAAAGACAAACCGGGTGGGTATAACTAAAAAGTTATTATAGTTCTGACAAATGTAGTAGGACATTTCATGCAGATCTACATATATACAAGTGTTTTGAAGAAAAGATTATAAGTATTCTAAACACATCTAATGTGTGAGTGTTTACTATATGTAACATTTCATACTTGTGAGGAAGTCTCGTATTTGCTGAATGAGGTCTCTGAGCTCATCATTGGTCTGTTCCACTCGTGCTTTGCTCTGATTGGCTCTCAGTAACACTCCCTGAGCACTGAGCTTAGCCTCATCCGCACGTCCTCGAGCATCTGAGACCTTCCAGACAACATGCATGCAAGTATATATTTTTCAAAATATTTTTTTATGTTTAAAAAAAAAAACTCCCCAAGGCTGCATTAAATTGATTAAAACTACAGTGAAATATTATATTGCAAAATAAATATCATTACATTTTAATAAAACTGTTTCTATTTGAATATATTTAACCATTTTACTCCTGTGACGCAAAGATTTTCAGCATCATTACTCCAGACTTCTAAGGTTCTAAGGAACAGCATTTATTTGAATAAATATTTTTGAATACATGAATTTAAATAAATGAGTAAGTTATGATAATTAATATTGTTGTGAATACCTACCATCTTGTTTAGCTTGTCCACCTCTCTTAAAGCGTGCAGGACGTCTTGGTCTAAGTTTTTGGCTTTCTTCAAGGCCTCTTGAGATTGGGTCACAATAGTCCCACATCCTTCTCCACCACACTGGGTCACGCCATCCTCGCTCACACAGCCTAGACCACCACAGTCACCGCAACCATCAAGACCTGACACCCCTCCGCACACCTACACACACATTTACAAATCTGATATTACTGTATAACTCGGGAGAATATAGCTTTAATACGTTAAAATAATGAGCACATTGTTTGGATTTTGTCTAATATTTCTCAGGCTGTGTTTAAGAGAACCACTGGCTTAGCCATTCAAATAATCAACTGACTCATTTTTTTAAAACGTCATTTATTTACCTGACGGTTTAGTCGTGAAAGGTCTGTGGAGTCCAGTTCAGATCCGATTTTGTTCAGCCTCTGTATATGCAGCTGATGTTTGAAGTTAAACTCTTTCTCTGTGGCGTCTAGTTTGGCTTCTGCAGCTTTCCTCAGCCAGGCAGACTCATTGACCGTACTTCTCGAGTCAGAGATGGCTCGATTGACAAGAAGCTCCGCCCCGCCAGATTCCCTGTAATACTCTCTGATGCTGTCAGCCGCACCTACGGGAGATGATCAACGCACACTTCAGACACACCATGTGTGTGTTGAATTTAAACCAGTTTGTTTGTGTGCTTGACTCACCTCTGGCGTCTGAATTTTTAATGTTCAGAACCCGACGCTGTTTGTCAGAGGAGATCTCTTGAAGGTTTTGGGCCTCTTTGGTCAGACTTTCCAGGTTCTTCACGGCCTCCTGATGGTCACCAGATACTTTCTCCAGATCTGTTTCAGATCGGTCCATAGACTTTCTCAGAACTGATGCTGTCTCACTAAGATCACATAGTATACACTCATCAAATACTTTCACTTCAAACTCACTAAATCCCAGCCTCAGCCCATTTAGAAATGCCGGTAATATTAAACAAAAACTTTAGACGGACTTAGAGGCTTTTGCATCTGAAGTCTTCATATATATATATATATATATATATATATATATATATATATATATATATATATATATATACATATACATATATTTCCTTATATATATATATATATATATATATATATATATATATATATATATATATATATATATATATATATATATATATATATATATATATAACATTTCCTTACAATACAATTAATATTGGAATAATATTCTTTAATAATATTTTTTGTTGTCATTTCTTCACACTGTCACAGCACTACAAGGTGGTCCAGGTTAAACCCTCATGCTAAAATATTTGTATCTGACAATTTTTATTAATGTTGTATATATAACCTATGATGATGGCTTTTATGATGCCGTCACCATAAATACTTTCAATGTATGGAAAAGAGCAGCGTGAACATTCTACAAAACAACTCCTTTACAGAGATGCATATAGAGCGCAACCGTGGCCCACTTTTATCCAGTGAAGTTAGTACCAGAAGATTTTTTTCCCATAAAGATTGTAAAACTGTCTTTAATGTTGTAAAAGTTATAAAAATCAATTTCCTTATGGAGAAAAAGAATGGGATTTTTACTTCTGGAACCAGGCTGTTGCACTTACTTCAGAGAAGAAAGAAAATCATATGCGTTTGGAATGACATGAGGATGAATAAATTCACTTTAAAAGAATGAAGAGAGTATATAAAAAGGAAAACAATGGAGTGATATGCATGTGGATATGTTAATTATACATACTTAGCTTGCTGCAGCATCTTCTGTGTGTTTGTGAGAGTTTGTTGAACCTTGCCATCTTCTAGTATCTCTCTGAGCTGTCTGGTTTCATCCTCCAGACTCGATATGATGTCTTTATATGGCGTAGCCACGCCTGTCTCTTTCATATCCTCTACTGTATTCACCAGTCTCTGTGTGTGATTGGTCAGCTCTCCCACATTTACATCCCATACGTGAAAACACTGATGACACGCCTCGCAATCAGGAAAGGTCCCCACGTAGCCACGCCCACACGAGTCACACCTTCGCCCGGCCACGCCCTCTACGCACACACACTCGCCAGACATCTTATTACACTGTTGAGTGGCAATGCCTCGTGGGTCACAGTCGCATGCTGGAACACAAACATGCACAATTGATTTAAAAAATGAAACGGTGCCAAAATTCTTCATATGATTTAAAATCTTGGATGTGAGTGCTGAAAAAAACAGTGAATTTTTGTACGCGTGTGTGTGTGCTGGAATGTGTGAGAAAACATCTGTTTATTGCCACGCATGATATATACAGTAAGGTGGGGGTGGGGGGGACAGCTGCTTTTAACTGCTTTTTTTTTCTTACATTTTAAGAAATATATATTTTAATAATTTGGAAAAAAAAATTTGTATTTATAATTTTATTTTGACATTTGAATCATTGTGTACAGTAATGCAAATCTGATAAGAGTTGTCTCTGAGAATAAACTCATTACTATCATTACTATTTTCTTCATGCAGAATATAATTTTATATTTTCTTCCTGCTTGTTATTTCGATTAAATGTGACCTTGTGTTTAGTTCAGAACAGTTGTGTTCAGAGGATTCCTTTGGAACAAAGGAAGTTTAAAACTTGGATTTTTTTTCTTTTTGGGATGATTAGAGCTTGTTTATCTATATACTAGAATCTTCTTGGCTCTTGACCTCGAAACATAAACATTCAATTTCAGGTGTATTTCAGGTTTCGCTTAAACTGTCCCTATGCCAAAAGAACGCAGTTATTATTCCTAAACCATTCAAATTCCCTTGAAGCATATGATGTTGCACATAAATGCTTACTTAAGTTCACAAGAAAGACAAAAAGCAGGGAAAGAGATAAAGAGAGATAGTGTTTGTTTGGTTGTGGTTCAACAAGAACAATCACACACACTTATGCTTTAAGTAACAGCAGACCCTTATTCAAATAAACTCTGGGTCTCGGAAGAATATCAGAGAGAATGGCATAAATCACACTGCCAGAAATATACACTTTTGTATATACTTTCCAACCAGTTCCCAAACATTCTGGGAGTTTGTTTGCGCTCTTTGTTTGTAGCAGCCGAATCTCACAAGGGATACTTTGTCAGCGTACCACAGAAACATTGTAAAATGCAAACATTTTAACCTTAAATAGAACTAAATCACAAGAAAATCAACTGCCGGCCAAGATATGAGGGATTTCTCTGAAATAAGATCAGAGCATAAAGACTTTCTGGAATTCTCCAAAATAAGGTCAAAACGTTAGCTGAGTAGAGGTGCAAATCAGCAATGGTAGAGTGGAATTTCCCTGTGTTAGTTTATTTGTGTGTGGTTAATGTGTTCTAGGCCGTATTTATACTGGTGATTTTTTTCCCCCTCAAGATATCAGGCTTTGATTGGATCTTGATTCTGCTCTTCATGCACCATTTTTTTGTTAAATTTATTGATTGGTTAAATCTGGTCTGACATCTTCACTTCATTTTCAGACATGCAAATTTAGTTTGTCGCAATGTCGCAAAAACAAACTGTGAATAAATCAGCATTTTCATTTAGTTTGTTCAAGAGGACAAAATCGTAATTTTCAGAGAAACGGTATATATATATTTTTATATTTATTTATATATTTAATATATATTTCTTACATTTTTAATTTTATTTTTTGAACTAGAATAATTTAAAGAGTTGTCACTGAGGATGACTAAAAAAACCTCCAAATTAAAACATCCAAACACAGAAACAACCACAATATAATATCACAAAGCAAAAAATCGTTAATGCACAACTTTTCATCATTGCTACATGACAAATTGGTTAAGTCTGGTCTGAAATCTCCACTTGGGATTCAGGTCATGTTAACAAATGCATGAGAAATTTAAGTTGCAGATTTAATTTATCGCAATATCTCACAAAATCTATTTGCAAATAAAGCATTGTTTACATTTAATGTGTTCAAGGAAACATTTCCTGAGAAACAGAATCAAAATAGAAATGAAAAGTAAAGTTGTAGCTCTGTTGTAGGGATTTTTTCATCTCCGTATTTTGGTTAATTTATTTTCATCTTCACTTTTATGCACTGTACTGTTAAAATATTTTGAAGAAAACTCCGCTATTTAGGATGTAGTACGACGTAAACGTGCACCATGAAATTGAGGTTAAAAATGTGCCACTCAACTGAAATGCACACCCAGACAGCAACATAGTGTCGGCCCAGATCCGGCCCACATCTGGTACGTGTGGTTTCCATGTAGCCCGGATCTGGGCCGACACTATGTTGCTGTCTGGACAGTATGCACAAATATTAGTGCAGTAGTATTCGGACTCCACTCACATGACCCACGGCGCAGGCCAGTTTTGATGATGCAGTGCAGACTCACCGTGGCACTGGACCTCAGGATTTCCCCAGAACAGTTCCCTGCACTCCTCACATGTCCTACCTCCAAAACCAGCCTTACAGGAACACTGACCTGACAGCTGAGACAAGTGGATAATTAAACTTGATTTATGATTGATTTTGTCATGAACTTGTTGTGATAAATGTAGGTGTTTGTGTTTATACCAGGTCGCAGGAGGAACTATACGAGTGTTCTGGGTGGCACTGGCAATGTTGGCATCCTTTGCCACTGTTGATGTTCCATGTGTTGGGGGCACAACGGTCACAGGTCTGACCCTCCACACCAGGCAGGCATGGGCACTGCCCGCTAACCCTGTCACACTCACACAGGCCATCAACACAGCTGTGCCTGGAACTTCCCACAAGATGGCACATACATCCTGAGTACAAAACGATACAAAAAAGGCCTTGCGTTTATTTAAAAAAGAAAATGCATACGTGAAGTGTATAACTATGGTGCTCAACTTTCAACTAGGTTGAAAATTTTAATATCTTCAGTGAACTTTAAAGTGAACACAAACAAAAATATTTGGAAAAATATCTCAAGTCAGTGGAGTCCAATGTTGTTTTGGACCCCATTGACTTTCATTGTATGGACAAAACCGTTCTTCAAAAATATCTTCTTTTGTGTATGGAGGAAAGCATAAGAAGTGTATACTAAAAAGAGGATGGAAGAATGGATGGATTTTTAAACACAAATACACACACTGCATGTGCATTCATGCAGCCAATCAGATGCAGCGCAGTTATGCGCTTGCTTGTTTACACTGCATACTCACTCCTGCACTTCTGTGTACGGGCGTCTCCATAGTAACCACGTCTACAGTGCTGGCACGCATTGCCATCGGTGTGAAACAGGCATTTGAGACAGGCACCAGTGCGGGTGTCGCATGATTCGGGGTCCTGCATGTTAATATTTCCGTTACACTGACATGGGTTGCACCGTCCTCCCGGTACCTCAGGGTTACCATGATAACCAGAGGCACATTCCTCACACTTGGGTCCTAGAACGTGGATTAGGAGTTAGAAGTGTTTTATGTGAGAAATTTAAGAAATTGTTTCTGTTTTGTTCATTTCTCCAACTGATGCATTTACCTTTGTAGCCTGAGCTGCAGACACAGACCATTTGGAGAGAGTTGGGGTTTTGATAACAGCTTTCAGCAAACTGCATTCCACTTCCAGGTCCGCTAGGGCACATGCAAGGGCGACACGGCTCTCCGAAGCCCAGCAATGCGTTACGGTGATAACCACTTTCACACCTGGAACAGAGGGTTTCAGGAACACAAGTGTTTTTATTTTTTAATTACTCAAGAAGTAGAGCACTTTAACCCATGAAGTGTAGCGTAAAAAATCCTATGCAAAATAATATGTGTCAAACCTGTTAGACAATGTTATCCTTTCTTACCTCTCACAGTTGTGGCCTGTGGTGTGACCCCTGCAGTTCAGACACACTCCCGTGAGCGGGTGGCACTGTTCGCTGTTCCTGTTACAGGAGCAGGGGTTGCAGTGAGGGAAGCCCCAGTGGCTGGGCTTACAGTTGCCACACTGGCGCCCATATGCCCCTGGCACACATAAACACTGGCCCGTGGTGGGGTGGCAGAAAAGATTCTGGGAGCCCAGCGGGTTACAGTCACACGCTGATGAGAAGGTGATCGGAGAGATACGGCGTTAATGTTATTCTATGCTAATTGGATATGTTTTTGTTGTGTTATTGTGCATATGTGTAGTGTTCACTAACGTCTACATCCCGAGGGTCCAAACTGGTAGGTGGCCGGGACGCAGGCGTCGCAGTTCCTCCCTGAAACATTGGGCCGACACTGACACTGCCCACCGTTAACGTCACACACTGTGCTCAGAGAACCTCGTGGGTCACACCTACACTCTGCCAGTGATAAATAATTGAGAGACAATTGGGTTTTAATCAGACAGGCAGTAAAAATATGCTTGATTGGCAACCTTGTGCTAAGGACAAAAAGTATGTACTTGCTTTTGATGATAAAGAATGTACTTTTAAAATTATAGTTTGCAATTTCTGCACCACCAGCATCATCGAACTAAATAGAAATATAATCACTGCGACCAAAAGCTCCGCTGCCTAATCAAGCAATGCCTTCTCAGGCTATTTAGACTATTTCATGCTTAGTTTTAAAGTCCCCCTGTAGTCATCATTTATCCTTTAAAACTCATATTTGATCACCAAAATTACATATTTAAGTGTTTTTTCCTTGAAAAAAATCTTCATGCCTTAAAATATGCTTGATTGTAATTCTAGACCCTTGCCTCATTCAGTATATGCGGTTCTATGAATATGCAAATTAGCCCCGCCTCCACTCACTCACAGCAGCTCAGAGATCCACTCGTTGACGATCACACGTTGACCTGATTGGTTACAAGGTAGTTTGTGACGTCAGAAACACCAGTGATTTCAAACCGCGTTTTTGAGACTGTCTTTGGTTCACTGCAGTTTTAAGGAGAAAATACTCAGCGATGGTGTTGACTTATGAATCTGCACATGGTTTGTCTTAAAGCATATTAAAACACCACATAGACATATAAACAAAATTAAAAGCTTGATTTTCACCACAGGAGGACTTTAATAAATTTTGCAACATTTGTTATTCTTCTGACTGTCTCACCCAGAGCTCCATTGTGTAGTAGTGCTGACACACTGAAGATGTAGTTTCTACAAATATCAGTCAAGGGGATTTTATTAACACTCTGGCTACGTTCCATACATCTGTATTTCTTGAACATCTCCCAGTCCTCATGCTGCTGGGGTCCTTCACAAAATAGTTCAAGGTCTTGCACCTCTGGCAGAAGCACTATCTACACATATTAGAAATAAAGGTTCAAGACATTAGGCATGATTATTGGAACAAACCACTGTGTTTGATGATTGTGAGTGTAGAGCTAAAGGATAAATTGATTTGCATTAGTAGATATGTGAGTAATTGCGAAAGTTAGTTGGGTTATGTTATATTCATGCACTGTGAAAATATATTGTTCAAAATTGTAAATAAAACATGATTTTTCAAAATGTCATTTTTAATTCAATGCGTTACTTGTGTTTCTTTGTAATTGTTTCTGAAATTTACTTGCAATTTCCAAGTGAAAATGAAATAACCTTACTGAATCAACAAGTGTGTGAGGAGAAGAGTGATAGCTGTACGATGAGTACTGTGGGAAGCTAATTTTCACTGTGTAGTTCTGACCCTTCTCCAAACACACTGATCTAGGCAGAACTACATATCTGAAACACACAAACACACAATAAGGAGTCAAGTACACAATCAACAAAACAAAACACTGCACACACGCTAATGCAACCTTACCTGGATCCAGGGTGCATTGAGATGGTCTGTTCATCATTGTATGTAGAAGTGCAGTGTGCTGTTTGGAAACTGTCTCTGGGCCGCTCTATGTTTACTACAACCTGCTCCCATTCGTCTGGCAACTACAATAAATGCATTAAACACATGTGCTTGCTTGTTTTTGACCAGGTATGCAAGTTATAAATTTAATATTGTTGGTGTGTTCATTACCAGTGGTTCATAACGGATCATTAAGTTGTATTCCATAGATCGTGGGAAATTGTGAATGTTGAATCTCAGTGTTTCACCCTCTGGTACATTGACAAATCCTGTACCCGTCCAGGAGGGTTTACGATCAAGAGGTAATGGTCTTTGAACCACTTTTACTGCCTGCATACAATCAATAAAGACTCGCATTTACACGTACCAATAAATTTGGTTCCGTTACATGTTACCATGAAGAACTTAAACACTCATTGGGAATCAGAACAGCAGAATGAGCAAAGCAAATTTCTGTGTATATCTTTCTTAAAACTATTTTTACATACAGTTTTTTCATAAAAGCAAATGACATTAATTGTTGTCCTTAATCTGTTCATGGTTCAATTGGTACAAAACCATTTTTATGTCATTTTATGTAAGTAAATGTTTGCACTTTATTTATTTATAAGACTGTTCTTCTTACATTTCACATTCAGTTAGTTTTTAAAAATTATTCTTAAGTAAACTGTCACAACAATTTTTATTGTAAAACTATTGTTGCATAAATTGTCACATTCAGTTAGCTCGTGAAACCATTTTTATGTAAATTTAGTCACATTAATCACATTTAGTTTCTGTGTACAGTCTTTAGTAAACTTTCACATGCTGTTTGTTCACAAAATCATTGTTATGTAAACTGTCACAATTAATAGGTTTGTAAGACTAATATTATGTAAATTGTTAAAAATGTAACATTTTTTAAATGTTTACAAAAGAGTTTATGGTAACACATTACAATATTCTGCTCTCTCTCTCAGTATCAGCCTCGTTGTAAATTGAAATCCATGGGGGGAAGAGCCTTTTCCTATAACGCGCCTAAGTTATGGAACACACTACCCACTTCTATTAGGGATGCTGCTTCTGTGGATTGTTTTAAGAAACTTCTTAAGACACATCTTTTTAGTCAAGCTTTTAATTTATAATTTTATTAATTTTGTGGGTTTTTTTTGGTACTTCTATATATATATTTTACTTCCATGTTTGATTATTTTGTTCTGTACATGCTGTAGCGTTTTGAGTCTGAGAAAGGCGCATTACAAATAAAATGTATTAATATTATTATTAATGTTTTCTCTTTTTTCCATCTACTAATGTAGTTAACTAACAATGAAAAAACCTCTAAAAAATTTATTAATCTAAGTTAATGCTAATTTCTACATTTACTAATACATTATTAAAATGAAAAGCTGTATCTGTTAATATTATTGAATAAACCTGAGCTAACATGAACTAAAAACGAACAGTTGTATTTTCATTAATTAACATCAACAAAGAAAAACTGTAACACCGTAATATTAGTTAATACTAATGTTAACCAATGAACTTTATTGTTAAGTGTTACCGATTTTTTTCTGCTTGTGTTTCATGAATGAAGGCCAGTGTCTCCGAGTGACACCTACCGGTCCAAGGGAAGCATCCTCAGCTTCATAAATGTAGTGATCCAGTGCTGCGAAGTAGTACCCAGGATGCACTTGGTCACAACGCCTACCAAACATATGCTCCTTACAAGCGCACTGCCCTGTTTCCTGAGAACAACTACAGAGCAAACGAAATATATAGAAGAATATTTATGTTGGCCTGTATAAATTAATTTGTTATTAAAAAATGAAATGAAATGACATGATAACCGATTATTTTTTTTAACAAATCTAATATGGGTACTTACTTATTATTCAAAGCCCCACCTATATCACAGTCACATGGTCTGCAGCCATCCATATCATTACTGAGACCCCAGTGCTGAGGCTGAAAGGGAAAACTGTGTTATGCACAAGCACAAAAACACAAACCCAAAACACACATACTTATAATGCTCTCTTACCAGACACTTCTCACAATTTTGTCCAGTCACAAGACGTTTACAGTAGCAGCTTCCTGTCTGAATATCACAGGGACTTCCTGTGGAGAGTGTGCCTAGAGGATTACAGCTGCATGCTGGGTTCACACACAAAAGAAAGACAAACATGATCATACACACTGACCCCAGAAAACAGGAAGTCTTTCAGAGGTCAAAGCCTTGAAAGAACATGAAACAAGCTGTTTGTGTGTATGTGTTTGTGTGTGTTTATGTGTGTGTGTGTGTGTGTTTACGCACGCCGACAGCCTAACGGGTCGTCGCTGAGGCCATAGTGTCCCTTTTTACAGTGGTCACAACGTTGTCCCTCCACATTAGATTTGCAGCGACACTGGCCAGCAATCATATCTCTTAGGACATCCGTAGCGCTGTCACATAAGCCTCCATTAAGAGAACCATGTGGGTCACAGTCACAGGCTAAACACAAACCAAGTAAGACTCAACATATTTAGTTGATCCTGGAACAACATTCCTGTCTGAAAATGTAGTCCTATCCTTACTCCTAAACCTAACCCTGCCCATAAGTTAACCCAATATCAGAGGGAAATGATAGGTGAATAACATTGATGTAGAAGTACCTAGCCATGATTGTAAGCCTAAACTTGATATAAAACATGTCGCTGTAATCTGATTGGTTGATAGGAATGTTGTTCCAGGATCAACAAAGATAGTGATCCAGGAACATGTTGTACTTGGTGAAATCATGTTCACCAAACAAAAACCCATAGATTTATCATGTTTCATGTGTTATTTTGCATGTAACATTGCTTCAAGTAACACTTTAAAGCATCCTTTCTGCATAGGAACAGATTTAAATGTATCCATTTTGAGAGCGTTAAACGCACTCACGCGCGCAGATCCTGGGGTCTCTGATGTCTCTGTGAGAGTGCTTGTAGTAGAAGGGTTTGCAGTTCTCACACCATTGGCCCTGTGTGTTGTGCTGACAGTCATCACACACTCCTCCACTCCTGTTTCCCGATGACAGATACACCGCCATGTCAAAGTGACAGGAATGTGAGTGATGATTACACTCACATCCTGAGAGAATGAGAAAGAAAAAAACTCTTAGTGAATAATATTCAGTATGGCTTCTGAATAATATAATATAATATAATATAATATAATATAATATAATATAATATAATATAATATAATATAATATAATGTAATGTAATGTAATAAAATTATATAATATAATATCATGTAATAGAATATAATTCTTTTTTGTGATTAACTGTGGGCTGTTTGTCATACTCTTGCAAGCGTTTGTCTCTCGGCCCACTGCTGGTCTCCAGGGCAG
Organism: Siphateles boraxobius; assembly: GCF_051911475.1. NCBI lineage: Eukaryota > Metazoa > Chordata > Actinopteri > Cypriniformes > Leuciscidae > Siphateles > Siphateles boraxobius. Next base: position 16,956,236 of record NW_027508799.1, read on the forward strand.
ATCTTGGTAAAAGTCCTCACACTCCTCACAGTTGAGTCCAGTAGTGTGGTGATTACACATGCAATGGCCGTGAACCTGCGCGCGCACGCACGCACGCACACAAACACACACACACACACACACACACACACACACACACACACACACACACACACACACACACACACACACACACACACACACACACACACACACACACACACACACACACACACACACACACACACACAGGTGAGCACAGCAGAGCGAGTGATTGGTTTGTGATTGTTGTTGTTGCGTTTACTTACCATGCCATCAACCCCTGCCTCCTTGCCGACTGGTGCACACTTGGAGGCGTGGCCATAGCAGAAACAGTTGCCACGGACGACCATGTCATAGAGAGCGTAATAGTATGTCTCTCTCACCTCCTCTCGGTCATCAAACTGATTATCACCTAGAGTGTGCAACTTTTCCATCCGTATGCGCAGATTTGTGATCTTCATTAGGTCTGTATGAACAAAGATATATCAGTAGTCAGACAAAAACAAATATACATATAATCAAAGACAACAGTTTTATTTCTTTAAATTTCCCACTTGATTAATAGTCAGTCATTCTCAGAAAAAGATGCCATTTGTGCCACATTTGTGTCTTCAAAATATTTACAGGATATAGTCACATTATTTAATCAGTTTAATTCTGTTTAGTGTGTTATGCAAAACAATTTTTTTCAACAAAATGAATAATAACATTTTGAAATGTGCTTTTCAGTTGAAAACCAGTCCATACATCATTTTTCTTTGACTCGGACCCTGTGTTCAACCCTGTTATGTCATTTCCCCCAGTTTTTCCATTATGCTTACACTTATTTTAGCCTAGATAAGCTCAATAGTTCAAGTCTGTTACAGGAAAATTTATAGTGTAGTGTGTTTATTTCCAGAAAGCAAAGCACATTGAAAAATAGCAATTTAGCTGTTTTTAGCTCTAAAAGCAAATTTAGTCAGTTGCCCATTTCAATTAAATTATGTTAATGAAATATGCCAATTTAGTGTTCTATAGACCATCTTTAGAATTTTGTCTTTGAACTTGACCCTGTATATTTCTACGACATCGCTGTTGAAGAGTAATTAGCTGGTAAAGTGGATTTACCTATAGTAGACTTAATGAAAAGTTATCATGAGAATTGTAATGTTTGGAGCGGATGTCATTACAAATGTCAGTAGACCGGGAAGATTTTAAAACGAGTGGTTTGTTCATAAACAAAGTTTTTTGGGGAATTGAAAAGTTTTGCAAGTAAGCGCAAAACCATTGAAATATAATTTTTCCTCCAATCTCGTATTTATCCATCACCATGTCCCCTTGGCTCAGAGGTTCCCAATCCTGGTCCTGGAGTACTCCCAAATCTCAAATATGTGCAGTGTTGGTGGTACTCCAGGACTAGGGTTGGGAACCACTGCCTTACCACTGGGTGGCAGTTTATAGCACTGTAGAGTTAAGCTAAGGGCTAATAATGATAAATAAAATGTTGGACTTTAAAAAAAAAAATGAAAGTCTATACATAAATTTAGCCAATGACCACTATTAAGAATTTAGGGGAGGGGACGTTTACAGGCTAAATGTCTATTGGGGTTGAGCCCATATTCATTGGTACTTTGGGACTGAAGTGGGAAAAAAGGATTGTATGAAAGTTTAAAATAAAAGGATAATTTAAAAAATGTATATTCAGTGAAATTGCCAGGCACAAATACCACCACAAAGCTTTCAACTGGTCAAGAGATTTGCTGTAGATATGTTCTAATTACTTACTCTGAGTATGTGGGTTGTAAGGGTCAGGAAACCTAAATGCAGGATCAAGTACCCTAAAAATGACCTGTTCACAAGTACACAAGAACAGAGACTCAGGATTGTATATATAAGTATCTAGATACTGTTTAAATAGTATGCATAAACACTTCTGTCATGACAACTCTCTGAGTTTTTGGCATGGTAATGGATGTGACAATGCTGCTGCTGCAGAGCAAGTACGGGACTTGCTACTGCCAATACTTTCACGACACACTGCTGTAAGACATGCTGCTGCTGTACAATATAGCGTACATGAGTTACCCGAAGCAGATCTATACAGGTGGAGCTGGGGAAGGTGGAGGGTTTCTGAAAGTGCGCTAAACTGCTAAGGCAAATGATAACCAAGTATCTGAATGTTGAACAGCGAGCTCATTGGCTACTGATACACCAGGAACCAATCCGCTGTGCCCTATTGAGAATGATGTGATTGCGAGAAGATTGAGTTAAGGACCTATCAGCCTGCGACATCAAGTTTCATGACAGAACTTTGTTTTATATGTATATTTGTCTATATGAATGTATATCACACACCTCTCCCTCTGTTGATGGCTCAATGCCAGAATAGCGGCTGTCACAAATGACATCATCCACATTTTTGATTGGCCCCCGAGGGATGCGCGGAAAGGATTCAGTGCAGTTGAAAGCGTAGTATCGGTACACCTGCCAGCTCCGCCCAAAATCTGCAGAACGTTCAATCAACATGGCTGCGGGCCGAAATGTCTGCGAACAAAAAAAAGCAGAAAGCTGAAGTAGATCGTAGGTTTCGTAGGCCAAAGGTTTCTACAATCGTTTTATGATGCTTTTGGGAGACGCAGCTCTGGATTCAAAGGAAAACACTTCAAACATATCTACACATATGTTCAACATTCCACAAGACTGTGGTCTAGTTCCGTGTGTTTGTGTGTGTGAGAGAGAGTGTCTATCTCACCTTAAAGGTCATGATGAGGTGTGTGAAGTGGAATTCGGCCTCCAAATCCAGCTCAATGGTCACATTTTCAACTCCTGATGGAGAGGAATGGATAAATGAGCGAGGAAAGAAATACTCATTTTTAATACAGTTTTAGAAAAGCATAGTAATATATTATATATTTGATCACTCCAAGCAATCTGGCACGAATAGTTTCCTCACTCAAAATACCAAAGACGGTGTGTTGTTTAATGAAATAGAAATTTCCCTGATCTTTTAAAACAAAAGAGTTCACTGACTTATGTAAACATACTGTAAGTTTCAGAAGTCAAAACTTCCTCCCAAGTCCAAAAAGACTATTCCTGTACCGGGATATGTTTGTTTCGCTAGTATACTGTAGTAGGTGCAAAACATTACATGAAATTAGTAGTGTCAGAATTTGTAGCATTTATAAAACAGCAGGTGAAATGTAACGGACCTATTACTTCTGCCGAGATTTCTAAAGTGTGCATCCAATAGACACAGGCAACCCAAATGATGCTGTATGTCACATGTCAATGACAACATGGCGGTTGTATTACATCCAACCTTCATACTACACACATACTGGACACACTGTATAGTAAGCACATTTTTAACAGTCACAACATTCATTTCTCATTCAGTGTAAGCTAAAAGGACCCTTGGCTGTTATAAATTCACTTTAAACAGGGCTTGAGGGGCTTGGAGCTTGAGGGGGCCCCACGGCGAATGGACATTTATATACATTAGGGGTGTAACGATACCCTCCTGTCACGATTCGATGCATTAGGGTATATCACGATACTAAACTCACGATACAATATTATTGCGATACTCCAAGACATATGATAAAAGGTTAAAAAAATGTACTGTTGATTAAAGCTCCAGTAGGTAGCTTTTGTAAACAAATATTTGTTAAAACTGTCATTATGTCCTGAAAGTAGAATATGAGACAGATAATCTGTGAAAAAAATCAAGCTCCTCTGGCTCCTCCCTGTGGTCCTACTGCCATTTGCAGAAATACACCGCTCCCGGTCAGAAACAACCAATCAGAGCCAGGAGGAATGTCTTAGCAGTGTCAATCACGCTCGTGTACGCGCTGATCACCCCTCTCTTGCACAGCGCGAGCGCGTACCGTCGTTCGTGACTCTCCTGTTCAAACTCGTTCATCCAAATGAACGAATCTTTTTTCGAGTCATTTCGTTTATTCAACGAACGAATGACTCGAAAAAAGATTTGTTCATTTGGATGAACGAGTTCGAACAGGTTCACGAACGTGCATCACAGAACAGAGCAAGGCAAGCATTTGTGCTTATAAAACTTAAAGTTTTTTATTTATTTTTGAAATGACCGATCGTTTCGCTAGATAAGACCCTTATTCATCGTCTGGTATCGTTTAAAACCCTTTGAAGCTGCGCTGAAACTGTCATTTGGTCCTCGAAACGTTTGTGTCCTATTGAAGTCCATTATATGGAGAAAAAGCCTGGAATGTTTTCATCAAAAAACTTAATTTCTTTTCGACTGAAGAAAGAAAGACATGGACATCTTGGATGACATGGGGGTGAGTAAATTATCAGCAAAAGTTTTTTTTTAAAGTGAACTAATCCTTTAACGTTATCTTAGTAGCTATAACTTATAGAAAGAGTGCAACGTTATAAAGTTACATGTATTGCAAAATACATAATGATTTGAGGACCAAGTTTGTAGTCAAAGTATGGGCAGGCCATAGTCAATGTAAAGCATATTGTTGATGTTTCGTCCCAATTAGTGAATGTTCCATAACTGTTTATAATCCGCCGTCATCGGTGGTCCTGCTTACTAGCCTGTGCGTTCACGGCAGGCTCCGCTGTGGGGGAGGAGCTGTGGAGGGAGGTCTGTAGTGCAGCAGAGAGCAAGGGGGTTGGACCTGTAAGTTGTGCTTGTTCAAATTTTCAGGCTAAGTCAACATTTTCTCAAAACTCCCTACTGCAACTTTAAAATGCTAAATTTGATATTACATTTTGGATGGAAATTAATAGGCTTGGACTTTGTGTTGGTAACCCAACGCACAGGACAATAGTGACACCAGAATAAAAATATTCATGATTCTGAAGCTGAAAATACAGAATTATTTTAGATGAATATGCTTGCACTCTGTCACTGACTAGATATATTTAAAATAATGTAGGCCACTTTTTAATGGTGGTAATAACATAAGATATTTGGCATTATCACGACCCACAAATATTCCCCCATTGCATTATTATACATTATATTCTACATTAAATATAATAGTTTAGTTTAGTTTATAATAGTAATTTACTACTGACACTAAAACTCTGTAAACTTGAATTTTCTTCCTCACACAGAAATGTTATTTTGGGTGAACTATACACAATTTGTCACTATCAACGATACATATTGTTGCATTTTTGTATTGCACTATATTGTGACACATTGTAACCCTTTAGAGCTCCATACACAGAGGTAATGTACTGTACATATCATGTTCTTAAAGGTACAGTAGCAAAAAAAAAAATCAGTTTAATTCTATTAGTCCGATACAGGAAAACGGTCATGAAAACGAAATAAATAAGTGCAAAAAACTTGACTTACATTGTGGTCAAGTACATTGTGGACAAGTGGTCTATTAATAAACTATCGCCACTGTTGACCAAAAAACATTCATGTGAATTCACAGTGCTTTTATATTTAGAATCACAACAAACATCCTTGAAAAAGTATTAAAAAAAAGAAAGAAAGACATTTTCTTTTCTACATTTACAGGGAACAAGGGTGTAATAAAAGTGCAGCAGTATGCCAAATAAAGCATCCAAATTCACAAATTCCCTAAATTAGTGATGCCATGCCACACCCATGGATTGAGTATGGTAGCGTGAGTGTTGTGGAAGCCAGTCGCTAGGGAGAGAGCAGGCCAGCTGTTTCCCACGCCCAGCGGCTGCATTCATCCCAGCTCTCATTCCCACTACTTCCTGTCAGATTTGAACTATTTCTTTTCCTTTTTCTCCATTCCTTTCTCTATTTGTCTACCCAAATTCCTGCCATGAGACACAGTACGGTTCTTTTGGGACCAATGATATGAGAATTGTGACATATAAATATGTATATTATTAGTTTTCAGAATATTGTTTCATTTATCAAATTAATGATCATTTACTCACACACATGTCTTTTCAAATCTTTACGCATTTTTCTTCTTCTTTGGAACACAAAAGAATACATTTTGGTAACATTATGGTAATATTTTGGATGAATGTTGGTAAGGTAACAATTTTGGTGACCATTGACTACATGTTCAAAAAACCTAGACATTTCTCAAAATATCTATATAGGTATAGAATAGAATTTTCATTTTTGGGTGAACTATCCCTTAAAGTATCAACTTTGTCTCAGGTGTTTCCTCCAAAAATCCCTGATAAAAATACACACAAATGAGACAACTGCTGGCATACAGTCAGAATACAGAGCCATAAAAACATGAATAGCAAAGCTCAGTTAATTTGGCCTTGGAAGAATTTGATGAGAAATATTTGATTTCATATGAGATCTAACTTTTGAATGCAACTATCTTCGTACATCTGAGCTTAGGTTGAGACATTGTTGAAATCACTTCTAAATGTCTAAAAGAGACTTATGAAAATTTGAGGAATCTGTGTAGGAGAAAGAACTGAAATACCGATGAGATTATTTGTGATTGTTCTTATTGTTGGGTGAGAACTCACCGTTCTCGGACTGCCACCAGGTTTTGAGGCGGTTGGGGGTGAAGGCTGTCACCACATTCTCAATGGTGTGGCTGTTGGGGGAGGTGAACTCATTGTACATCCGTCGGGAATCGCACTCAAAACAGTTCTTCTCCTCCTGACAATGGACAGAGATCGAGATGCAGATGTTATTGGAGCATGTGAGACATAGAGTCTTTTGGGGGTTGGCGGAATGAAAAACACATTCATACGGACAGCGGGAATCCAGATGTTCTGGATGTGCACCTGTTTTTATCACCCTCTCATGCGCATGACTCACCAACATAAACAATCTAACTAACTTGGTCAAGCAAAACAACATAAATAGAAAAGTTTCAGAATTTCTAGGTCATTTTCCATTCCTACAATGAAAGTGAATAGGCACTAGTGCTGCACAGCTTCAAAACGGACAAAAACACACTATAAAAGCAGTCTAAATTAATATGTTTGCTATTTAATGAGCTATATTCTAGTTTTTTAAAGTCATTCAACCATGTCTGGATTTTGCTGTAATATTGATACTGATGATATTCCCTCCCACTGAAGCTCTGAAATATTATTCATAATTATGACAAGTGCCGTTGGTTCTCTTAAGTCCGTTTGCAAGTTTGAAAGTAAATGAGATTTGAAATCAATGGGAGAGAGCAAGATTTTGACTTAAATTTGGGTTCTTTCCTCACAAAAACCTATATTGTATGACTATACAAGACATATAGTGCATGAATGGACTAATTAATGATACTTTGGATACTTTTCATTTTCATCATAAGGAAAAGAGCAACCAGGGCAAAACATCTCCATCTGCACTCCACAGAAGAAAGAAAGTCATGAGGATTTGTAATGTCATAAAGCTGAGTAGAAGTTTTTTTTTAATGTCAACTATTTCCTAACTTTTAGGGTTTGATAGCATCTCATATTTACAAATCCAGATAACCAAAATTGCGTATGCTAGATGTATTGAACAGTTGAGTTCCAGATCCTATCTAGCCTAAACATAGTTCAAATCACGAGCATATCACTCATTGGCATTTACAGTCAAACTTTTATTCTGAGGGCCACACAGATAGTGTAAATGGCTAAACAGAGGCCTAAAGCGGTCTGGAACATCTGACAGGGTCCTTCATCCTCCCACCACATAGTCTTCGCACAGTGATCCGATTGTTCATCAGACAGTGAATGTGGGAAGACAAAACGAATGCTGTACTCACCCAACAACATATAGAAAGATTATGATCAAATCACACAGATGTTTTTAGGTTATATACGACATGTGTGTGACATGGAGAAAATAACTGAAAAACAATATATGTATATATATTATTTATAAAGAAAATAAACTTATTTTTAGAACTGATTTATTGTAACATTCATTTCATGCCATCAGATTTCCTTACCCCAAAACGATCATTACTGCAATGCGGTTGAATGTGGTTTTACTTTGTGTTTTTCTCATTATTTTCAATTGTGATTCACTTCATTGTAATACAATCATATTATAACATTTTTGTAAGTCATGTACAATAGACAGAGAAAATAACTTTAAACAGATATTTTTATATAAAAAAATCTGGGTGTATATTACATAAAGGTTTAAGCGTCACATGATTTTACATTATTATTCACATTATTGTATTGTGCTTAAATAAATAAATATAGTTTTTCATCAGTGTTTTGTATTTAAACCATTTTAACATATCATGGGTATGTGATATATTTGCATGTTTGACTTTTATAGTACTTGATGTTGGTTTGTTGCATTACCTGCAAATGGCTCACGATGCAGAATCTCTCCGGTCCATTCAGTCCGCAGGTGGAGGAAGCAGTAAGCCGATGTGCTCTCCCTATCAGCAAATCACCCGTAGAGGGGTAACAGCTCCCCTCTGCACACTTGTCATTGTGATCAGGTAACTGTGCCATCGTGTGCCAAGCAATGACTAGGGGAATCATATAAATATTATCACATTATGCTACAATACAGTACAATGAAAGTTCATTTATAAGGGAGGCTGAGCTCAGTTGTCACACATATTGCCACAGTAAATATTTCTGTGGGTGTTTTTAGTTCTTTTTAGTTTACATAGTTACTTAAATTAAAGTCTAGATAGATAGATAGATAGATAGATAGGTAGATATATAGATAGCTAGATAGATAGATAGATAGATAGATAGATAGATAGATAGGTAGAACAGTAAGATAGCTATGTAACTCATCCATTCTATTTCATTTTAATGTGTAAACTATTACATCACACTAACATTGTGTGAACTATGCATGGTTAATCATTTTGGCTTCTGGTTACAGTAGAGTCTGTTCCTAATTATTGAAATGAATATCACATGGGAACGCTTATTGACCTGATGGAGAGTTAAATGTGGCATGCAGGAAACCGGATGAGATGCACATAAACCTTTAAACACTAAACCTGACACTTTATAAATACATTTATAATGGATGCTGATTTTGGACCAAATAAAAGTTCATACTGAACCATTCTTCCTCTACTATAAATATTAAACAAAAAACAAAGTTTTAAATTAGAACTATAATTTGTTTTTAAATACTTATAAGAACCCAAGGCATCAAACTTGACACTATGTAAAACCAAACCTAAAAAAGTTTACATTGAATGCTGATTTTGGACAACACACTTTACAAATACTGCATACTGGCCCTTTCTTTCCCTACTTTTATACTTTTTGTAAAAAATAATAATGCGTGAAATAAAGTTTCAGGTTAGAACTGTAGGCTATACTTGAATCCTGTTAAGAACTTTAAAGCACAGTAAACAACGTTGTAGGCTACTCCATGCCTACCTTACAGAACCCAGAATCCAAAACATCTGGTAGGCTAATGTTGAAAACAATAATAAATCTTGCACACCATCAAACTCTTAGTCAAACATAAGCTGTATCAAATGAAAACCAGTGGCAGTTGTATTTATTAATGGAAGAATACTGATAAACAAAACTTACATATCGTAAGAGCGGTAGTCTGGAAAGTCCACATTATTGCTCTTGTTCTCCAGCAGTGTTTTCCAGAGCGTTGGAATAACTGAGTGTGTGTAGCGTTGGAGAACCGAAGCTCCCGCCCATGATATTAAACAACGCTGATTTACGCGAGTAGTGCTGCTGCTACAAACCCAGTATTACGCCAAACACACTGGCGGTGTCTCATACCATTGTGAGCTGCCTACCAATAAGGCATTTGGGGGCAGAATGTCTTAGGATAAACGTGAATCTTATGGCGCGAGCAGCATTTTTTTTGCATCATAGGCGCGGTTCCAAACAACACACATGATGCGTTATTAGCTATACGAAGTCGTTTCATTGTTATGTCTATGTTTTACTTTTTTTAAAAAAGTCAGCAAACATCTTTAAAAACGGAACAAATTTAAAATCACTTAAACCATTTTTAAAATTAAAATAATTTAAAATAGACATTACAATTATGTGTTGCTTTTTAGACAGTTAAAAACAAAAAAATAAAAAAGATTATCTTACACATTTTTTTTACCATTTCATATTGTCAGTACCACCAAAACCAATGTTACAGTAGTGACATCTCTGAATTTTATGGTGAGAAAAAAAACTCAAACACAAAAACTGCACTATTGTTAAATGAAAAGGATTTTAATTCAGCATATTTATTCATCCACAACTGATCCGTGAATAAAAAAACAAGTGATGTAGTTAAACGGAATAAAATGAAACAATGAAATCATCTAAACGCCTGTTTAGAAATAGGTACAAAATTAAGAAATATAGTTTGATCACTGGTATTTAGTGTGCCAAGAAATCTTTCCCTAAAAAACTAAACTGTGTTTGTAATTCCTTTATTCAGTGTTATCAAAACCATGAACTTATTGTCAACTTTTTAAAAAATCAGATACCAAAGCAAAATGTAACAACAAGTGCTGGCAATCATATCATTGCAATTGGAAGCATTTGAAAAAAAGCTGCACTCATATCAATGTTGTAAATGACAGAGCTACAGTTTGGCCTTTGCAAAGTTTGAACTGAAGCAGAGGTGCTGCCGCAGAAATGCTAATATCTTGTTCCACGCGTCCTCTTGTGCGTAAGCGTGCGGTTTGGTCTGTCCACCCCATAGCATGACAACTGCAGCAACAATAACAAAAACTTACATTCAGATCTACATTCAAACAAATTACACATTTAAAAAAAGTTCTAAATATGTCGATCCTATATGAAAAAATGTTGCTTACTTTTCTCCTTCATTTCTTGCAGCATGAAGTTAGTTGCTCGAAAGTGAGGCGAGTACGGAGGTTCGATCAGATGACCCGCATCAGGATATGTCAGGACTGTCAACAAGTGCCGATTTCCTGCTTTCTCCATCATCATCTCAATCTGGGTATAAAAGATCCAAATCAAGGACTGAATTCACATCAAACCATGTGAATCATAGCTGAGAACAGTACACGGCGTGTATGGCGTATGTAGACTGTACGATGACACCTTTTGAAGCGTAGGCTACGACGCAAGTTATTATGCAAGTAAATGTTTTTTACAGACCTATAAATCATTACATAAACTAACAAATATTGAGCACTAGATTTCATGTAGATACTAATAGTGACACCTGTTGGTCAAAGTTGATAACACATATCAACTTTGATATACAGTATATATATATATATATATATATATGCATTCAGTTTTTATATATTTCAGCTTGTCATTGTAATTAGTTTTTTTATTAGTTTTAGTAATTTTAGTATTTCAACTTTTTTTCAGTTAGTAGTCAAGGCAAAATTTCTTGTTTTTATTGAAGTAAGTTTTTTATCTAATATTTACATTTGATTTTATTTCATATTTATTTCAATTATTTATTAATATATATTAATATATAGTTAGTTACTAATATAGTTTAATATTTAGTAAACAGTTATATAGTTAAATATTTGTTTGTAGCTTATAGTAATCAATAACACTTACACTTGTGATAACACTTCACAATAACTTTGTAAGGAATTTTCATTTTTGGGTAACCATTCTTTTAATGTTGTCTCATAGTCTATTGTTAGTATTGTCTTACATTAGCTGTCCTTTTGAGGTATCATGTTTGGACAAAATTTAATATATATAACTCACATCTGCAGCAGATTCAACAGAAGCCCAGTTCTGATCATCACCACCATTCACCAACAGAAGAGGACACTTTATTATCCCAACCTATGTGCATTTAAAAAAAAAAATAGAGAACTGCCATTACAAATAATAGTAATTACAATAATTATATGCAAACAAACTGTATATATGAACAAAGAAATGTCAAGTCATACTCACGTCTACTTTGAGAGCCGGGTCTGATGGAATCGGCAATATGAGGTCTCTCTGTATTACCTGGTTCTCCTCATTCATACGTACCCTATTCATATGCCTCCAATGAACAACATTTGTTACTGAAACATCCAATTCTATTTCCCAAATTGTAGAATGTCACATGACCGGGATTATTATGGTCCTCTGGCACTTGTTAAATTAGCTTGACAGGAAGACAAAATTAATTGTGTGCGGAAGAGGTCAAATATCATTTTTTTTAAACTAAGTTATAATGTGTTTTGTTTGTATTTCAATCAGCTCCATACTGAATTGGTTAGGAAATCCCTTGCCAGTTATATAATTAAATATGGAGAGAAATAAAGAATATATTACTACGATTGCTATTACTATTGCATTAGATTGAGGCTCAGTCAGGTTGTGAATTAATGTTTAATCCACTCACTTTTTTATCTCCTCAAAGACTTCAAAAAGAGATTTATCAATAGGAACCACATGACTTCCACTGATACACACACAGCACTGGGGCTACAAGACAGTAAAAGGATATTAAATAATAAAAAGCTGCATTTAAAATGTAGATAACTGTACATTCGTGTATGCAGGTCAAGCAAACCTTGATGACTTTTGAGTAGGCCGCCATACTGAATGTGATGGCACTTCCAAAAGATAGCCCAAGCATTGCCAGATTGTCCTTCTGTACCTTTGGATGATCTTGTAAAATCTGGTATGCTTTCTACAGGAATAATACATATACAAAGTAAGTGGGATATAGAGTTAATCTGGAAACAAACGCAATGCACGGGGAACAAATTAAATGACAAAGTCTGATGACAATTGCAGATCAGCAAGGATGTCATGTCAAATTTGGTCCACATTAGGAGACTGTCAAAAGTTATGAATTACCTCAAAGTACGACACATCAACATCAACTGTATTCAGCTCTTCTGGAGCGAGGTACTCAAGTGCCATAGATGCAAAGCCATGAGATGCAAGCAGGGCAGAACGATACTCGACCAAACCACCACCTCCTCCCCAAAGATCCAGCACTCCTGGGTACGGCCCAGGGCCTAAAAAACACACCGCAAGTTATTTACAAGCAATTTAATTTAAAGTTGTGATTTAAAGAAAGTAGCGACAGATCTTTTCTTCCATATTGGCCTGGTTCAATACATTGTTTGTAATTGGATGGAGGCAGGGCTGGACTGGCCATCAGGCATACCGGGCATTTGCCCGGTGGGCCGACGTGCTTTTTGGGCCGATACAGATCATTCTTTAAAAAAAATATTTAAAAAATAGTTTTTGTCTAAACGGCCCATAACACTCTTACATCGGCGGCCCATTCATTTAGTTTTGCTTATTGGCGGCGCTGGGATCTTTGTGCCGGTGTAATGCATTGGACAAAAAAAGTCAGCGTAGGTTTTTTTTTTTTAACGGACCGGCCCATGAAACACGTAGATCAGGGGCCCATTGGTTCTTTTTTTGATTGGCACTGGGCTGGTCCAATCACATCTTTAAATTCCTCTTCCTTTGGGCTCTGAGCGAGCGTGCAGTGTCAGTGTGTATCTGTCTAAATAGTCAGAGATGGAGAAGAAACGCAAGGCATGTGCAGAGAAATAGCATGACAAAAAGAAACAGGCCCTTCAAGTGTCTGATGAGGATATTGAGGAGGAACAGGAGAGAATGAGTGAGTGTAGAGAACTGTGGTAAGCAGGACTAGGCAACTTTCAGAACACTGAGCCGATGAGTGTCGTAACCCATCACCCAGTTACGCATTATTTACACATCTGCATAGTTGATGATTACGCATTTTAATAGAATTGTAATGAGACGCGTTTGTAAACCATGTTTTCTAAATCATGTGTTTATCTCTTTCAAGCATGGAAATTAGTACAAAACTAATTATGAAAGTTCATTTTATTTTTCAGTGCATTTGTTTTACAATATATGGCTATACTGTAATGGAATTAATATTATAACTATTATTATGTAGTAGTGTAATGCAGACAGACACTATATCACAGCTAAAAGAGTTTTGAGTTTTTCTTTGTTCAATTTGCACACTGATTTTGCGTTGGAGCTATTAATTTTTAACTCTCAAAGTGCACCAGATTGATGAATTTAACATTAAAAAGCACAAATCTTTCTTACAGGGGGCTCCCCCGAACCCCCCTAAAGGGACAGAAGTCCACCCACCACAGATTTACCAAAAATCCTTTGTCAAACACTGGTATTGCTATACCAATGCAGCTTATAGCTTGTTTTAGGATTCATCATTGTGAAATTATACTGTTGAATAGTTCACAATAAGATCAATAAAATGCATTTAAAAAAATTGATTTTTCATTTCAACTATTAAGTAAAATGTAATACATATTTTCCGTACACCTTGAGTGTAAGTTGGCAGTTGTATCACCCTAACATTTTTGTGACTTTGCGCCCTGCAAATAACTGTTAATTCAGAAACTCCTGCACGCGGGCGACCCGCTAATATTTGATGTAACAGGTGGAATAATATTTACGTGTCGGGTGCGGTGTCTGAAGACTGTTAAAGGCTTCTAATTGCAGCATTATTTGCAGCACTGAGCATTGTAGTCAATCCCGATGGAACTGATTGAAAGTTAAGCTTACATTTAAACAGGCCTACTAAAACAGGCCTTCTTTGTTCTATTATTTTACTTGTGTTGTTTAAAGGGTAACTAAACCCTAAACCAACTTTTTTTAGTTAATGATCTGTAAGAATGGAGCTTCATAAATGCTGTTCATTGATTCGAGTAACTTTTTTGACATTTGTGTATAAAGTGTTTTAGTTCTACAATATATGGAGTAAAAACGTCGGAGTGCTGCCCTCTTCAGGTTGAACGGTGGCTACTGCAGTTGAATTTTCCTATTGGATGTTTGGGGTGGTCGTGACGTAAAGGGCTGTTGGTGACATAGGCAAGTTCCATACCGACTGATGCCCAGGAGAACGCCCCCCTCTGCAGCGCTCTGCCCACTTTTCAAGCGTTTTTCAAATATTGCCAGTGGGTGGAGTCAGGCTCTGACCAGGGGTTTAGTTACCCTTTAATGCAATGTTTCATTAATTGCATTGACTCAGAATGCCTAATGTTGTTTTTATGGCTTGTGTTAAGCTACATGAGAAAATGATTTTTGTCTATGTAGGAGATTTAATGCGGGTGCGGTTCGGGTCGGGTACGGACTAAAATTAGTGTTTCTGTCGGATATTGGGTCGGGTGTTCTGTTAATTACTGCGGGTTTATCAAAAAGGACCCGTGCAGGACTCTGCTTGGTATCATAGAAAAGCTGTATTTAAATCACTGTATGTCTGAATTGTATTTTTAATCTATTATGAGCATTTCATCATTTTGTGTATACCTGGAGGAAGAAATAAAGTTCCTCGTACTCCTTTCTCCTTGATGTTCACCCTCTGGACACCCGGTGCAACGTACCAGCGTTCTGTGACACTCGACGCCAGGGGTGTTTTCTCGCTAAATCCTTCAGATAGATGCCCACTGTACACTGAAATGTGAATCACCATCGGTGTAAGAACATTTGTCTTACGCAACCTTGAGTGAAATGGACAGGAAGGAAAGATTAATAGAATACAAGAGAAAGTGATAACTTTAAATAAGATTAACGTTTCACAATTTTTGATTCAGTTGGCAGAAAAATCCTGATGACATACTGGATTAAATCCAATACGTAGTGATTTTTTTTCCCTAAACCAGATTAGGGTGCAGGGTAGGTTTAGGGGTTACCTGAGTCCAGATCGACTTCCTGGTATGGGCCTCATGCTCCATATCAACCCCATCTGCTCTGTGCCTTCATAGGTGCCTCCCAAACTTTTATCTTTTGCCACTACATTTCAACAAGATATATACACATCATGTCATTCATGCACACTGCAACAATGTTTTGTTATCATTGTATAGATCATTTTTTACTCTGCAAATAGATAAGTTTGTGAATTCCATGATTTTATATTTTTATGCCAAGCAAAAAGAAATGCAGCTAAAACTAGCTATTACCATCTGGCCAGGCTGAGGATTTCTGTTTATCTCCCTTACAACAATTCACTGTGGTATAGTTAATTAGTAAATACTTTTAAATTGTTATAATGTTCTTTTGAACTTTCTGTTCATCAAAGAATCCTGAAAAAGTATGAAAAAAATGTATCATGTTTTCCACAAAAAAATTAAGCAGCACACTCGTTTTCAACTGATAATAATAAATGTTTCTTGAGCAGAAAATCAGCAAATTAGAGTGATTTCTGAAGGACCATGTGACACTGAAGACTGAAATAATGGTTGCTGAAAATTTGGCTTTATCCATCACAGGAATAAATTACATTTTAAAATAGAAAATAGTTATTTAAAATTGTAATATTACTGTTTTACTATATTTTTGATCATATAAATGAAACCTTGGTACCCTTAATAAGACTTCTTTCAAAAACATTTTAAAAATCTCACCGACCCCAAACTTTTGTCTGGTAGTGCATGTTGGTAAGGACTGTTTGTCGTGGTAATTTTGCTAGGGGTTATGCAACAGACTGTCCCACGCACCTGTTACTATTCCGTGTTCATCACTGATGTAGTTTCCAAACGCCTCCCAGAAGTCCTTGTCTTCTGATTGATGTAGACAGTATATCGTCACCTCTTGATTTGGCAGTAAATTCATTATGACAATCTGAAACTTCTCGTCCACCAGCCCTCGACTGGGCTGGACAGAGAGCAGTGGACTTGTCACTTTCTCAGTGCCCACAGTCCTAAACAGAATTAAATGAGACATTGAAAAGTGTCTGAACAATGTCATGTATTCTCTATTAAACTGCATTGTTGTGTACAATAGAATGGAATAAACTTTATTCTCATTATACACAGGTACAATGAAACTCTATTTGGCTTCTCCCTGTAATTAAATAAGAAAAACTAAATGAGAACAATACTCATTATCATTCAATAAATATCAAGTAAAAGCAGTACAAAAACATTGCAACACATTTGAGCAGCTGCATATATTTAAAGTGATGTTAGTGCCCAACGTTTAGTCATTAATCATTCGTGCATGTGTGTGTCGCAGATCTTTATTGAGTGTATGTGCATGTCTGTGTACATGAGTATGTGTGTGCATATTTAAGAGATCTCAGTTTCTTCTCAGTACATTTAATGTCCTGACCACTTTTATAATAGCTCTGTGGTGCTTTTCCATCGTTTTTTTAAAAAACATTTTCTTCAGTCATTATTTATTGTCATGGAAAGGAAAAATTAAATGTCTCACTTGATAAAAAAAAAATTTGGAATAATGTTAAAGTAAATAATAACTTTGGTAGCTCATCACATCATGGTAATTTCCTACAGCAATATTGCATATGCCATGAGCTGTTGTTTGCCATGAGCATGTAACCAACTGTCATTACTTGTTATTAGCCACAACTGTCTTTGAAAAAATAAATTTAAAAAAAAGGTAAAAAGTTTACTTAATTTATGGTTTTGCCTGAGGAAATGTCTGTACCTAACAGCTGCCAACATGATACTGTATAGTCCGATAAGATCAGATCAGGTGTTTCTTCTCTGATGGGTTTCAGATGATCCGAACAGCGTAAGGACAAAAATAATGTCTGAAATAAACATAAACAACATACAAAACAACAGATGATAAATGGCAGCGATGGTCTTTACACGAAAACTTCACAGCATGTTACCACAAAGGAAAACCACAGTTCACACCATCAAAAATTGTGGCATGCTACATTGAGCTGAAGTTGTGCTCGGTGGAGTTTTAGTGAGACCCACCCGGAAGTGGTTTAATCCAAATTATTTAAATCTTACCTCAAGGAAAATAATACGAATATAGATGGAATATGATCTATCTAACTTAGTCCCTGGTTGAGTGAGAGCAGCTCGTGGGCTAACGTTAACGTTAATGCTGATGACGAAATGTTACCTTTGACACTGATGTTTGCGCTTACATCAGCAAAGGTCGTTTATAACTCTTTAGAGGGCATAGAATTCTATTTAACTACTTTTTACTTAGATACATTCTAAAATCGTAATTAGTATGTTGAAAGGGGGAGACAGATCCCTATAGGCTAACTGCAACCAGCTCCACCAACACATTGTGGCAATAAAGAAAACACGTCCATTATAATTGGAATAATCTGCACATTATTTAATGACAACAAGAAAGGTCCAGTTCAATACCAAAAGAATGCCATTCCACTCCACACGTGTATTTCTGTACCAGTCCAGTTTTTCTATGTTTCCGTCCACAGTGTTGTTGACGCAAACTAAGCATCACGCAGTGCAGGGATGCCAGATTGGGCGTATAGCCGCTCTATTGCGCTATTTTTTTTGAGTAGTAGGCCTCGTGCTTGCTTGGGAAAGTTATTGTGCAGTGCATGTGGACAAAAGACTTTACAAGCGTGTCACAGATTTTTTTTAATAAAAATAATTTAATTGCAGGATTTTTTCATGTATAATAGCTACTAAGTCAAGTTGTCTTTATTTTATTTTTTTTTTAAAGAAAAAGAAGAAGAAGAAGAAGAAGAAGAAAAAATCTGGGTTAAAGGGTAACTTAGGAGCCATTTGTTTTATTGCTACGTTTTTGTGGTCCACTGAGTGGCGCTGTGACTGTGTGAGTATAATTAGAGCACCAGAGCTACAAGTGTGTGCGTTGAGTAGCATGCAAGGTGCTATGCAGTGTTTACAAGGTTGTGTGTATGTGTGAACAAGGAAAGGCCACAAGAAGTTTTGAGACCATATTTAATGGAGCACAAGTAATAAAGAAAGACATTTGTTTGTATCTACATCCGTCTGCATGACTGTTTGTAGGCTACGCGTTCTAAACTTGCTTATTCTTATTATCAACGCAACGGCGTTGGAAAGTCATTACAAAAGTAAAAAACTGTGTGCTTCCTAATTACCAACGCACCAATTATACTCACAGTCACAATGCCACTCAGTGGACAACAAAAACTTTGCCATACAACAAATGGCTCTTACACTCCGGCCCCTCAATGGATTATGACACATTGACATAACAATTACAAATTCATACAAAATGGAGCCATACATAGCCTACCAATTCAAGTTTTGTACAAATGTATTAAGGTGACAGTAAATTCAAACACTTAAAATGTTGAATGCCCTATTTTAGTCTGCTTCTAATAAAATACAAAGCTTGTTAATTTGAACCTTTTAAGAATACTTTTAGTTTGAACTTTTACTGAACGTACAAAACCCTTGCTGTCAGGGTAGGTATCCACAACTCTTCCAAGTAGCCATAAACCATGTGGTGCTGTAGAATCAGCAATAATCACGATGTCTCCAGGGGTAAAACTTCTTCGTTCATTGTTCCACTTTTTGTCGCTTTTGCAACCAGGTTAAGTATTCTTGTACCCATCTTTTCCAGAAGAGATTGGAAACATATTGCACCTGTCTCCATCTCTTTTTTGCAAACAGATCAGATCTTTCAAACAACCCAGGTGGCAATGCAGGATTTCCTCTCATAAGCAGAATGTGATTTGGCATGAGGGCCTCCAAATCATTAGAATCATTGGATAGTTTAGATAGGCCGATCATTCAAAATAGCTTCTGCTTTGCACAAGACAGTTTGCAGTGCTTCGTCATCCAATGTTTGTTGTCGAAGAACTGCACAAATAATTTGTCTCACCATTCAAATTATACGCTCCCATACTCCACCGAAATGAGAGCCTGAAGGAGGATTGAAGCTCCACTGAACTGCCTTCTGCAGTAAGGCCCTTTGAACCCTTTCGTTGTTTAATGCATTAAGAGCCTCCTTTAACTCCCGCTCAGCTCCAATGAAATTCGTCCCGTTATCAGACCTCATGTGAGAGAGCTGTCCTCGATGACATACAAATCTGCGTAATGCATTAATGCATGAGTCTGTATCTAGCGAGTATGCATCTAAATGGACAGCTCTACTTGCCATACAAGTAAAAATCACTCCATAGCGATTAGGGGTGTAACAATATATCGTGTCACAATATATCGCAATCCAAAAACGCAACAATATGTATCGTGGATGGTGACAATATGTATTAGTTCACCCAAAATAAAATTTCTGTGTGGTGAAAAAGTTTTCAGAGTTTTCGTGTCAGTACTACATAAAAATACTATATATAATGTAGAATATAATGTATAATAATGCAATGGGGGAATATGTGTGGTTCCTGATAATGCCAAATGTCTTATCTTATCAGTAAAAAGTGGCCTACATTATTTTAAACATATGTAGTCAGTGACATAGTGCAAGCATATTCGTCTAATATAATTCTGTATTTTCAGCTTCAGAATCATGAATATTTTTATTCTGGTGTCACTATTGTCCCGTGCATTGGGTTACCAGCACCAAGTCCAAGCCTAATTATTTTCAATGTAACACCAAATTTAGCATTTTAATCAACAGTACATTTTTTGTTAACTTTTTTACCAAATGTCTTGGAGTATCGCAATATCTTATCGTGGGTTCAGTATTGTGATTTTTATCGAATTGTGACATGAGGGTATCGTTACACCCCTAATAGCAATTCACTCTACTCCTTTTTTCACTTCAATGGGCCCCAAAAAATCCACTCCAACGTTAGTAAAAGGTGGCAGGTCAGGGGTGATCCTTTCCACTTGAAGGTCTGCCATCTTATGTTACCCAACTTCCCCTTATAACGTCTACAGATGACGCACTTGGAAATTATTTTGCAACGGAGTTAGCTTTTGTAATCCAATACTTAAACTGGAGCTTGGAAAGCATCTGATTTCTGCCACCATGAACCAACTGTTCATGGATGTCTCGAAGTATGAGATGTGAAACATGCTGATCTTTAGATAACAAGATGAAATGTTTTATTTCAATTGTTTATAGCTGACTTACCAAATCTTCCTCCAACAGTCCATCACGCAACACAGGATCCAAACTATAGACAGAACTTTTTCTTTTAACGTTTCTATCCTTGAGCTCAGCAATTTCTTCTTGGAATCGTTCCTGTTGACTGAAACTAATTAGGTTTATCTCAGCCATAGGCAGATCCTCCACATTCAAACTTTGTCTGCCCAGAGATGCTTTAAATTCCTGTAATTTTACATCTACAGCAACACTATCAATCTGCTCCTAAGATTCTTTCGTTTACGACTCGGCTCCATCAGAAGTTTCTGCAGTTTCAAATACCAGGCAACTGCAACTTTCAGAAGTTTCCATTCTGAGAAGTAATGGAAGTTCTGTCACAACTCCTGTAAAAGTACTTTAGCTGCCAGAATAAGCAGTGCTAGAAAACCCAAGGGAGCATAGACAGAGTTTACCACCGATAAAATGCCTCTCCTAGTACATGGTTGATTTTTCAAGGAAATCTTGAATTGAAAGGTGTCGGCTTCTACACTCCACTAAAGACCTAAAGCTCTTTCAACAGGCAATTTGTGTCGATCCAGATCTAGCTGCTGTATATTCTAAACCTGGTGTTCCTCAGGAACTGACTGCAACACTTTGTGACTGTTGCTGATCCATTTTGTTAAATGGAAACCTCCCTCTTGACAGAGAACAGTGAGATTTTTAACCATAGAGATCCCCAATTCCTCAGTGACGCTCTTCAGACAGTCATCTACATAAAAGTTATTGTTAATGGTGTAGGGTCTGGACCAATCAGACACACACTAATTATTCATATTCACTATATTTAATGACTATAAAGGTCTATGAAACTCTCCCCCAAAACTAACCTCACAAATGAAGTTACTTTGTCAGCCGGGTGTCCGGTTACAGAACACTTTAAGACTGATAACAGACTTTACGACCTCAAAGGAATGTGGCCACATGCGCCACATGCTTAAGAGAGAGAGACCATCTTTAATTAAATAAACTTTGCGGTGTTACTCTGATCTATGAAGGAACATGCCTCACAGAAAC
The DNA here is from genome assembly GCF_051911475.1 of Siphateles boraxobius. Lineage (NCBI taxonomy): Eukaryota > Metazoa > Chordata > Actinopteri > Cypriniformes > Leuciscidae > Siphateles > Siphateles boraxobius. Next base: position 16,977,941 of record NW_027508799.1, read on the forward strand.
TGTGATGATTTACTGTCTCGTGTACTATTAGGTATAACAACATGGTATGTTTGATTGGGGTGATTGTGGTTGAACAACCACCCAACGGTCAATATAACCTCACCTGTATCATGCTTCCTACCAAATTAATCCTCAATTAATGACACACACTTTGATGTACATCACCTTCTCTTAGAATGCAATGTGAATTTGTTATGTCTATTTGAGCTTGAATGAACAGTCTAAGCATGCTGGGGACAAAGACCATAAATCAACTAAGAGCCGCTTCCCCTCTCGGACATGTCACCTTACTCATAGGTCCATTCAAACCTTAGGGGTTGGTTCTTTCTCAGGGTATATCAGAGGCAGGCAACAGTGACCGCCCTCTCTTAGTTCTTTCATCCAGCCGCAACACTGTTCTGGGGATACTGGGGAAACCCCTCCCCCTCCACGCGGGCCCAAGGGCCCAGCAGGCCTCGATTCCAACCAGAGGTGGGCTCAGGCAGGAGAGAGAAGACTCTCTCACAAAGAACCAAGGACAATCTCAGGAGTTTTGGAACACAGACTCCCACCAACAACGACTCCAATCACCCATCCTTTTGACTTCCTCACTTCTCCTGGGTGCTCGGCGTGGCCTCAACAGAGTCCCAGGCCTTGACCAAACCAATCATGCGTTCCTGGAGAAAGAGAACGCTCAACCAACTTCCACTTGACGCTGCCGGAACCATCAACGACTTCAATTTTCAACAACTTCAAGAATTGTTCCCATTACAAATGCAAGTATTCAATTCAATGAAATGTGAAAATGAAATTCTGATGGTTCTCCTCATAGACCCTCTTCCGGTTTCCAATTTCATCCTATCACTAACCTATTTATGTATTCATGTGTGTATGTTGTTTAGTTTATTTATATTCATATAAATATCTATATTTAGTTAATAAAACTTGTACATAATATGTATTTGGTTCTGTTTTGTTTGCAATACAAGTCACTTTACGATCACGGTTTTTGCTACTGGCTCAAAGTGCTGTACAGGCGAAGAAATAATTATTCTTCTGTGGCCATGGAAGATACCCTTTTCTTAGAATAAATTAATAATCAAAATAGTTCTTTGGACGAACTGATTAATTGATTGTAATATTAATTCAGCCACATCAAGTTAATCCAATTAACTGACCCAAATATTTATAATTAATAATAAAAAGATATTATTGATTATTAATGTTTCCAAAAAGCTGAGTTCCTTACAATGGTTTCAATTACCTCTGCTGTAAAGTCTGCTTGATTGTCCTTTGCGGTCTGTTTAAAGGTGTAACAAGCACAGCTTGGAGAAGTCACGGCTCCGAAAAGATTAACTGTCACCCTAAATGTAATGGGCTCTCTAGTCAATTCTCAGTCAGGCCACCACAAGAAACAAAGAAAATCTACCTCTTCCTCAGCCACTTTAACTTGATGAAACATTGCTTCAATGTCAGCCATAAGGCTACTGGTTCTTGGCTGAATCTCATCAGTACACCTACAAAAGAATTGGTAAGGTTAGGGTCTTACAACAATTGACTATTTAGTGATGTTACTTTATATGCTGCTCCAGTCGAACACGACCCTCAATGATCCCTTCTTAGGATGAAACACCCCGTAATGAGGAATGTACCAAACTTTGCCATCCACACAATCTAGTTGGTGAGATGGTACCTTCTCTGCATAACGTTTAAGTACAACATCAGCAAGAAAATGAGAGTACTTCTCATGAAACACTTTGTTTCTTTCCAGTTTCCTTTTCAGGCCATTTAATCGTTGCTTAGCAAGTTGTCAGGTAACATGACATTATTAGTCTTGAAATTTTTGTTGTCCACTGACTGGCGCTGTGACTGTGAGTATAATTAGAGCACCAGCAACAAGTATGTGTGTTGGTAATTTGAAACACACGGTTTTTGACCGCACTGCAGAGTAGCATGCAAAGTGGATTTTAATCTTATGCAGTGCTTACAAGGTATGGTTTTGTTCGTATGTGTGAACAAGGAAAGGCCACAAGAAGTTTTGAGACCATATTTAATGGAGCACAAGTAATAAAGAAAGACATTTGTTTGCATGTACATCCGTCTGCATGGACTCTGTTTGTACGTGTTCTAAACTTTCTTATTCTTATTATCAAGGGCAACGGCTTTGGAAAGCCATTACAGGTTAGTTCACCCAGAAATGAAAATTATCCCATAATTTACTCACCCTCAAGCCATCCTAGGTGTATATGACTTTTTTTCTTTCAGCCTAGCACAATCGGAGTTAGGCTATATTAAAAAACATCCTGGCTCTTCCAAGCTTTATAATAGTGAATGATACCTTAGATTTTGAAGCCCAAAAAAGCATATCCATCCATCATAAAAGTAATCCATACGACTCCAAGGGGTTAATAAAAGCCTTCTGAAGCAAAGTGATGCATTTTTGTAGGAAAAATATCCATATTTATAACTTTATAAAACTATAATCACTGGCTTCCAAACAAACAAACAAAAAGCACAGACACCATTAACTGGTAAGAGGTAGAAGGAACACACAAATTCATTCATCATTTGTACATTTTATTACATTTTCAAAATGTTATAACATTTAAACTCCATACATATAGTTCATTTACATGTCCTGCTCTTAAAAAATGTGTATCCCATGACCACATGCTCATTACATCCCTTGTGTCACAAAAATCATTAAAATCATCATTAGTAACACTGCGATAACTCATTTTACTTTTGAAAATATTAAATTTGCATATTAAAACCATATTTTGTAGATGAACAACTTTAACAACCTTGATTGATCCTTTAAGGGATTGTTCATCCAAAAATTAAAATTCTCTCATCATTTAATCACCTTCATGGCATCCACAATGTATATGACTTACTCTTTTCAGATAAACACAAAGGAATATTTTTAGGAACATAATCTATGATAGTCTATATAATTCCATGTAATGCCGCTCATTTGTTGCTGGAAAATCTATACGAAAAAACCAAGCATTTCAAGCGTCACCTAAGCAGCACCCATTCACTTATTTGCATTATTTGGACTCACAAAGATAGTTTATTTTCGTAAAAAATTTTGTTTTGTGTTTATCTGAAGAAAGAAAATCCTATACACCAGAGATTGGTATGATGGTGAGTAAATGATAAGAGAATCTTCCTTTTTGGGTGCACTATCACTTTAAGGGCAGGTACGTAGTTTATTTGGGGCTGTTGTTTTAACTTTTTGAAAACAATTGTTTTAAAATAACATTTCAAAAGCTTGGCAAAGCTGACAGTAGTCATAATGATTGCTATTCATATCTGATAAGGTAAAGTATTATAACTTGGCTATAGGTTATTCATATGCAAATACAACATAATAGTAATTGGTTTAGAGATGACATTGTTTCCTATAGATATTTATATTATATAACATAGATGCCTCATTAGCGACTGTTTCCATGGGCCGCACTACGCAAGCCATCTGCCATAATGGAACGGTCAAAGTTGGTCCGTCAACACTCGAGAGCAAGTTGATTGTGCATTTACAACTGTAGTTATAAGCATGTATGAATATCTAAATCTGCAATAGACTTCAGCAGATGATTTTCATAGGATTTAGTTTATCATTAACATAATACAAAAGATGAAGGCAGGTAAGGGAATGGGGTCATGAACTGAGAAATCAAATTTTCCTTGTAGCTTTTGACATATAAGAGGTCCTCTCAATATAAGAATATCCTGTAAGTTTCAGAACTGAAAACTTCCTTGTTAATCCAAACACAGCTTTTATTGTAACCAAGAACTACTTGGTTACTACTACTCGTTGTGAAATGTGGCTATCTATGGTGAGACCGCCTCTGCAGAAGGAAAATCAACACCTACTTCATCATTGCAACTTTGGCCCTGCCCACTGGCGTGTTAGTGAGATGAAGAGGAGAGAAGAGCACAGGATCACTCATTGGACTAAAAATAACATTACCTTCCAAAGGATCCTAATGGTAGGAATGTGGTTATTTATTTTCAATAATTTGAATGTCTCAGTTGAGCATTATTTGTTTGTTCGGTACATTTCACAGACCAATTGGGAAAGCATTCAAATCGTGCTATGCTTATAACTACAGAACGACAATCGTTCTGTGGCCTTGGCCCAGGATGCTTGAATAAGCCCCAGAGGGCAGGGCGAGGTAGCCACCCGACATTTAGAGACTCAGATTGATGTCGAAGCCACAAGGAATGATTCTAGTGGGTTGAGTTCATGTAGAGGCAAAAGCCCAGCTACACAGATAGGACCCATGCTTGTAGAGCAGGGACGTTCAAGTTATAAAATCTGGTGAAGGTAGGTGGCAAGGACCAGCCGGCTGCTGCAGAGATGTTGCCAATAGACACTCCGCTGCACCCAGGATGAAGCCATGCCTCTGGTGGAGTGTGCTTTTACCTTGATGGGGCACTGTAGGCCCATCGAAGCATGAGCTAGCGCAATTGCATCAACTTTCCAGTGGGAAAGTCTTTGCTTTGTGACCAGATGCCCTTTGGTGCGGCCTCTGAAGCACACGAAGAGCCACTCCGACTGCCTTAACGGGGCAGAGTGCTCAATATATACTCTTAAGGCCCGAACAGGGCAGAGTAGTAGCAACTCCTGCTCGCCCTCAGATGGGGAAAGAGCAGAGAGAATAATTACCTGTGCTCTGAACGGAGTAGACAGCACCTTAGATATGTAGCCATGTCTTGGTTTGAGGACAACTTTGCAGTTGTTAGGCCCAAACTCAAGTCAAAAAGCACTCACAGATAGCGCTTGCAAGTCGTCCACTTGCTTGACCGATGCTAGGGCTAGCAGGAGGGCAGTCTTTAGAGAAAGGAGCTGGAATTCGGAAAGTAGCGCAGACAGGTCCCATGTAGGAACCGTGAGAGGGCGAGGCAGGTTTAGCCTTCTGGACCCCTTCAGAAAGTGAAAAACCAGGTTGTTCCTGCCACAAGAGCATGCTGCTATGGCCGCCACATAGACCTTGACCATGGAAGGGGTGCGACCCTTTTCAGCAGCTCTTGAAGGAACGACAGTACCAGTGAAATGTCACAGGACATTTGTAAAAGTGCACAGAGACAGTCCGACTGGAAGAACTGTATACTGGTAAGTCACCCCTTCGAATGCAAATCTCAAAAACAGTCTTTGATGGGAGGCTATCTGGATATGAAAATAGGCAGATCCACTGAGAAAAACCAATCCCCCGGGCACAGTTGCGAGAAGATTTGTTTTAATGTTAACATCTTGAACGGCCGCTTTATAAAGGCGTGGTTCAGATGCTTGAGATCAAGGATGGGCCTGAGGCCACCAGACTTCTTTGGCACGAGGAAGTAGCGTCTGTGAAAGCTTGACTCACTGTGGGGCGAAAGAACAGCTTCTACAGCCTCTTTCAAAAGTAAATTCATCACTTTGGTGCAGAGGAAGTGAGACACATTGCTCCTTACCGATGTGGAGACCATGCCCCTGAAGATGTGGAGACCGTTCCAACATGGCACACACATTGATTGTAGTCGAATGTGGCGTCTACGTATACATATCTATGTTGTTACTTACATAAATATTGTTTTGTGAACTTGGTCAATACACAGCAAATGTGATACTATGCAAACTGTATTTTTGAAAAGCCAAGAAGTTTTATTATAGGCACTATTGTCTTGCTTGTAAAACATTGACGTGTGATTGGGCATTCGAAAATCAAGCTTGCATCTTTTTCCAACTGTAATCTATATATGATAATGTATATATTAAAATCGCAGAGCGCCCCTAGAATCTTCACCGCCTCGATGTATCTTGATGTATTGTGTGTATCTGCTTGCTGCTGATTGTTCATGTAGGTCAGTGTCAGTCCAAATGGAAGAAAGTGCACACAAACAAAACCATAAAATCTTTAAAGAAAAGTATCTCTCCACAAACTCATTTGAAAATTAACTAAAACCAAAACCATTTCTCCTTAAACTGGCCATCAATTGAACATCTATCATTATGTCATCAATTAAAAAAAAACCTAGAGATTTAAAACTGTTAGATGTAAAGGGGTTAACTTAAAATGAAGTTACTCAACAGGTATGACATAGCTAGATGTTTTTCTATAATGCTGTGTTTCATTGAAGTAGAGGTGCTCCCGCAGAAATGCTAATATCTTATTCCATGAGTCTTCTTGTGCATACGCATGTGATTGTGTTTGTCCACCCCACAGAACGACAACTGCAGTAACCACACCATGTAAAAAAAGATGTAAAACACACACACACAATCACAAATAAAATCTAGAACTGGCATTAAGCCAATAAAAAAAAATCAAATATGAAATTAGACAATTGATTATGCATGCATATGGTTTACCTTTCTGTTTTGTCAACTGTAGGTTGAAGTTAGTTGCACGAAAGTGAGGTGAGCATGGCGGTTCAATTAGATGACCAGACCCGGGATACGTCAGGACTTCCAACAAGTGCCGATTTCCTGCTTTCTCCATCATCATCTCAATCTGGGTTTAAAAGGTTAATATCAGGGATCCAAATCATGTCAGACATTTTGAATTAAAACTTTTTGATAAATTAATAGTTAGTACATTTTTCATTTTCCATTACATAAAGGGTACAAAAGGGGTTTGAAATGCCTTTTATTTTTTACTCTTTCCCTGCCAGCGTTTCTTTTTTTTTTGAAGTTGCCAGTCACCTCCAGCATTTTGATCATTTAAAAAAGAAAAAAAAATTCATGGCCAACATTTTTAATGTTTGATGATCGCATTATTTTACTTGTGCATAAGCAATGCTTTTATCGCTTATTTCTGCTTCTTTTTTCTTCTGTGTTTTAATAGCACCCCCTACTGTGGAAATATAACAGTGAAAACATGGTTTGCAGGAAATTTCTGTCAATGGCGGTGACCATAGACTGTAAATGGCGGGGACGCATTGTGTCATAAATGATGGAAAATTCCGCCAATGGTGGGGAAAGTGTTAACCACATTTCCGTTGTTTAAACCTTCAAAAAACTTTTTCCGCATGTTATCCAAATTTCAAAAACTTACTACAACAGTTTCAGACAGTTATTATCTTAACAGCAGACAATATAATACATAAGAAATGTAACTCACATCTTCAGCAGATTCAACTGCAGGAAAAGCCTGATCATCACCAGCAGTCACCAACAGAAGTGGACACTTTATTCTCCCAACCTGTGTGTATTTAAATAAAAACAGACAATTGACATCACAAGAAAAATAAAATAAAAAAAACAACAACATTATCAACATATCCATAATATCAACATAAACTCACATCTACTTTGACTGGTGGGTCCGGGGGAGTCGTTAAGATAACATCTCTGTGAATTACCTGGTTTTCCTCATTCACACGTAGTTTATCTACATTCCTGGAATAACATTTTTAGTGCTTATCATTAGTAATATATTTACATTGAACATATATTTACTCGATATTACTGTTGCTTAAAAATTGAGCAAATCATTACAATTATTTCAGTTCACATTGTATTATCATACTGTGGCCCCATAATAAATCTGAACACTCAAGTCAAACCTAAAATATTGAAATTGGCCAAATTGGCATTTATTTAAAAAAAAAGTGTTTTACAAAAATACGCTTTATAAATAGACATCAGTACTATGTTCAAAATGTACATACACAAACTTTCTGGTTGCCAAAGGTTAAAATACACATCTTATATATCCATGTTACATTTAAATTATACATATTTCCTGTGCTCAAAAAACAAGGAGCAATAAAAACTGTGAATTGAGCCTCTCTACATGATTTTTCCAAACCACTCTGTTCGTATATGCACACACACACATGCACACACGCACACACACGCACGCACGCACGCACGCACGCACACACACATACACACACACACTTTCTAGTTATCAAAGATTAGAAGAACATCATGTGCAGTCACTGGTTTCTTCTAGTACATGGATGCCAAACTCAGCTCCTGGAGGGCCACAGTCCTGCAAAGTTTAGTTCCAACTCTGCTCCAATACAATACCGTAGCTTTCAAATAATCCTAAATGACTTGATTGGCTTGATCAGATGCATTTAATTAGGGTTGAAGCTAAACTCTGCATGAGTTTTACACCGGTGTTTGAGTGGCCCCCCGGTTGTCAGCCAGGTCTTGTTGGTTTGTCTTACTCCAATAATTCGTGAGGGGGACCCCTTGTCCTCTTTCTGACAGAACATATTTTCTTTTTATCAATTGGGTTGAAAAGTGGGGCACCTTCACACAGAAATGCATCTCTGTCCATGCTGTCTCAGGTGTAAGCTAGACTTTTCTGGCATCACTTGTGGCCCAATATAACTGGTCATGTGGTCATCCAAAAGCCTCACTGACAGTCAGGAGGCATTAAATAAAATGACAGTTATGAATGTAACTCTGGTTCTATGAAAGCCAATGACAGAGATGCAGTACTTGTCAAGTTCTTACACTTTTAAGTATGAATTAAGTGCTCAAATTTTGGGCCCACACTGAATAACAAAAATTGCAAAACACTTTATAACACCACAACATATTTTCTGTCTCACTTTTTCATCTCCTCAATGAGGTCAAAGAGGTTTTTGTCAAAAGGAATCAGGTGACTTCCGTTAATACACACACAGCACTGGGGCTAAAAGACAATAAATATAGACTGATCAACATACCAATGGATTACAAGAAAAATATATCTGCATTCAAAATGTAGATTCATGTGTGTGGGTGTCCAACCGTTCTCCTGCAGAGCTGCTGTCCTACAGTGTTCAGATTTATCCCCAATCAAACACACCTGAACCAGTTAATCAAGGTGTTCAGGGTTACTTGAAAATTACAGGCAGATGTGTCGGAACAGGGTTGGAACTGATGTCTGCAGGACAGTTGTTCTCCAGGAGCCAGGTAGGAGACCACTGGTGCAGGCCAAGCAAACCTTGATGACATTGGAGTAGGCCACAATACTGAGTGTGATTATACTTCCAAAAGACAGCCCGAGCACAGCCAGGTGATCCGCCTGTACCACTGGATGATTCTTCAGGATCTCGTATGCTTTCTACAAGAAACATGTACACACAAATATAAACGCACACATCTGTAAAGATTATTCAACTGTTAACCGCACAACCCAATTTAGGTTTGCATATACTCAAACCCAATGGATTCTACTTTATTAACAAGGAAGTTTTCAGTTCTGAAACTTACAGGATATTCTTTAACTTTTTGCCTTTGATAGGATAGTTCAGTGAGAGACAGGAAACAATTGGAGAGGAGAGAATGGAATGGGACCATAAGCCAGGACTTTAACTCGGGTCACCCCAGGTCAGAGCAATAGCCTTGTAGGCACATGTCAGAGTGCTGCACACAATGCTTTTTTTCTGACATTTTTTTAAATTTAAATCTTTCCTTTTACAGCATTTGTCCAATGTGTGATCTCCTTCCTTTCATGGATTAAGAGCCAGTCATGACAAACTTTACACAGAATTTGGAGTTGGCAAATATAAAATTGTGAAAATTGGCAGTATAAAAACTGCTTTATGGGAAAACGTCTCGGGTTACGACTGTAACCCTCGTTCCCTGAGAAGGGAACGAGATGCTGCGTCGAGAATCGACACATTGGGGAACACCTTCAGCGTGACGCGTCTGAAGCCTGTATGGAACTAGTCCAATATTGATTGGTGTTGCGTCATGACATCAGCCGTGACGTCGCATGTGACGGTGAGCGGAAGCTATAAAAGGGAACCGGATCATAACAATGGCATCTTTTGATTGGTCGAAGCAAGCCTTACTCAGGAGCGCTAGAAGTGTGGCCGAGGGACGCAGCGTCTCGTTCCCTTCTCAGGGAACGAGGGTTACAGTCGTAACCCGAGACGTTCCCTTTCGAGGGAACTCGCGCTGCATCGAGAATCGACACATTGGGGAACGAAATGCCCACTGCGCCACACTGAGAGAATACGCCCTGGTGTGAAGCAAACTGGCACACTCAAGACGAGAGAACCCGTGAACCCGGTGAAGAGGGCAGATCCAAACTGTAGTGTTTTATAAAAGTGTGAGGGGAAGCCCAGCCTGCAGCATCGCAGACCTCTTGGAGGGAAACTCCTGCTAGCAGAGCCTTAGAGGAAGCCACTCCCCTACTGGAGTGGGCTTTAAGCGCCAGAGGTGAAGGCAAATTACGCACCTCGTAAGCTGAAGAGATTGCTTCCACTATCCATCTGCTAATAGTTTGTTTTGAAGCAGGTGACCCCTTCCTAGGGGACCCAAAGCACACAAGTAGCTGATCTGATTTCCTCAATCCCGAAGTTCTTTGCACATAGATCTCTAGGGCTCGGATCGGGCACCGTAGATGTAACTTTGCTTGCTCATCCGACACATGCGGTGGATGTAACCGCATGTGGAGGATGGAAGGCCTGGAGAATTAAAGGCCGTGCCACATTTGACGGCACCTTAGGCACATAGCCAGGTCTAGGGTGGAGAATGGCCTTTACCTTGCTGGGAGCAAACTCGAGGCAAGAAGGAGCGACAGATAGAGCCTGAAGGTCCCCGACTCTCTTTGGGGACGTAATGGCGAGCAGGAACGCTACCTTGAAAGACATACATTTCTCAGTCACCTCATCCAAAGGTTCGAAGGGTGCCAGGGATAACCCCTCAAGAACAACTGCCAGGTCCCACGTGGGGACCCTGGACTGGATGACAGGCCTCATCCTCCTAACTCCACGAAGGAAACGAACTATAAGTGGGTGTCTCCCCAAGGTGCCCACCCCTAAAGGCATGTGGAAGGCAGCTAAGGCCGCCAAATAGACCTTAAGCGTGGATGGGGAGAGCCCGTCAGAGAAACGACTATGGAGGAACTCCAGCACTGAAGCCACAGGGCAGTTAACTGGGTTCACCTGATGTTCTCTGCACCATAAAGTGAATATATTCCATTTTAATGCATACAGTTTCCTCGTGAAGGGGGCTCTAGAGTTTAGAATGTTCTCGACAGCCTCAGTTGAGAGACCGGCATTTTATAGTTGGTCCCCCTCAGGGGCCAAACCCACAGCTTCCATAGCTCTGGTCGAGGGTGAAATATTGTGCCCTCGGCCTGAGACAGAAGATCCCTTCTGATCGGAATTTGCCACGGAGGACCTGCTAGAAGAACCATAATGTCCGAAAACCACACTTGGGCCGGCCAGTACGGGGCTACTAGGAGTAAGCTGATCCTGTACCGCCGAACTCTCTCTAGAACCCCTGGGAGCAGAGCGATCGGGGGAAATGCGTACAGACGTTGCCTTGGCCACGTCTGCACCATAGCATCCAGTCATAGAGGAGCTGGATGCATGAGGGAGTACCAGAGCGGACAGTGGGTGTTCTCTTGAGAGGCAAACAGGTCCACTTCCCCCAGACCGAACTCCCTCCATATCGACTCCACCACCTCGGGGTGGAGTCTCCATTCGCCGGGCCTCAGCCCCTGCCTCGACAGGATGTCTGCTCCCACATTGTTGTCCCCAGGGATATACATGGCTCTGAGTGAAATAAGTTTTCCCTGGGACCACAAGAGAACCTGATGCGCCAGTCTGCACAGAGGGCGCGATCTCAGGCCCCCCTGTCGATTTATATATGAAACCACCGACGTATTGTCTGTTTGCACTAGAGCAGCCTTTCTCAAACTTTTTTCAGTCAGGGCACCTTTCAAAAGTGCATAAAATCTCAAGGCACCCCAGTGTAAAATATAATTTAAAAACACTGCATAACCCAAATGTAAATGCAAATGTCCTGTTTATTTAGACAGAACAGTAATGAACAGAGCATAATACGAACTGTAAATAACAATAACAATAATAATAACAACTTTATAGCACCTTTAAAAACACAGGTTTGCAAAGTAATTCACAAAATAATTAATCAGAGACACAAATGCCATAAAACTGTAAGAGGTGGACCGCCCAATACAAGAACCCAACAACAAATCCAGACCAGGAGAACTAAAATGAAGTGCAGGATGCAGTTAAAATAAAATAAAAAGGGGCAGACATGAAAAATATATATATACAATACGATAAGAAAAAGATGCATGTTAAAAAATGCACCAGAGATAAGCAGGAATGTTTTTCCATATAGTGCTTGTTTTTTCATCCGTGCCATGCGCATGCACACACACCCACATACACATACACCCACACACACAAACAATAATCCACAACGAGAGAGGGAGAAAGATCTACATGCGCGCATGCAGCGCGCATACGCGCTCACACAAGCCGGGGGTGGGGGTGACCACAATCAATGAGAGACGAGAGCCTGGTGCGACGCACATAGCCGCCCTATCCTGGCAGGGATGGATGAGAGGCAGACACGGAGCTCCTGGTCCAGAGTCCTCAGTCGCTCCCTGTACTTGTTCTTGATGTACGTCAGGCTTGAAAAGCTCAGTTCGCACAGATAAGTTGTGGAGAAGGGTAGCAAAATAGCAAAATGGGTGCTCGAGCCCCTGCCCCATTTCAAAATAAATTAAAAGTGCCCTTCTCAAAAATATATCAATGATAATATTGTGGTCAATAAAAAAAAATTGTATTTGCTTATAATTAACATGACAATGTGTACAAAACTAAAGTGGCCTAAATTCACGTTTATTTTTACGTTTCTGTCAGTCTGAGGTGTTGTTGCTATAACGCGTTGCTATGGGTTGCGTCACTTGCGTCAAGTTGTGTGTGTGTCTTGCACGGATTTTTATGGTTAATTTTATATATATATATATATTTATCTAAAATGAATTTACAATTTTATTAATACGTTCATATGTTTAAAAAGAAGAAGAATGTATTTATGTAAACTCAAATATATTTATGAAATGTCAGATTTTTTGTTTTTTTAGCCTACGTAATTTTTTGGCGGCACCCCTGACACAGTCAGGGGGCACCCCAGTGTGCCGCGGCACCCACTTTGAGAAAGGCTGCACTAGAACATGATGGCCTCTGAGGCCCGGAAGGAGATGTCTGAGGGCCAGAAATACTGCCATCATCTCCAGGCAATTGATGTGCCATGAAAGGTGATGGTCCCTCCAAGTACCCCTGGTGTAGCGGCCTTCAATAACCGCACCCCAGCCCGTGAGGGATGCATCCGTGGTCAGAATTCTTCTCTGACACCGAAGAATCCCACACTACCCCCAGGGAAGTGGTTCTCTGTAGGGGAATTAAAGAACTTTTCTTGACATTGAGTCTTAAACCTAAGCACCTTAGATGGCTTAGAACAACATCTCGATGTTGAACCGCCCTCTCCCTTGACTGTGCCAAAATGAGCCAGTCGTCGATATAATTGAGGATGCGAATGCCTTGAAGCCTCAGAAGGGCAAGGGCAGCATCCATGCATTTTGTGAAGGTGCGAGGTGTGGTAAAAATAGTCTTGTTGTGGCTAAGCAGGCAGCAAGAAAAAGTAAAAACTCTGAAGTCTCTCAAACGTGATTTAATTTTCTTGTCAGGGCATGCTCCAAACAGTGTAACAGGGTTCCATCCACCAAAATTCCATTACAAGAAAATTCAGAAAGAAACAAAATAAAGGAAAAAAAAACATAACAAAATACTTGAGAAACATCAAACACGTTGGCTACTGGCCCAACAGTCACCCTTTGTTCTCTCTCTCTTTTTGTCCAAACAATCAGACTCTTTATAGTTGAGGCTCCACCCCTCAAATTCAAACAAACCAATGGCAAGGCTGTCTCAAATACAATCTACATAGCTTATTTATAAGATCATATTTAACATCAATATTCAAACATGAATATTAGCATCTTCTTTACCAAGTTCTATTTTCATCATGAAAACCAACGAGAATCTTAAAAGACCTGCATTTAATTTAATAACATTCAACATTTTCAATACTTTGGGAAGGTATAAGTAAGACTTCCTGTGGGCGAGCCCCTCCTATTAGGAAGTTAAACTTCCAGTAAATAAACTTATTTTGAACACAAAACCCATTTTAAGGGCGAAATCAGGGCCCTGCAAAACTGCTTCTTGACATAACAGATCTTTAAGTGCTGTGAAAGCTCCTTCACACTCCACTGTCCAGTGAAATCTAGAAGGACTCTTTTTGGTTAAATCAGTCAATGGGGTAGCCAGAGTTGCAAAATGGGGAATAAAACGGCGATACCACCCAATTAAACCAAGGAACGATCTCACTTGTTTCTTTGTCTGTGGTCTTTGAATATTTTGAATACACTTAAGCTTCTCCACTTGTGGCTTAATCTGACCATGGCCAAGGAGGTATCCCAAATACTTCACCTCTCTTTGTGGCCACTAGCATTTGGTGGTGTTATTGGTGAGTCCAGCTTTCTGAAGCCTACTTAAGATATCACAAAGATGATCTAAATGTTCCCGCCATGTTCCACTATATATCACTACATCATCTAAATATGCTGCTGCATATTGGTCACACCCAGCAAGTACATTGTCCATAAGTCTCTGGAACGTCGCTGGTGCTCCGTGTAACCCGAAAGGCATTACATTATACTGATATAGTCCTGTGGGGGCACGGAAAGCATTATATGGCTTACAAGAGGGCTCAAGGGGCACTTGCCAGTATCCTTTACAAAGCTCTAGTGTAGTCATGTAACGTGCATGACCCAGCCTTTCAATCAGTTCGTCTATTCGAGGCATCGGGTAGGAATCAAAGCAGGATACGCTGTTCAGTTTTCTAAAATCTGTACAAAACCTCAGTCCACCATCTTTCTTGGGAACCATTAGTATAGGACTTGACCACTCACTTTGGGAAGGCTCAATTATTCCCATCTCCAACATCGTTTCAATCTCCTCCTTCAGTTTCTCTACCATCCTCTCAGGAACTCGATAAGGCTTCTGTCGAATTGGAATTTCCTCTTTCAAGATGATGTTATGGGTGACCACTTTGGTACGCCCCGGTCTTTCTTGGAAGAGAGAGGGAAAAGATTGACGTACCTCTGCGAGTTGTTGTTGTTGTGGTTCACTTAAATGTAAATTACAGCCAGGATCCTCCGCTGAAAGTAGAATTGGTTCCATCTCTAACTCATCTTCTTCCTCCACGACTGCCCGCACCATCAGTACCACTTGTTCTTTAGGTTCAAGCCTCCTCTCCTTAAACTCTCTCAACAGGTTAACATGAAGGATCTGTTTAGGACGTTTTCTTTCAGGACACAGTATCTCATATGTTACAGGTCCAAGTTTTCGGGTTATGACATACGGACCCTGCCACTTGGCCAACAGTTTGCATGTACCTGAAGGTAAAAGTAAAAGAACTTTCTGTCCAGGTTTTAGGTTCTTTTCTCTGGCATGATGGTCGTACCATACCTTCTGTCTCTTCTGGGCATCTTGTAGATTTTCTTTGGCCAAAGTCCGGAATGTCTCCAACTTGTCCCTCATCTGCAATACATAAGAGATGACACTGCACTGGGCTGGTTTCTCTGCTGTCCATTCCTCTTTGAGCATGTCCAGGGGACCTCGAACCTGCCTGCCATACAAAAGCTCAAAAGGAGAGAAACCAGTTGAACATTGGGGAACCTCTCTATATGCAAACACAAGAAAAGGAATCCATTTATCCCAATCTCTACCTGTCTCAGCCACAATTTTTTTTACCATGCTTTTTAGTGTGCCATTAAAACGCTCAACTAAAACATCAGTCTGTGGGTGAAACGATGTAGTTCGGATACCTTTAATGCCCAATTGGTTATACAGTAACTTCATCACATTAGCCATGAAATTAATCCCTTGGTCAGTAATAATCTCAGAAGGTACTCCAACTCTGGAGATCAAATCAATTAAACATTTCACAATATGTTTAACATGGATCGATCGCAAAGGGTACACTTCAGGATATCTAGTTGCATAGTCACAAATTACCTTGGCAAATTGGTTACCTGAACTACTCTTCACTAAAGGACCAATTATGTCCATACCTATTCGACCAAAAGGGGTGCCAATGATTGGTAAGGGCTGTAAATAACTTCGATCTGCCTTACGGACAGGAGCTACAACCTGGCACTCAGAACAGGTCTTACAGTAATCTTGTACTTCCTGATACATTTTGGGCCAGTAGAATCGTTGACTAATTTGCCCATAAGTTTTCTGCTGACCTAAATGTCCAGACCAAGGTATAATATGACCTAGATGTAAGATCATCTTGCGCAGTTCAGTAGGCACAACCAATCTGGGACTCTCTGTGTCTGCTATATACACAAGATTGTCTTTTAAGATAAACTGATCCCCACCAAACTGTGGTACACCCACAGGCTTACCATCTACCTCACACAATTTTTGATACACCGGTTGTAAGGTAACATCTGACCTCTGAAATTCCCAAAAATTTTCAGAAATCCTCCATTGAGAATCAATGAAATCTGACTCAGGTCCAGGGAGACATGGCACAATATCCTGGGCCCTAACTTCCCCCCTATGTTTGTCTTGCTTTCTTTGTCTTTTACTCTTTCTAATCTTCCCACCAGACCCAAACAAATCCGGATGGACATCAGGAAGGGGTTGTAGCCCTTTAGATTGAGATCGAGTTACCACTGCACAAGTTTTGGGTGTTGCATTGACCAGATCAATTAAAGAAGGAAAATCATCACCTAACACCACATCATATGCCAGATTGTCAATTACCCCCACCCTCAGCAAAAATGCCTGTCCATCGACAACCATGGATACATCAGCAGTTGGATAGATTTTTTTCTTCCCCATGTACACAACCTAAACATACTGTATCCCCATAGTTTAACACTTCACAGTTCAGTAAATGTGATTTTACCAAGGTTTGTGTACTCCCCGTATCTAGCAGTGCTTGAGCAGGCTAACCATTGACAAATACTGATAAAATATGTCTATGCTTGTCAGTAGATTTTACCAGTTCATTGGACAACTCCTCTCGGGGAACATAACACATGTTTGTTACCTTGGGGTTTCTTAATGGGCAAAGAGATGCCTTATGCCCAGGCTGCTGGCAGTAAAAACAAATCAGAGGCCCTTTGGCAAAAGTAGAAGTTTTCCCCACTACTCCCACAGTCTAATCACTGGGCTCCTCAGTTTTACCCTTACCCACAGTACCTTTGTAAGTCCGTTGTGGTTCCCGATGTGCTGCCATATACCTCTCTGCCAATCTCGCAGCTTCCTCTCCCATCTGGGGTTGATTTTCTTTAACCCAAGTCCTCACATCTGGACGAAGAATCCTCAAGTACTGCTCAAGAATGATCGTCTCTCCTATCTGATCCTTGGTCTTGACTTCAGGTCGCATCCACCTCTTGTACAACCCTTTAATTCGATTATAGGTCTCTCTGACACTCTCACCAGATGGCACTGTGAGACTCCTGAAGCGTTGACGATAAGTCTCCTCCGTTACATTGTACTTAGCTAGTACTGCAGCCTTAATGTCCTCGTAGAAACTCGACAACTCGAGCCGCCCATTCATCCGTTAGCCATCCCCACGTTCTTGCAATACGTTCAAAACGAATAAAAAAACTTTCCACGTCTTCCCCCTCAATGAATTCAGGAATTCGTGGTTCATGATAACGTCTATGATTTCCATTACACGAGAGTAGATGTTAAAACTTCATGCTGATTTGTACTCGGCTTTCGCCAAGATAAGCACCAACTAAGACGTAGCTTTACAGTAACCTATGCTTCTCCATCCATTTACGCTTCTTTCCATCTGGTGACGTGAATCTCCTTCTGTCTGGTGTTAATAGTGTATTTGCGCGTCAGCACACACAACGGCTGCAACCACAGTGCGGTCCCCCCATAACAACCCTCTGGATTGAGCGGAGTAGGGAACATCTCTAGGGTCTTCAAGTGGGCACCTTCCATCCTCAGTGTTTCGTCGACTAGCCCACGACACCTCAAGAGGGCTCGACAGTGACTCTGGCGTCCCAGAGTCACCCCCCTCCGTCCCCCACTCAAATCAGCCCAGCTTACTGACCTCTACTTCCCTCTTGCTGCTGAGACCTAACCACAATCTCACAATCTCTCCGCAAACCAACCATACGCGCCAACCCGTTTGACTAAGACTGTCGAGCCCCACTGGTGCGTTAATATGCAGTTTCAGTGGCAACGGTTCCGTATGGCATACCACCTACCGCAAAACACAATATCTGCCCAACCACCCGTCATTCACGCAATATACACAGGAACGTAATGACTGTAAATACAATACAACCTCTACAAATAAACCAACAGTGCTGCTGAGACCTAACCACAATCTCACAATCTCTCCGCAACCCAACCATACGCGCCAACCCGTTTGACTAAGGCTGTCGAGCCCCACTGGTGCGTTAATATGCAGTTTCAGTGGCAACGGTTCCGTATGGCATACCACCTACCGCAAATCACAATATCTGCCCAACCACCCGTCATTCACGCAATATACAGGGGAACGTAATGACTGTAAATACTATACAACCTCTACAAATAAACCAACAGTGCTGCTGAGACCTAACCACAATCTCACAATCTCTCCGCAACCCAACCATACGCGCCAACCCGTTTGACTAAGGCTGTCGAGCCCCACTGGTGCGTTAATATGCAGTTTCAGTGGCAACGGTTCCGTATGGCATACCACCTACTGCAAAACACAATATCTGCCCAACATCCCATCATTCACGCAATATACACAGGAACGTAATGACTGTAAATACTATACAACCTATACAAATAAACCAACACCCTTCAAGTTTTCAAGAATTCTACGAAACCGTAGCATGGCGGCCTGTACTCAGCCAGCTAGAATCTTTCCGTCTCAACCACAGCCAGTTGCTGCTCCTTTCTGCTGCTTCAGATAAGTTCTTTACTGTGCGACGCAACTCTTGACCACTGAATCCGACGTCTCTGAGGAACCGGGTTGTAGAGTGTGCCACAAAACCTCGACAACCCACTTCCACTGGATAAACCTGGACTCTCCATCCTCGCTGTTCTGCTTCAGTAGCCAGATGAGCATACCGCAATTTCTTCCTCTCATATGCCTCATCTACCGCATCCTCCCATGGCACTGTTAACTCTATCAGTTGAACAATGCGTGCTGATCCAGACCACAAAACAATATCTGGTCGTAGGTTAGTGGTGGCAATCTCAGGTGGAAAAATAAGCCGTTGATCAAGATCAGCCAGCATCTTCCAGTCCCTAGCAGCTTCCAGTTGTCCTTCGCGAGAATTGGTGTTAGCACCTTTTCTTGGTGGTTGCTCGCCTGGGCGGAGGAATATTGTCTTCTGCGTGTAATGTTTTGCTAGAACAGGCGGCAACTTATTGGTCATACTACGCTTGCCTTCCAATGCTAAAGCCAAACATCGCAATACTTGGTCATGGCGCCAAGTAAACCGACCTTGGCTAAGAGCCACCTTACATCCTGTCAAAATGTGCCTTAATGTGGCAGGTGATGAACACAAAGGACAAGAGGGATCCTCTCCTACCCAGAGGTTTAGGTTCTGCGGTGATGGGAGAACATCATATGTTGACCTAATAAGGAAACTGATCCTACTCTCTTCCATTGACCAAAGGTCTTGCCAGCCCATTTTTCGTTGTTCCACACTCTCCCATCTCATCCAGTCTCCCTGCTTGGCCTGGGAAATGGCCTTTATACATCTCATCCTCTCCTCCCGCTTTCGCACCTCGTTGACTACCAGCTTCCTCCTTTGAGCTGGGCCTGCCTTGTGCCATTTAGGAGGAACTAAACTGAGCCCAAAACCCCCTCTTCCATGCTGTACCTGTCCCACGATATCCCCAATTTGAAGGTCAGCCTTTGCCTCTACTACAGATTTCTTTGCTGACCACTTTCTACCAGTTTTTACCACAGGGGCTGCCTCCCTTACACATTTGTCGCGTGACTCTGCTAAAGTCATTTCCAGTCTGACCTTGGCACACTTAAACTCCTCGGTTAAAGCAGAGACTGGCAGCTGCAATACTCCTTTACTATAAAGTCCCACTCTGCTGAGGCAGCGTGGAACTCCCAACCCTTTCCTGATGTATGAACTTATTAACGCTTCCAGCTTATCCACTGTTGTCAAAGAAACCTCGTACACAGTCAGTGGCCACAGCAACCTTGGCAGTAGACCAAACTGAAAGCACCAGAGTTTTAGTTTGCCTGGTAGAGCACAGCTGTTTGTGCTCTTCAACCCTTCCACTGCTTGTCGTCTAACTTCTCCCACTCGAACTGTGTCCTTTAGATCCCCATCGTACCATCTCCCTAGACTCTTCACTGGCTTCTGAGAAACTGTTGGTATTGCCTCACCATTAATGAAGAATATTTTATCTACTACCTTGCCTTTAACTATTGAGATGCTCCTTGATTTAGAGGGCTTAAATTGCATTCGTGCCCATTCAATATTATCTGTTAACTTCCCCAATAACCGATTAGTGCAGGCTACCGTTGTAGTCATGGTTGTCATGTCATCCATGTATGCTCTGATTGGTGGTAGTCGCATCCCAGAAGCCAAGCGCTCTCCTCCTACTACCCATTTTGATGCCCTAATGATTACTTCCATTGCCATGGTAAAAGCCAGTGGAGAAATGGTGCATCCTGCCATTATTCCAACCTCTAAGCATTGCCATGTAGTGCTGAATTCTGGAGTTGAGAAACTAAATTGCAAATCTCCAAAATAGGCTTTCACTAAATTTGTTATCGACATCGGTACCCTGAAAAAATCAAATGATGCCCAAAGAAGCTCATGTGGCACTGAACCATATGCATTAGCCAAATCCAGGAATGTCACGTGGAGCTCCTTCCTCTCCTTTTTAGCTGATTGTATTCGTTGCCAGATAACACTGATATGTTCTAAGCATCCTGAGAATCCTGGAATGCCCGTCTATAAGGTACTGCTGGTGATTGACTCATAGCTGGTATGCTATAAACAACAGGGTGAGCTTGAGGTGAATGCATCATACCTCTAAATGGTGGTGGATGAAAAGTTCTTGGTGTAGGTAAGGGGTGGTGAGTATTTTGGCTGACTTGCTCTTCAAACCCCCATTCATTTCTAGGTTTCAGAAAAATGGTGGATTTCAAATCATGCAGTTCATCAAACAGAACTTTCTCATTTCTTTGTTGTTGTCTCATGAAATCTCTTATTTCTGTCAAAAATTCCTGTCCCATAACAACATTGTCTTTACCATCTCGAGGAGTACTAGCTGTCCCAGTCTTAGGTCTTACCACCAGATCAATCTCTTCTTGAATATTGCCTGCTTGGTGAAACATGCTTGAAATGGCTTCCTCCTATGCATCAGCCCCCAGCTCTAAATCACCAACCTGAGCCTCCAATGTATCCTCTTTTCCCTCTGAGAACAAAACAGGATGTGCTCTGATAATCCGTAGAGTACCAGAATGCCCTTCAGCAGTCATCTTACTACTTCCAGTTTTCCTCTTCTACTGCCAGTTCCCGCAGAGACATCATAATTCCACTTCTGACACCATTTGTGGTAAAAATAGTCTTGTTGTGGCTAAGCAGGCAGCAAGAAAAAGTAAAAACTCTGAAGTCTCTCAAAGGTGATTTAATTTTCTTGTCAGGGCATGCTCCAAACAGTGTAACAGGGTTCCATCCACTAAAATTCCAATACAAGAAAATTCAAAATAGAAACAAAATAAAGGAAAAAAATAAAATAAAATAATATTTACATGAGAAACATCAAACACATTGGCTACTGGCCCAACAGTCACCCTTTGTTCTCTCTCTCTTTTTGTCCAAACAATCAGACTCTTTATAGTTGAGGCTCCTCCCCTCCAATTCAAACATACCAATGGCAAGGCTGTCTCAAATACAATCTACATAGCTTATTTATCAAACGAAATGCAATTTCTGTAAAGCTGCTTTGAGACAATGTGTATTGTGAAAAGCGCTATACAAATAAATTTGAATTGAATTGAAATTTGAATTGAATTTATAAGATCATATTTAACATCAATATTCAAACATGAACATTAGCATCTTCTTTACCAAGTTCTATTTTCATCATGAAAACCAACAAGAATCTTAAAAGACATACATTTAATTTAATAACATTCAACATTTTCAATAATTGAACTCCTCCTTCTTTGGGAAGGTATAAGTCAGGCTTCATGTGGGCGAGCCCCTCCTATTAGGAAGTTCCAGGAAGAAGGTAAGACAAAGAGTCACCATTAACAAACATATCATTATTTGTGTAATTTACATTCACCTTCTCATTTACAGGCACCAAAGGCTAAGACCAACAAACATGAGTCGCAATGAAATGTGCACCATCCATTCGACACATGTGAGACAAAACAGTAAATAAACTTATTTTGAACACAAAACCCATTGTTTGGTTCTTTGAATTGAAAGTTACATACCTCGCTTTATCACACGAGGCGACAGTGCTAGGCCAAACGGAAGAACTTTGTATTGATACGCTTTTCCCCCGAAAGCGAATCTTAGAAACTTCCTGTGTTGGGGAAGGATGGAAATGTGAAAGTAAGCATCTTTCAGATCTATTGTGACAAACCAGTCCTCGGACCTGATCTGACTCACGATAAGAGGTATAGTCAACATTTTGAACCTGTATCTCCTCAGAGACCGGTTCAATACCCTTAGATCTATTATAGGTCGTAACCCTCCATCCTTTTTGGGAACTATGAAGTACCGACTGTAGAACCCGGCTTCCCTTTCTTGGGGAGGCACCTGTTCTATGGCCTCCTTAGCCAAGAGGGACTGAACTTCTTGCTCCATAACCTGACCCTGCTCTGGACTGACCAGTGAGTGTGTGAACCACACCACTGAATCTTGGTGGACGATATTCAAACTGAATTCTGTACCCCTTTTCCACTGTGTGCAGGACCCACTGAGATATATTTCGAAGACCCTTCCAGGAGTCTAGATAATCTACTAGGGGGATCTCTCGAGACTGACCTCGAGTGTTGTGTTTGAGATATCGGTGACCTGAAGCACTTGATTGGCAGGAACTAACCGACATAATAATTTTTCTATAGGCCTCGTCGAGAGGGAATGCAGTCGACAGGGCCGTAATGTTTTCGGGCGGACACTGCGATTTGCGTTCGTTGAAAACCGATGTGTCCCGAAGCGCACGTAGCGACGGGAAGCACACATCGATTTCCTGAGGGCTCCACGAAGGAGCGAGATGTTGTTGCTCGATCATGGGGGGGGGACCACCCTCAGAGGCCTGCGCAACAAATCAGGGCCTCTTAGTTGAAGCCTTCCTAGCCTGGATGACAGTCCTCAGATCTGCCTTCTGCCTTTGTCTCCTGAAACCTCTCGACGACAGTATCGACTGCGTCGCCGAAGAGGCCAGAAGACGAAATCAGGGCATCGAGGAGGAAACCCTGTCCTTCTCACCGATGCCCGACAGACTTTTTTCTTTTCTCGGATGTCGTCGAACGAGACCTCCCCGCTGTTGTCCACCTCCTTAAGGAGGTCGGCCTGGTACTCCTGCAGAAGCCCCATAGGGTGCAGGCACGCACCAGCCCGACCTGCCGCCATATATGCCTTCCCAACAAGCGCCGAGGTGGTACGGCAGGGCTTGGAGCGAAGCGTCGGAGCCCTACGATGCAGCATCGGGCGAGAGATGGGTTGCAAAATTCTCTTCGACCCGAGGCATCGTCCCATAGCCCCTCTCCCTCGACCCCATTACGTTAGAAAATATATGGACATTGGGGCTAGAGAGACGAGAGGATAAGGGCTTGTCCCACGATCTCGACACCTCGGTGTGGAGATTGGGAAAAAATGGGAGACTCCGACGTGAAGGTTCTGGCCGGGATTGCAGGAAGCGCTCATCAGGCATGTTTTTTCTCGTCGCTTCCTGCTTATCTAGGGGCCATTCGATTTTTAATTTACCCACAGCCCGGGTCACAACCTCCAGCAACTCCTCAAAGGAAGGTGAATGTGATGATGGAGTCTCACATCCACCTGCCTCGATGTTCAAACTATCTGATCCCTCAGAACCAGATAGCTCGAACATCGGGTCCCTCTCTCGGGCGGAAGAAGCCGCTGGGCGGGCTTCCACCTCGCGAGCGAGACCGTGGGAACTGGCCGATGAATGTTGAGAAAGGGCCGAAGCCGTCTCAACATCCTCAGCCAGATCCCTTTGCGATCCCCATGAATGCAAGCGCCGCGCCGCCTCAACAGACGCGAGACCTGATCCATGGGGAGCGCGTGCCTGGCTTGATTCATCGAACAGACCAAGCCGGGAGCGGAGCGTTCTCATGGGCATTTGTTCACAGTTCGCACAGACAGCGCCCTCAAGCGCTGCCCGTGCATGCTCCGCTACAAGACAAACAACACAAAGCACGTGAGTGTCACCCTCGCTTAAATAGCGCGGACAAGGGGACGCACACTGCCTGAATTGTTTATTCTTTTCCATCACTATTACCTTGCCGAATAAACAACACCAAATAAGACACACAGTTTGACATAGAACGCTTGCTGAAGAACAGAAAGCTGCCATTGTTATGATCCGGTTCCCTTTTATAGCTTCCGCTCACCGTCACATGCGACGTCACGGCTGACGTCATGACGCAACACCAATCAAGATTAGTTAGGACTAGTTCCATACAGGCTTCAGACGCGTCATGCTGAAGGCGTTCCCCAATGTGTCGATTCTCGACGCAGCGCGAGTTCCCTCGAAAGGGAACAACTCTGTTATATTTGTCAGGAGATGTTAATCAATAAAGCAGATGAGACAGGAGAAACAAACGGCATCCATCTTTACTCTTTCACTTATTTTCTTACACACATTACGTCAGAAAACACGTCAACAGTTCTGGCTCCCTTTTCAAAATAGTAATATTCACCCTTTTTTAAGAACATCAGTGTGGCGAACAGGACGAGGCCGAGGGCCGTGAGAGAATGGGTCGAGGCCGTTGGTGTGATTACTGATGAGCAATACCTGTGGGATGCAGCGGTCTCGTATCTCTTATGGAGGAGCGGAAGCATAAAAGGAGGAGCGACGATCGTGAAGATCGAGAGAGGACCAGGCCTGGACTATTTTATTTGATCTTTTGTTTTATTATGTGTGGCGGACAGGCTTGTGCACAATTCAGAATTGAATTGAGAATGACTCCTGAATTCCAATTCAATTCTTGAATTGGAATTGAATTGGAATTGATGTCAAAAACAGGATCTAGAATTACAATTCGAATTTGAATTAAAGGAAACAGAATTGAAATTCAATAGAAATTCAAAGAAATTCATATACATATTTTAAATGAAGTGTTTAACAATGAAGCTTTACAGTATATGTCAGATATGATTGCATTACATATTCTATAAATGATATTAGTTTGAACTACTTGTACAGATTAGATTAATAGGAAATGTTTTCCACCAGCAATGAATGTCAAAAGCTCTAGTCACAGAACAAATAATTAAGTTTGATTTATTGTAATTGTAATTTTGTGGAACATGACGGAACATGACTCCATTTCCCAGAATTACTTTAGTAAATCTTTAAAAAAAATAATTGAGGTGGACATTTGTTTATATTATATATATATATATATATATATATATATATATATATATATATATACTCACCTAAAGGATTATTAGGAACACAATACGAATACTGTGTTTGACCCCCTTTTTCGCCTTCAGAGCTGCCTTAATTCTACGTGGCATTGATTCAACAAGGTGCTGAAAGCATTTTTTAGAAATGTTGGCCCATATTGATAGGATAGCGTCTTGCAGTTGATGTAGATTTGTGCGGCACATCCAGGCACATCCAGGGCACGAAGCTCCCGTTCCACCACATCCCAAAGATGCTCTATTGGGTTGAGATCTGGTGACTGTGGGGGCCATTTTTGTACAGGGAACTCATTGTCATGTTCAAGAAACTAATTTGAAATGATTCAAGCTTTGTGACATGATGCATTATCCTGCTTGAAGTAGCCATCAGAGGATGGGTACATGGTGGCCATAAAGGGATGGACATGGTCAGAAACAATGCTCAGGTAGGCCGTGGCATTTAAACGATGCCAAATTGGCACTAAGGGGCCTAAAGTGTGCCAAGAAACATCCCCCACATCATTACACCACCACCACCAGTCTGCACAGTGGTAACAAGGCATGACGGATCCATGTTCTTATTCTGTTTACGCCAAATTCTGACTCTACCATCTGTCTCAACAGAAATCGAGACTCATCAGACCAGGCAACATTTTTCCAGTCGTCAACTGTCCAATTTTGGTAAGCTCTTGCAAATTGTAGCCTCTTTTTCCTATTTGTAGTGGAGATGAGTGGTACCCGGTGGGGTCTTCTGCTGTTGTAGCCAATCCGCCTCAAGGTTGTGCGTGTTGTGGCTTCACAAATGCTTTGCTGCATGCCTCGGTTGTAACGAGTGGTTATTTCAGTCAAAGTTGCTCTTCTATCAGCTAGAATCAGTCGGCCCATTCTCCTCTGACCTCTAGCATCAACAAGGCATTTTCGCCCACAGGACTGCCGCATACTGGATATTTTTCCCTTTTCACACCATTATTTGTAAACCCTAGAAATGGTTGTGCGTGAAAATCCCAGTAACTGAGCAGACTGTGAAATACTCAGACCGGCCCGTCTGGCACCAAGAACCATGCCACGCTCAAAATTGCTTAAATCAGTGGTTCTCAACCCCGGTCCTGGGGGCCCACAGCTCTGCACATTTTATATGTCTCCCTCATTAAACACACCTGATTCTAATCATCAGCTCGTTAGGAAAGAGCTCTTTGAACAGAACTGGGTGTGCCAGATAAAGGAGACATATAAAATGTGCAGAGCTGTGGGCCCCCAGGACCAGGGTTGAGAAACACTGGCTTAAATCACCTTTCTTTCCCATTCTGACATTCAGTTTGGAGTTCAGGAGATTGTCTTGACCAGGACCACACCCCTAAATGCATTGAAGCAACTGCCATGTGATTGGTTGATTAGATAATTGCATTAATGAGAAATTGAACAGGTGTTCCTAATAATCCTGTAGGTGAGTGTATATATACATACATATATATACACAGGTGGAACTCAAAAAATTTGAATATTGTGCAAAAGTTCATGTATTTCAGTAATTCAATTTCATAGGTGAAACTAATATTTTTAGTATATATAACTATATACATATGGATGATTATACATTTCAGAGGGCCGACATTTCTGTATTTAAAATCCTTTTTTTTGATCGATTTCTTGTAATATTCTAATTTTCTGAGATTTTGAATTTGGGGGTTTCATAAGCTGTAAGCCATAATCATCAAAATTATAACTTTTGCAGGATATTTAAATTTTTCGAGTTTCACCTGTGTATATATATATATATATATATATATTTATATATATATATATTAGAAAAAAATGTATGCAGGGTTGAGGAGTGACTAGTTACATGTAATGAAATTATGTTTTTAAATTACAAAATGAATGTAATTGTAAATTAATGTATTACTGAGGTAAAATGTGTTATTCAATTTGTTACTAATCAAATTAAAAGGAAATTGCTTTACAATGATAAAGTAATCCAAATAAAAAAATCCAAACCACATTTATAATGTGTAACTTATAAACTTAAGCAATTACATTTCCAAAGTAACCTTCCTAACACTGAATGTATGTGAGATTTAACACATTCTATCTGTTGTGTGACTGTGTGGAATTTCTTTGAAATACCATGAATTTAATTCCACTTCCTGTCATTCTAATTCCAATTCAAATTCAACTTCATGTGGGGCGGAGTCAATTCAATTCAAATTCCAATTCATGAATTGAATGAAAGCCAATTCGGAAATTCTGAATTTTGCACAAGCCTGGTGGCGGCAGTAGACTGTGAGGGACTGCCGTCTTTACTTTCGTTTTTGTATTTGTTTATTTATTTTATTAAAATCTTTGGAATGTTTGCCGGTTCCTGCCTCCTTCTTCCCACAACTTCTAACCTTGTTACAATCAGATTTTAGTAACATAGTCATTTAACCACCTAGGCTTCTGAGCATAACGTTTGGGTCTAGTGGTATAAGTGTGTGTGTAGTGACTAGTGAGCAGTGTTCTCAGCCAGAGTTATTGGTGTGCCTGGAAATACAGTGAGATGGGAAGCATTCTGTCTTTCCATCACTAATGTGAAGTTTCTTTTGTTTAATATTCATTGTATTCTATTTTCACATCTTTTTGTTAAGGACTTTTATTTTGGTGTTGAGTCCTCAGAGAGAGGATGATGTAATGAGAAGCGGGAGTGCGGGAAAGAAAGAGGGATAGAGAGGGTGCGAGCGAGGAGTGTGGTGTTGCTCTGCTCTCTAATTCTAACACTCTGCTCAATAAAAGTTGTTAGCCGTCAATATTCCAAGTCCATCGTCATTCTTGAGATTAATCCACGGACAGTTAAACCCCACGCCTTACATATTTGGTGGCAGCGGTGATGGTCTCCGGCCTCTTTGGAGAAGTTTATGCTGGACGGGTAACTTATGGTGACGAAAACGAAAAATATATGATATTTGCTGCCCTTTCATCATAGAGACTGGATCAGTTGTACTGGTGGGTTAACTCAGACTGGAATGCGTTTTGCTTAACGTGTAACGTTTTCATTTACATGGACTGTATTCATACGGACTATATTTATAACTTTAGAGCAGCTTTATTGTTTTCACCATCGTGTGAGTTTTCTTTTCATGTAGGCTACAGTTATATATTTCGTTTATTTTGGTGAATAAAAAAAAAAAAAAAGAGTAAAGAAGACGCCTGCATCTCGACGGTTCGAAGTTGGCTCATTGCCAGGATTTGACGACGCTCACTTTTTCTGAAACGTGTGCGCGTGTCTCCCTCTTGTGGCGGCCTTCGGTAACTGCACATAGCCGAGAGTAAAAGGAGAAAGCACTGCAAATGTGACTTATAAAATAGACTTGTTATAAGTGTTCATCTACTTTTTTTTTTTTTCAACATTTTTATATATACATCCTCACTACAAAAGTCACAGTATAAGTCCAACTTGCAGACAATCTTTATCAATAAAAGACTTTGCTGGATTGAACTGGTTGGTACAACTGCATTGGCATTACTCTTTTCAAACATGGCAGAAGACAATGTAACAACCCCACAAGTGCACTTCAGAGCTGTTTTACCTCCAGACTTCACTGGGGATGGCAACGAAAGCTTTTCTCAATGGGCTCGTCGTTTTCAAGTATGCTGCGAGACCTCAGGTATGGACAAACCTCAGCTTGCCAAAGTACTTCCTTCAAGATTGGCAGGTGCTGCATTCAGTTACTGGGATAGTTTGTCAGATGACATCAAAGCTGATTATGACAGTACATGTAACAAGATTGCTACAGTTTTTGATCACAAACAGCTACTGAGAACTTTTCAAACATACTTAAATGCCAGACCGCGTCGGAGCAACGAGCCATTTGAAGTGTTTGCTGCTGATTTGACCCGCCTTGTTAACCAGGCTTTTCCGGATTATGGAGAATCTGCCATCAAAGGTGAAATTTTGCGACGCTTTATAGCTGGACTTGAACTTTCATTGCAAACTAAACTGTATGAGTTTGGTGTAACTACACTTGAGGATGCAATTAAAGTAGCTGGTCGGTGTGAGAGGGCACGTTCCACAGTCACTGAGCCTTTTCTACTGCCGACATCCTCTGCACCTGAACCTGCCAAGGTACACAGCCTCACAACTGAGTCTGCCAATATGCTCGCAGCGCAGCTCAACGACCTCCATCTGAAAGTAGACAAACTTCAGTCTGTCGTGACTATGTTGACACAGCCTTAGCCTCATCACACCAGTTCTGTCTCACCTCCTGATCGTCACTTCACCTATCGTCAGAGATCACCTTCACTTGACAGGGTGAAAGACAATCACTATATGCCATCTTCTCGTTATCAACATTTCACTGCATCTGATGTGCCCTACTCCAGAGGAAGATCTCCTGTACGTTCCAGTAACAGTCATAGCAGACTACACGGGAGCCCCGGGCCAAGTTATCATCAGCAGCAGCAAGGGTATGATAGACCCTTACGATACGACAGCAGAGAGACTCGTTTTAGCCCTCAGCAGAGATATACTGCATACGATGACTCAGTGCCTTCTCAACCCAGCTACAGGCATCAACTGAAAGATGACAGCAGCCCAGGTGAGAACCGAGATCGATGGAGGGATGAGCAGTATCACAGACGTCGCTCTCCAAGTCCACAACGACCCCATTCCCGCCATGTACACTTCGTCGAACATCAGCAATCGGGAAACGAGGGGTAACTGGAGATGAGGGCCAATCTTCAGTTCAACTGTCAGCGGCCCATAGCAACAATACAGTCACATCTGTGGACACCACACGCTGGACACCTTACATAAAAGGCCTCGTCGAGGATCAAGAAGTCAGTATTTTCCTTGACACGGGCGCTGGTTTGTCACTCATCAGTGAGGCCTTACGTCAACGCATCCCTGCACTTAAACATCGCCCCTTACTGAAAAGTTTCCAGGTGGCACACACACTGACAGGACAACAGTTAGACATTTTAGGTTCATTATCTGTTACATTACGTCTGGGGTCACACATATTCAGTATGAACATGTATGTCGTGAGAGACTCTAGACAGGATGCTCTTCTTGGGTGGGACTTTTTCAAAATGCATGGTGCCTCAATTGACACAGCCTCTGGTGCTTTTATGTTCAAAAATGACAAAATTTCTCTTCTCAGTTCCTCCCAAGCACTGCCTTTTTGCTGTAATGTGTTCCTGCTCTCACAGGTCTCAGTCCCCCCTTTGACAGAGGTTGTTGTTCCTGCCTCTGTAGCATGTACCTCAGAAACAGGAAGTCAGCTCCATGGTTTTCAAGGTATTCTGGAACCACATGTGACCTTTGACAAAGATTTAGCTGTTGCTCGGAGCTTCTCTAATGTCGAAAATGGGCTCACAGTAGTTCATCTGCTTAATCCTACACATCAAGACATTGAGTTGCCCAAACAGACCCATTTAGGTCAGTTCTACTCTGTGCGTGACATGCCTTCTGATTTCTATAAGCCTGTGGACGGTCTTGTAGCTCAGGTTAGCCTGCCAAGCCCTTCATGCCAATTACCTGATATTCACATGGGTACAGACACTCTTACTCCCAATGAGTTAGAGGTAGTTAACTCCCTCCTACAAGAGAACTGCGATGTCTTCAGTACTTCTTCTACTGATCTAGGTAGAACTGATTTGATTAAGCATAGCATACACACATCCTCCACATCCCCTGTGCGTCAGAGAGCATACCGTACATCTCCTATCCTACGAGAGGAAATCCACAAACAAGTAGAGAAACTCCTTGATGCTGACTTAATTGAGCCTAGCCATAGCCCATGGGCCTCCCCAGTGATACTTGTTCGTAAGAAGGATGGGTCTTACAGATTTTGTATTGATTATAGGCGGTTGAACTCGATAACCATTAAAGATGCACATCCCCTGCCACGTGTGGATGACAGTTTAGATGCCCTTTCTGGGGCCACCTTGTTTAGCACTCTAGATTTGTCAAGTGGCTATTGGCAGACTCAAATGGATGATGCTAGTAAAGAAAAAACTGCCTTTACTACGGGAGATTCCCTCTATCAATTTAAGGTCATGCCAATGGGCCTTACCAATGCCCCCCCAACATTTCAGAGGTTGATGGAGCTTGTTCTCCATGGCCTCCATTGGTCTAAGACTCTGATTTATCTTGATGACATCATAGTCTTCAGTAAGACCTTTAAAGATCACATTCATGATCTCTCTGAAGTGTTTGGAAGATTGCGGCAGGCTGGTCTCAAACTCCATCCTCGAAAGTGTCAGTTTTTCAAACAATCTGTACTCTTTCTAGGACATGTGGTTTCAAAGGATGGCATTCAACCTGACCCCAAAGTGACTGAGAAAGTGCTGAATTGGCCTCGTCCAACTACACCTACAGAGGTTAGAGCTTTCATAGGCCTCTGTTCATACTATCGCCGGTTTGTCAGAGACTTTGCGGAAAAAGCAGCCCCTCTACACAATCTGACGAGGAAACATACCAAATTCACATGGAATGAACAATGTGAGGACACATTTCAGTATTTTCGCCATGCTCTGTCTTCCCCTCCCATTCTCACCTACCCTGATTTCAGCAAGTCTTTTATTCTCTATACGGACGCATCTCACCATGCGATTGGTTCCGTACTTGCACAACAGCAACAGGGTGTTGAAAAGGTAGTAGCCTATGCCAGTCATGTGCTAAGCACAACAGAGCGTAACTGGTCCACCTTTGACAGAGAATGGTGGGCTATTGTTTGGTCCGTTAGACATTTCTCACACTACTTACAAGGATGCCCCTTTGTGATTGTTACAGACCATCGTCCCTTGTTAGGGTTAAAGAAAATGCCTATTGATCGAGATCCAACAGGGCGTAGAGCACGTTGGGTATTGGAGCTTGACGTCTACAATTGGGTCATAAAACACAGGAATGGCGTAAAGCACACAAATGCAGATTCACTATCTAGATGCCCGAGTCAAAGTGATACTATTCCTTCTGTTCCCTCAATGTCAGACAAACCAGAACCTTCTGTAGTCACCGCCCCTCTTACCGCTCATGCTGTCATAGACCTTTCTCAGACTTTGTCAGTCGATCTTGAACAGGGTCAAAAAGATGATGTCACACTGAGGACAGTAAGGGAATGGTTGAAGGAAGAAAAGAGACCCCCAGCTTGGGTTCTAAAGAAGGGGTCGACAGAGCTCAAAGTATACTGGCGACAGTTTGATAGACTGCATTTGCAGGATGGAAAAATCTACCGTTTTGCCTGTAACAAACCTAAAGAGTCACCCACTCTTCATGTAGTCATTCCCAGTACAGCTGTCCCCCAGGTGTTACAGTTTTTACATGGTCATTCCACTGTAGGTCACCTTGGTCATAAAAAGACACTTGCAAGGGCCAGGGAGCATTTCTATTGGCCATACATGGCTAGAGACATAGAGAACTACTGCCAACAGTGTGTTTCATGCCAGTCTAGATCTATGCCAGTCCCACATCAAGTAGCTCCCCTACAGACTATTCATGCCAATCATCCTTTTGAAAAGGTAGCAGCTGACATTACTGAGCTTCCTATGACACCATCAGGCCATAGATATGTCCTTGTTCTTCAAGACTATTTCACCAAGTATGTGAATTTGTACCCTATGAAGGACCAAAGAGCTGTAACGGTGGCACACTGTATTTTTGAACAGTATGTCACAGACCATGGTGTTCCTGAATACCTTCATACAGATCAAGGTCGTCAGTTTGAGGCAGATTTAATCAAGGAGTTGTGTTCCAAGTTGGGTGTCACCAAAACTAGGACATCTCCTTATCATCCTGAGGGAGATGGTTTAATTGAAAGATTCAATCGCACCCTGAAAGACCAATTGAGTAAATGTCTGTATCAGCAAACAGAGTCATGGGATACCATGTTGAGGTCAATCCAGTTCTCTTACAATACCAGTGTGCACAGCAGTACTGGATACACCCCCTTTTTCCTTGTTCATGGACGTGAAGCCAGGCTGCCTGTGCATTTACTCTTTCCTTGTCCTACTGAAGCTTCTAGTGCCTCTGCTGGCACCCCAGCAGAGTATGCTACGTCTGTCTACAGGAAGCTGCAGTTTGCATTCAAGTTGCGTCAGGAGAATCAGGAACATGCTCACGCACAGCAAAAAGCTCAATATGACAAAAAGGCCAAATTCACCACGTACAGTGTGGGAGACTTGGTTTGGCTGAATGATCCTGCTCATTCCCGATGTAAACTGGCCCCACGCTGGAAAGGACCCTACATTGTAACACGAACTGTTCAGCCTGCCGATGGTAATTCTGTGCTGTATGCTATTCAGCCAAAAGGTTTTCCTGAAAAGACACCGCAAGTGGTACATCATAATCGTCTTAAAACCTACCTGCCTTCCACATATCAGCTGGGGCGAACAGTATCCGATGCATCGTCTCCCATTGCACAGACTGTGGAAAAGGAAGTATCCCCTAATATTTCTAATTCTTCTACACTTGCTGTCCGAGAGAACTTGCCTTCTGTTGTCTTTACTGGAGAAGTCCCCAATCAGAGTCCAGCTAGGACATTGCTTTTGGGACAGTTACCGCTGAGCTTAACTCAAAACACTGGACAGTTGAATGTTCCTCAGCCTGATAATATGGATTATGTAACCTCAGAAGTAGGCTGTTCTACTGCTGTGGCTCCACGTGCTGTTCTAGACTCTAGACCGTTAGGTCGCAGGCCTGTCAAATTGCCTGCAAAGTTCAAAGACTATGTTGTGAAGTAAAAGAAAAAAAAAAGTTATCCATCCTTTGCTTTATAACTTTTGCTGAAACCCTTGCATGTCTTGGACTACAGACCATTTTGTGTTTATTGAAACTTTTGGTTTTTGGTGCACCAATAATCTGCACATTGCTTTGCCTGGTTTATTAAGGGCATTGTTATTTTCTGTGTTGAAAACGTGGACGTTTCTTTTCCCACGGGGTAACTAATGTGAAGTTTCTTTTGTTTAATATTCATTGTATTCTATTTTCACATCTTTTTGTTAAGGACTTTTATTTTGGTGTTGAGTCCTCAGAGAGAGGATGATGTAATGAGAAGCGGGAGTGCGGGAAAGAAAGAGGGATAGAGAGGGTGCGAGCGAGGAGTGTGGTGTTGCTCTGCTCTCTAATTCTAACACTCTGCTCAATAAAAGTTGTTAGCCGTCAATATTCCAAGTCCATCGTCATTCTTGAGATTAATCCACGGACAGTTAAACCCCACGCCTTACACTAATAACATATGTACCCACCCCCATTTTTTAACAACCGTCAGAGAATCAGTAAACTTTGTGTCCCTTAGGAGCATGCAAGGGGTTCTGTACCATCACTTTATCCCCCTCCTGGAAACAAGGAGTGTAAGCACTCTGCTTTGCATCAATATACTTTTTCATTTTGTGTTGCAGTCATGTAACCCTTTGGCGAACAGTCACGTCAGTTGGTGTGTGCACAGGAGCAGACGGCAAAATAGACAGATTTGTGCACATTTGCCTGCCATAGAGGAGCTGAAAGGGTGAAGCCATGTGCTGAACGGCATAGCAGCCTCACCGGGGCAGGGCAAGAAAAGAAATTTTGGAAAGGCATATTAGCAACATCCATCTTCTTGACAAACAAAGTCACTATTTGTCTAGTCATCACTATTTGGCCCCTGTAAAACTCACTCAGATCTTCTCACTTGACCATTTTTCCTGCTTCCAACACATGAAATTCAAGAAAAAAACACTAAAACTAGACTAAGCTGGTTGGCTGCTCTCAGCTAGTGTAAGCTGGTCTCCCAGCCTGACCATCCAAAGAAGTGTCCAAAAAAACCTCTTCAGCAGGGCTGACCATTCACTTGCTGCTTAATAAATCACACCGTTTGACAGGTGCCATTGTAATGATATAATCAATGTTATTGACTTAACCTATTGTTAACCATGTTGTGGCTAATCAGTGAGTACCTAATATTATCACTGTGGCAAGCAGGACAAGGCTGAGGGCCATGAGAGAGCAGCTCGAGGCTCATCAGTAATCATGCCACCGGCCTCGTGCCGCTCTCTCATGGCCCTCGGCCTCGTCCTGCTCGCCACTATCACATTTGCTTTGATGGCCAATAATTTCTTTTGAGCGTCTCCTCTAGAAACACAGGCAACTAATAATGCCAGATCACATCAAATGTAATGCCAAGGTTGATCCACATTAGGAGACTGTCAAAAGTTCTAAATTACCTCAAAGTAAGAAATATCCACATCTTGCAATCTCAGCTCTTTTGGAGCGAAGTAATCAAGTGCCATGGATGCAAAGCCATGAGATGCAAGCAGGGCAGAGCGGTATTCGACCAAACCACCACCTGCTCCCCACAAGTCCAGCACTCCTGGGTACGGCCCAGGGCCTAGAAACACACAGCAAGTAATTTTTACACACAAGCAATTATCTTGACTTCTTTAACAAAAGATCTAATAGATATTGACCCCTGGAAATACCAGAGAATATGAACCAATGCCAAATTGAACTTAAATAGTTCTGAGTGATTAGAAATCTGTTATTTAATGTGTGTGTGTGTGTGTGTGTGTGTGTGTGTGTGTGTGTGTGTGTGTGTACCTGGAGGTAGGAATAGTGTTCCATGTACTTCTTCCTCACTGATGTTTATCCTTTTCACATCTGGTGCTACATGCCAGCGCTCTATGACACTCGTTGCCAGGGGTGGTTTCTGGCTAAAGCCTTGAGATAGATGCCCATTGTATACTGAAATGTGAACTACCATCGGTGTAAGAACATCCCTCTTGCGTATTCTGGAGTAAAGAGTATGTAGTTAGGTAACAAAAGAGAGTGTCAAACCTCTCAAATAAAAAAGAAACCTGAATTTAAACTTGGTAATAAAAAGCACACACTATCATATTGTTCAAGTCTAATCTACCTGAGTCCTTGTTGACTTCCTGGTACGGGTCTCATGCTCCACAGCAACCCCATTTGCTCTGCTCCTTCATAAGTGCCTCCCAAACTTTCATCTTTGGTCCCTAAGGTATATATAATAGGGCATATCCACATCATGTACTTAATGTCTTGATCATTGTTTGCTCAAGAAATATTCTGTAGAATTCTATATTTGTAGAAATGTGACAGCCCAAAGACTTCCATGCTAAAACATGGTTCCTTCCAAGGTATCCTCCTCATCTACCTAACTGTTGTTTAATGCACTATACAAATAAATGGAAATTGTTGCTGCTAAGGAACAGTAAGTTGAATTAATTTATTGCATAGTTTGGAAAACTGCTGGAAGATCCAGCTAAAACCAGCTTTTCATGCTAAGTTTCTAGCTACTTCAGCTGTTCGTCATTTATGACCATCGGAACACACTACACGACTGTCAGGCTGATTATGAATGCAATTTGGTCATGATGACTGATCATGCCCAAACAGAGCAGGTCTGTTCCAGCCAGGCCCAGTTGCTGTTTACCGTCTGTCTTTAAATTTGTGTAGTGTGCAATGTCTTAAGATAATAATCTCAAAATTTAATGAACCAACCGTTGCCAGTTGTCCTCAAAGATTGTTCTAAACACGTTCAATATTTGCAATTGATGCTGGCATTTCAAGCATCTTTCATCTCTATTTATTTATTTTTGCAAAAAAAAATTTCTTGATTATGCATCTTGTTTTAATGTTTCTTTTATATGATTATTTTAGAAGTTAACATAAAGGCAAGATAACATTTTTTAGGCTATTCATTTTGTTCTGCAAACAAAAAAGTGGAACTGCTTTGTGAATAAATTCAGATTAGGCAGTGATTTCTCTCATTTTAAAAATAATATTATCAAGTATTCTCTCATTTGGATATACCGTCTTATACAAGTTAAACAGAAAAAATAAAATGATAGCTTATTTATATAACTGTACATAAGTTATTGTCTCACGTAGGGGTCAGCAACCTTTTTGTCATAGTGGCATATTTAAGTTTTTGAGTTAAGCAATTTGCCAATCGAATCTTTAATTCCTGCGCTATATGAATGTAGCCGGTGAAGTGGTTATCAGTAAGAGGGCATGTCCAGTCAGGTAATTAGAGGGTTTTTAAGAAGGCACCCGAAAGAAGGCCTCGAGATGGGCTCCGGTCTTATGCATTGAAGCGTGCTGTCCAATAGCTCTTCCATGTTTGTTTTTGCATGGACATGATCTGGGTGAGCAGGTAGGCTAAGTGAATATCGATGGGTTTTTGTTATACATGTTGTAGCTTGTTTTACTACATCAGGGTATTATGCTTAAATGCAGAAGCAAACATTGTGGATGGTTTGCTAGACCACTGGCCATGCCCAATCTTATTTGGTATCGTAAGTTAATCAAGCGTTGATTGCTGTATGGCAGGTAAATGTAGATTTTTTATATAATCTATGTAATCTAATGTATGCAAGTATTCTTTTTTTAAAATATTTCAATGGAATTAAAGTAACAATAGTGTGGTGGTTATTTATGAGTGTGTTGTTAATCGTGTTTTTCTGTTCTGTTTTTTTTTTTTTGGTCACACTTTATATTAAGTGGCTTTAAGCATTATGTACTTACATCGAAAAAATAAGTACAATGTTGTGTGTGGATGTTGTATTGTAAAACAGTTTTGCTGCTATTGAGGTGTGATACGGGTAAGGTTAGGGACAGGTGTGTGTGGTATGGGTAGATTTAAGGGTGGATTAGGTTGTAAGGGAAGGGTCAACAGTGTAATTACAAATGTAATTGCATACATTAATTTCAGCTGTAATTAAGTACAATGTAAAAACATATACGTACACATTAAGTCAATTGTATCAAATTATTAATTTCAATGTAAGTACATAGTACTTAAAGCCACTTAATATAAAGTGGGACCTTTTTTTAAGGTTTAAGTTGATCGCTGTTCCTCGTGTTTTTTTGTTTGTTTCATTCTCTCGGCTGGCTAGTTGTTGTATGTGCGCACTGTATGCCTCCTGCGCAGATAGTTCACCTGGTTGTTGTAAACAGGACTTGTAACTGTTGTAACTCATTGTCAGTTGATTTGGTTCCATAAAGCAAATTTAACAAAGCTCAAGCTCAGTCACTCTGGCAACACAACACACACACACACACACACACACACACACACACACACACACACACACACACACACACACACACACACACACACACACACACACACACACACACACACACACACACACACACACACACACACACATCATACATTTCAAATATTGTTAAAGACAAACTGTCAGTAATAAAATAAGAAAAAACTATACATTTTTGAGCCATAGCACATGTTCAATAGAACAAACATACAAATAAATTAAAAAAAACACTGCTTTTAATTTTTTCAGGGGAAGTCTAACAGTAATTTTCAGGCAAAGAAAATTAATAATCAAATGTTCATCAAAATAATCAAAAGGTTCAATAGTTAACTACCTTAGTAAACATGCACTAAGAATGAACAATAATCCGATGCCTCGGTTCAAATGTCACATCACTAGCTTCAACCAATCGTTACAGAAGAACTCTCCATAACATGAAATAAAACTGAAATATATTTACCCTTTTGTGGAGCTGCTCGTCATTTACTGTGGGCTTTACAGATGAGGAGCCCCGCAAGCTCACAGTATCCTCTAAGCCTCAGCCAATTCACGTCATGCCTACTCTAATGTTGGCAACTCCAGTGCTCACACCGCTCGCCAGTGCATTCACGCCAAAGCCTCATCCTGTTATGGCCTACTCACATCAGTCCTGCCAGCCTGAGCTTCACGAAGAGCCTGAGCTTCAAGTCAGTCCTGCCAAGCCTGCCGAGCCTGAGCTTCACGTCAATAAATATCTATTGCACGTGGGTCCTGCTTCCTCCTATGCTGCAACCAATCGTTACAGTATTTTTATTAACTAAAATTAACAAAGAATTATAAATACTGTAACAAATGCATTGCTCATTGATAGTCCATGTTAGATAATACATTAACTAATGTTTAATTACTGAACCTTATTGTTAAGTGTTACCTTGATTATTTTCGTTGTCCTTTGTTGTTTGATTATCATTAAAACAAAGACAGCAGCAGGTTTATTAGTCTGCTGATACTTTAAGAGCTGCATGTATCCAATATACTGTTACTGTTACAAACTGCTCCAAGACTCAGAAGGTTGGAGATCCAAACGCAGCTTTTATTAAAGGCACAATCCAGACACATAGTCCAATGTACAGGCAACAGCTCAAAAAACAGCAGGCAGTTCAAACAAACACACAAAGCTGGGAACAAAGCCAAACATGTAATCCAAAGGGAGGCAGAGAGACCAAAAACCGAGACACATAAAACCAGAGAAAACGCTCAGAAATACAGAGTAATAACATACAAAACCCTGCAGTGCGAGAAAGAATGAAATAGGCTTATATAGACAGGGCTAATAAGTGTAATTACAAACACCTGAAAACAATCATGGCTGTTGAACCGGGGCAAAGAACTATGGAAAATGGAGTCTTTTATAGTGTGGTAATAGTCTGGGATGGAGTGCCCTCTGGTGTTAATCACGTGCACTCTCACTGGTGATTGTAACATAGCCCCCCTCCTAAGGATCGGCTTCCGGATACTCCTATCACGGCTAGAAAAGTCCAGGGGGGAGGCAGAGCGGAGGCGGAACAGTGGGCGGGATGGAGGGCCAGGTCCATGAAGTGGAAGAGGGCTTGCGGACAGAGGCAGAGCAGGCAGACAGGGAGGAGCAAGCCAGGCAGTTCATGTACGACCTCTTCGGTTGTGTCGAGGCAGACAGGAAGATCAGGTACAACCTCTGTGGTCTCATCAGGGCAGACAGGGAACTCAGGGACGACCTCTGTGGTCATATCAGGGCAGACAGAGAACTCAGGGGTGACCTCTGTGGTCAAATCAAGGCAGACAGGAAGTTAATAGATTACGAGGCTGGGTTCTGGGACTGGAGCGAACTCTGGAGTGGACTCATGGACTGAGGTGGACTCTGAAGCAAACTCATGGGCTGGATCGGGCTCTGGATTACACCTTCAACTGAAGCGCAGTGCACAGCCCAAACACACCAAATAGCCATCGCTTATGCTTATGACAACCGGGAACACAGATGTGACGTCCATGACGGTTGAAGACTTTAACTTGCCGTTCATGATGGCTGGAGTTTCTGGCAAAATGTCTGTGACAGCTGAGGCTCTGGTAAGGCGGCCATATCTTGAAGAGGCTCTTAAGTGGCAGCCATGATGGGAAGAGGCTCTGACATGGTGGCCATCTTGTTTGAAGGCACAAGCGTAGTGGCCATCTTGTCTGAAGACAAAGGCATAGCGGGCATCTTGTCTGAGGTTTCTGGTTTGGCGGCCATGTTGTAAACTGGCTCTGGTGGAGGAACTACAGGACGGGAAGGTACACAAAGCTTGGGGCTAGCAACATTTAGAACTGGACATGCTGGTGATTGTGGTGGACCAAGCTCCTTGGCCACTGGAGCATGATGTATGGTGCCCTCCCCCAAAAAAGGTTTAGGGAAATTGGCTTTTAGGGAAAATTAGGGAAAATAAGGTTTAGGGAAAATTATATATATATATATATATCAGTGGGTGGGGATTTATTTAAGACTGCAAGGGAAGCTCGGCTTCCCATATGTACTATTGTGTAAAGATTTTATTGACAAAAAATGCGTTAGAACACGTTCATCTCTAAGACGAGTTCGTTCAGAATCAACTCCATATTGCAGGTCGGCTGACTCGATTTCCTTCTCATACATTCCCGTAGTGTCACAGTGCCCTGTTGAAGCCTTGTGTCCATTGACTTCATTGGGGCTGCTTTGAACAGTTTTTTTCAGTGTTTCGAAACTAGACGGTCATTGGATAAATGCTGCGATTATGTCCCGCCCACGGACGCTCAGCGTATCTGGGGTGAATGGAGGAGTGGGCTGGCCTGGACTCCGGGCTTCTGCGTGATGATTGGAGGGTCTGTAGAAAGACTGCATCTCCTTTTGATTGACAGCGATTTTGTACTATAAAAAGTTACTGACGCTGAAGCTATTCGAACTCAGTCCCATCACGGATGTTGCAGGTGTAGTCAAAAGACAAACTGCTGCAACCTATTTCCTGGTATTTCCTTGGCGAAATTACTAGCCAATTTTCATCATACATTTCACACAATTTTACACCACATTCCTTGTTTCAGTTTAACCTAATTCCCACATTTCCTCCGTCGAGTTTAATATATATTTTTTATATTGTTTGTTCATTCATTCATTCATTCCTACATGCAGTGTATATACATATATATTTAAGTATAAATGAATGAACAATTTTTATGACGTAGGCCGAAAATGAGCTTCCTCTCTTTGAAAGACCAGCAGCCGCCACTGATATACACTCACCTAAAGGATTATTAGGAACACCTGTTCAATTTCTCATTAATGCAATTATCTAATCAACCAATGACATACCAAAATTGGACAGTTGAAGACTGGAAAAATGTTGCCTGGTCTGATGAGTCTCAATTTCTGTTGAGACATTCAAATGGTAGAGTTCAAATTTGGCGTAAACAGAATGAGAACATGGATCCATCATGCCTTGTTACCACAGTGCAGGCTGGTGGTGGTGGTGTAATGGTGTGGGGGATGTTTTCTTGTCACACTTTAGGCCCCTTAGTGCCAATTGGGCATAGTTTAAATGTCACAGGCTACCTGAGCATTGTTTCTGACCATGTCCATCCCTTTATGGCCACCATGTACCCACCCTCTGATGGCTACTTCCAGCAGAATAATGCACCATGTCACAAAGCTCGAATCATTTCAAATTGGTTTCATGAACATGACAATGAGTTCTCTGTACTAAAATGGCCCCCACAGTCACCAGATCTCAACCCAATAGAGCATCTTTGGGATGTGGTGGAACGGGAGTTTTGTGTCCTGGATGTGCATCCCACAAATCTCCATCAACTGCAAGATGCTATCCTATCAATATGGGCCAACATTTCTAAAGAATGCTTTCAGCACCTTGTTGAATCAATGCCACGTAGAATTAAGGCAGTTCTGAAGGCGAAAGGGGGTCAAACACAGTATTAGTATGGTGTTCCTAATATTCCTCTAGGTGAGTGTGTATATATATCTATGCATATCTATCTAAATGCATGCCTGGTGACAGGAATGTGCATGGCCTGCCGGCCCATTCACCCCCTGTTCTTTTACTGTACATCCAATGGGTAATTGGAAAAAAAGGGGGGTCGCAGGGAAGGGCGAAGAAGACCCCACCCCTAAAATAGAATGTGCAACCGAGATTCTGGTGACATCCAGCCGGTAGTAACGCACAAAGGTATGAGGAGAAGCCCAACTGACAGCAGAGCAGATGTCCTGCAGGGACACTCCCCTAAACAAAGCCCAAGAGGTGGCTAAGTCCCTCGTGGAAAGAGCTTTGATGTCCCCAGTGGGCTGCACTCCCTTTGATTCATATGCCAAAGCTATAGCATCCACAAGCCAATGTGAGAGGCGTTGCTTAGATATGGGACTTCGTCTGTGGCGGGGCACCCATGAAATAAAGAGCTGGTCGCTCTTCTGGAAAGCGCTGGTCCTGGCCATATATGTCTGTAAGGCACAGACAGGACACAGAGCATTCAGCCTTTGACCCTCCGTGGAGGGAAAAGGTGGAGGGTGAAAAGTGGACAGCTCTAACTCCTCCGATGTGACTGCCTGGAAGCATTTAGGCATGAAAGCCGGATTAGGCTTAAAGGAAACCTTATCTCCAATAAGAGAGAATTTAGTGCACAAGGAATGAGCCAAGAGTGCATGTAGCTCACTGACACGTTTCGCTGACGCCAAGACCAAGAGCAAAGCTGGCTTAAAAAAAAGCAGCTTTAGGGAAATACTTTTTGGATATTTGGATATTGAGACAGAGCCTCCAGCACCACGAAGAGGTCCCACTCAGGAAGAGTTCTCCTGATGACTGGCAAAAAGCGGCAGGCACCCTTCATAAATCTGTGGATTAGAGGGTGCTGCCCGACTGTTGAGCCTTCAAAGCCCATCTGACTGGCAGAAATCGCAGCCAGGTAGACCTTAATTGTGGAAAAAGACCTCCCTTTTTCCATGAGGGTTTGAAGGAAACACAAAATATCAGGAACTGAGAACTGAAATGATGTGAGACCACGTCCATCACACCACCCTTCAAACACTTGCCACTTACAACCATATAAGGACCGTGTAGACATTCTGTATAGTAGCAATCACACGCGGTGAAAGCCTCAGTGTGCTTAGGTTCGTCCTCTCATGGGCCAGGCTCAGAGAGCCACCCTGTCCAGGTGTGGGTGATAAATCTCCCTGTTCGCTTGGGACAATAGGTCTTTATGGAGGGGGAGGCACCACGGCTGGGCATATAAGAGAGGGATTATCTCCGCCAACCATGGTGCTTTGGGATTGGGTGCTATCAGAATGAGACAGGCCCTCCTCTTTCACCCTGGCCAGTGTGGGAATTATCAGGCACAGGGGTGGAAAAGCATACAGCAGCACTTCGGGCATGGGTGGGCCAGAGCATCTACCCCGAGGGGTGCGTCCACGTCCTTTAGCGAGAACATTGCACAATGGTAGTTTCCATGCGAGGAAAATAGATCTACGGTTGCCTGTCCGAATCTCATCCATATCATGTACACTATCTGAGGCTGGAGGCATCAATCTCCTGAGAGTGGGTTACCCCTCGATAGAAGGTCCGCATCTTTTTTCAGAATGCCTGGAACGAGAGTATCGCGTAACGACAGGAAACCCCATCTGCTCCATACCAAGAGCTTGTGAGCTAGAGCGTGAAAATTCGTCGAGTGCACGCGCAACCCTGACAATTGTTGTAAGCCACTGCTGTGGTACTGTCGCAGCGTACGAACACATGATGTCCTAGCAGGCGAGGCAGAAAATAATTCAGAGCTTTCCAGATGGTCAAAAGTGTGATGTGTGTGAGCACACAGCAGGTGTCCTGCAACACTATCTCCTTCGATTCTGCTATGATAAGCCAATCGTCTATGTATGTCAAAATCTGCAGACCTGACAGTCAGGAGAGCTAAGCCCGCCTTCGCACACAGACAAAACGTCTGAAGGCTTAATGAGGACTTTGCATTCGTAACGTGCCTTGATAGGCAAAACGATTAAACTTCCTGTGTGGCGGATAAATGCTTATGTTAAAAAAAAGAATCTTTCAGATCGACTGATGTGGACCAGTCGTTCCGTTTTAAGGAGCGCCTATTATGCCCCTTTTTACAATATGTAATATTGGTTTCGGGTGTCCCCAGAATGTATTTGTGAAGTTTCAGCACAAAATACCCCACAGTTATTTTATTATAACCATTTAAAAAATGTCATTTTTGGGGCCTGTTTTAAAAAGAGCTGTTTTGGTGTGTACCACCTTAAATGTAAATGAGCTGCATATCCCCGCCCTGCCTTTGGATGAGGGTGTAACTTGCATTGGCTACCTATGGCAATAAACAGTCGGTAGAAGCAGAATGGCTGAGAGTAGAGACCCGCTGTTTTGTATGGCATTCA
The DNA here is from genome assembly GCF_051911475.1 of Siphateles boraxobius. Lineage (NCBI taxonomy): Eukaryota > Metazoa > Chordata > Actinopteri > Cypriniformes > Leuciscidae > Siphateles > Siphateles boraxobius. The sequence continues at coordinate 17,022,806 of NW_027508799.1, forward strand.
GCCGTACATGTTTGAACCGGAATCAGACCCAGATGATGAAGAGACTCCAGCAGAAGAAACACAAATGAGAATGGACCAGGATGTCTCGGAATGGTTGTTTGATACATTTATGTACTTACAGAGTTGTAAACGCATCCCTTGGATGTGCAACACACACACAGACACACACAAGCTGTGATAACGTTGGCACAATTTTTTAAAACTACAAACACACTGTGATAACATTTGCTACGTACAAACGAAATTACATTTATGCGAGGGACCTGTTGCGTTTGTTTACATTACTTGTCGTACAGGTGCTTATGTGGCAAATGTGAGAAGATGGCTACAGAACAAGAAAATATATGCTGCAGGGAGATAGAACAGGTATTAATTTATTTACATTTGTAATTGTTGCAAAAAATAATATGTGACATAAAACTGTCTGGCGCTATTTGTTTAATGCAAACAAGGTTTAAATTATATACACAGACATCCTACGACAACGACAACAACTTTAGACGCATTTGTTGTTGAATTGGCTGACATCGACTGAAATGACTATTTGCTCAAAAATCATAAAATACACTTACTTCTACTGGAGGTGACGTTGGATCGTGAACAGTAGGCAACGATCCACACTTGAGGATTAACTTTGAAGCAAGACCTGCTTTGAATTGACCCTCATTCACAAAACAGTCACTCAGAAAATGATTCACGCAAACATAAACGTATTTGGGAAGTTTAAGTGGCACCTTTCCTTCGTAAATAAAATCCATCCACTGCGTTTTCAGTGGCTCTGATGTCGGAAGTAAGTGAAAACTACTATGAACATTATTACATCCCACATCAGAACAGTTATGTTTCTTAGGAGATATTTTTGATACGGCAGTACAAATCGTCAGAACACTGGCTTTCGTTGAAACAATGGAGGCTGGTGTACAGATCACCGAGGGCGGGGTCTATGCCAAAACCACAGTGTCAATCAAACCACGTCGGTGGGGCTTGCTCAATTCTACGTCACATTGAGCCGAAACTTAGAACAGCTCGTTCTGACACAGTGCTTATGATTTATTGAGATTGTAAAAAAAACACTGGGTGGATTTTTATCATTCTAGGGTGGTTTTGCTCACACAGTGCCAACACACCTTTATGTTCAAACACCATGTAAAAGTGAATTTTGCATAATAGGTGCCCTTTAACACTCAGAGATCCAAAATAGGGTTGAGAGATCCGTCCTTCTTTGGAACCAGGAAATACAGGTAAATAAATCCCTGATTTATCAGATTGGGGGGCACCACCTGAATCGCTCCCTTGTTTAGAAGGGAAGAGATTACTTCTCTCAGAATGTGAGCGGCGCTCTCCTACGTGTGTGAAGAGAAAACGCCGTTGAAATGCGTTTTTTTTCTTCCACAAACTGCAGTCTGTAGCCCTGCATTATTGTACGTATCACCCACTCGGGAGCCAAACAGTTCACCAAACTGACTCGTAAAGGCCGATTTATACTTCTGCGTTGGACCTACGCCTGAGTCTCTACGCTATAGACTACGCGTTGGTTTTCATTTATACTTCTGCGTCGTTGTCCGCGTTGACGCGAAATTACACATGCAGAGGGAGCATGTGAAACCCAAGGGAGGGGTTCTAGCAGACCAATCACAGCGCTTGCGTCTGCGTAGAATTGACGCGTTGCTACATTTTGCGAGAGGTGCACGTCAGGGTACGGGTATGCGCGCTACACAGCCTACGACGTAGCTACGGCGTGAGTTGGACGCAGAAGTATAAATTGGGCTTAACTCGCAAGTGTTCCCACCCGTGCTGATCTGCTAAGCTGGCTCATTTGTGACGCAATGGCACCCTCTAGTGGACGAACTAGGGACGGCATGCAGGGGTTTAGAGAGATGCGCTCTCGAGAAAAATTCTCTCTCTGCAGAAAGGTTCTCTCTTATAGATGAATTCATTTGATTCGTTTGTTTTGATATGTGTGTTGTGTTACGTGTGTTTTGTGTTGAGGAACACAGTGGCAGAAGCCTTTATAATCTCAGGATTATTCCTCACAGCCTCGCAAAACGACATAGTACATTCATCTAATTAAACTTGTCGTGTTTTATCGTGTTGATGTGGGCGTTGACACGTTTGCATGTCTTGCCTCAGATCATTTGCGTTTGAATAGCGCGCGCTCTCCGTGTGGGCGTGTCACATTAGCAGAATAATGAGCTGCCAGAACGATAATGAGAACGACTGACTGGGCCACCTTCCTGGGTGGGCATAACTTGAAGGCATCTTCCTCCTCCTTGTCGTTGCATCGTTGCTGCATTAATGCGACAGTGGGGCCAAAGAGAGCCTTCACTGTAAGGGAGACCCAACAGGTTAAGCCAGAGCACACACTCTCCCACAACAGAAAACGCCATCGAGCGCTCGCAGGTTTGGACGGCCTGACGGGCATTACGGAGGACAAGGTCATTAACAGTTAGAACCTCCTTCCACAGGGTTGGTGAGGGGGTTCCTTTGTCCAACAGTTTCCCTAAATCCTCCAGAATCTCCGCCTGGTAAGTGGAGAGGAGGGAGAGACATTAAGGGCCCTGACAGCCAAGGCAGAGGACTTATTAGCACTGAGTGCTCCTTCACTGAGGCAGAAAAGCGGTCCATCTTGTTGGGCTTCGGGGGAACGAGCAGGCTGGGGTTAAGGTGCCTAGTGATAGAAGGCTCGATGGCGGGGGATCAGCCATGCCGAGAGCCGAGGACATTTACCTCGAGGCCCGCGTGACCGTGTTTTAAATTGAGCGGGTCGCACCAGTTGTTTCTCATGAGGTTTGCGCACGCTGAGAGGATGGGAAGAGAGTATTTTTCCTCGGGCCAGGAGAGGGTCCCAGCAGCTTCCCATCGTAAATGTCCCTTTCCTGGTCGGTGGCGCCCTGAGGAGCCGGCCACTCAGTGTTGAGGCGAGCGGCTGCTCACTCACACACGTCCAGGATAGAGGATTGACTGGGGTAAGGCCGCGGGGGCGTAGGCCTGTCACAATAGTCAATAAATCAATTAATCGCACAATACAAAAAATGAGCTCGATAATATTTCCAGCCACGATAATTTACATTTTCATGCTTGTTTGTTTTCCTCGTCTCTTTCTCTCTCTACCAAAGAGACTGGATGACAACTCTTGGTGAACCCTCTTGTCAGTTGCATGGTCTTTTGTGTGCGGTGCTTGTCAGTCACATGGCTGGGTTTCCCATACGTTCATTTATTTGTGGCGGCCCGCCACAATATCAACGCTGACCGCCACACATTGATTTTCGAATGTTTTTTTTATTATTATTGTTTTTTTTACTAAGCTTATTTAAAATTGTATTTGATTGGAGAGCGCCATAGCGCATTCACTCTACCTCTCGCACATCCCTCTCTCTCTCTCTCTCTCACCCACTCACACCTCTCGCACTCTCTCTCCCTCACTCACTCGCTTGGTGGACATAGACTGCAATTCACTTTTGCTTTATTTGAACAAAGCTTTATGCTTGCGAAATTATTTTTCAAACGTTTTTTTACATATGGCCTGTTGAGGCTTTTTTGTTTGTTTGTTTGTTTGTTTGTTTGTTTACAAAGATCCTAACTGGCAGTTTTGCCTGTTATGGAATGTATCACTATTTATGTCTAAGCCTAATGTTTAATATTTTTTGAAGTGCAATTTTGTTTACATCCATTTTATTTATTGTTTTTTGTATTTATTTAAGTGTATTTTTTGTTAACAGAGACTGAGAGTCCATTGCTTTTATTGTTTTTGGTTGTTTTGTTCATTTATTGCGGATATTTTTAAAATGTTTTCCGTTTTCAGTGTTAAATAGTCTTTAGAAATAAAAGTTTATTGATCTTTGAAAAGGTGTACCTGCATTATTATGTCATTATCATTATTTTAGATGAAAATGGTCTCAGTACGACAATATTATTGTTAATCATCAATATTATCGTTTATCGCAATAATTTCTTGGACAATTTATCGTCCAGCAAAATTTGTTATCGTGACAGGCCTAGGCGTTAGCCTGGGGAACACCAGAGGGAGGGATGGCCTCCTCGCCTTCTGAGACCCCGAGAAGGCCCGTGTCGTCCTCGTTGCCGGACGGGTAGTTTCCCGTGAAGATGTCATCTTCTGGGAATGCAGGATTGGGCTCAGCCCAGTTGAGGGACGTTGTGCCCTGGGAAGCCCCCGGTATCGTATCGTCGTCACCGTGTAATTCTCTGGGTTCTCCAAAGCCTCTTCTGTGTGCTTGATGCCCAAGAAAACCACGTAAAACAGGTGAAGGTCTTTTGCGGCTATCAGCTCACCACCCGTGGCCGGGCAGGCCCGTGATAGGCTGTCCCCGGGAGAAGCGGCAGATTTGGAAAGCGACATACCGCGAAAAAACTGAGAGAAATCTGTGGGCGGCTCAGGATGCAAACCCAGCTAAACTGGCTGAATAAAAAAGTCACGTCTGGTGGAGGCTGATCTGGCGATATGTCCTCCTGAAGACACGCAATTGAGCAGTGTAAATCTTACATTTATATAGCGCTTTTCTGGGTACTCAAAGCGCTTTACATGGAAGGGGGAATCTCTTCAACCACCACCAATGTTTAGCATCCACCTGGATGATGTGACGGCAGCCATATTACGCCAGAAGGCCCACCACACACCAGCTTATTACTGGAGAGGAGACAGAGTGATGATGTCAATCAGTATATCGGGATGATTAGGAGGCTATGATGGACAGAGGCCAAGTGGCAAATTTGGCCAGGATGCCAGGGTTACACCAATTTTTAATGACCAATGAGAGCCAGAACCTCGGTTTAACGTCTCATCCAAAGGACGGTGCTCTTTGACAGTGTAGTGTTCCCGTCACTATAATGGGGTGTTAAGACCCACACAGACTACAGGGTGAGAACCCCCTGCTGGCCTCACTAACACCTCTTCCAGCAGCAACCTGGTTTTCTCAGGTGGTCTCCCATCCAGGTACTAACCAGGCTCAGCCCTGCTTAAGCCTAGTTCACACTACATGATTTTAAGCCTGATTTAAGCCCGATTTGCAAATCGTTGAGCTCGCCGACAGGTCAGGGTGTTATCGCGTGCAAATCGCGGAGGATTAGCGGGCGATGAACGCTCGCCAATCTGTTAGTATGAAAGAGCCAACAACGCATCAAAGACCCTCGCAGACGCCTCGCAGACGCGTCGCCGAGCCTACAAAAATATCTAGCATGCTAGATATCCAGAGCTGTCGCACGACTCAATCTCACTGATGTCATGAGCAACAGCCAATCACAGCAAGGCATGAGTTGAGGTCACCGGGTAAATACGTGATTTTTGCTGTCAGCTAAACATAAACATGCAGCTACATGTCCGATATAAACATACTGTACTCACCTCCAACTCTCTCTGTAGCACAGACCTGCTCTTCCCGTTTGCAGATCCACTCTTTCGCCCATACTCTCTTATTTTTAATTTTTTTGCGTTTTTTTCTCAGAGCAAATGATCGCGCAAACAGTTTGCAGCACTGGTTTCTGTCTGACGTCCATATTCGCGTGTTGTGTTGTTCTTCGCTGTGTATTGGCGCGCGTGTTGTTTCGCGTCAAGATAGACATTAGACAGATAGATTTGTAGACTAGATAGAATCATTGGGTGACAGAGTTGTTGTCAACTCGTGTAGTGCGTTACCTCCTGTTGCGGATCAATCACGCTGTGTCGTGTGGTGTGAACAGCTCAACAACTTGAACTCTCCTGATTTCTCAGAAAGCAAGTCATGTAGTGTGAACGCACAGTTCAGCCCGACGTTTTAAAATCATGTAGTGTGAACTAGGCTTTAGCTTCAGTGGGCAACCAGTCTTGGGCTACAGGGTGATATGGCTGCTGGTGAGATCGCGAGAAGCGATTGTCAACTGGAGAACAGCAGTGCTTGCAGGTGTTATATTCCCCCCAGGCAGTGTTGGGAAGGATACTTTCAAAACGTATTTCGTTACAGAATACAGAATACATGCCCAAAAATGTAATTTGTAACGTATTCCGTTACGTTACTCAATCTGAGTAACGTATTCTGAATACTTGGATTACTTCCACATTGAATTGCATTTTATAAGTGTAGGAATGCGGCCATCAAATCCTGCTTGCTAAACAGACCTATTCTGGTGTGTTTTTCTGTTCCAACTGGCTGAATGTGTTAGGCCCATGTCTCCCTGAAAGTGCAATATATTATAATTTGCTATAGAAGAACAAAGACTATGTATGTTGCGGTCACCGATGCGGTGATGAGGTGGTGACGCGTTCATGTAACATGTAAAGGTGGCGCTGCCAATAAAGCACCTAAAAGCTGTCACAAAGAACCGGCAAAAGTAGCCTAATGACTGAATATGTTAGTGTCGGCTGCAAAGATGAAGTTGACGATGCTGACTCGCGATCTTCGCAGCAGCCTAGTGAACACGCCGGAGAGAAATGCACATTTCATACGGATTACATAAACAGAGAGCAGTCTGTTTTCTTTCGTTTTGAATTGTTCTGTTTAAAAGTAGACATGTCTGTGAGGCAAGTAGGCTATAGCCTACCTTATACGCTAAGTTTCGGTTCATCGATGAGACTAGCCCCAGTTCACGCACCGGCGCCTCCGTGCCGTGATATCTATTGTCTGCTATATTTACAACTTATTTATTTATTCCAGGCAATTGGTTGATGAAACATTGATTAAAATTAACATACAATTAATACAAATCGAAATTCACTTTAAAGAAAGGCTTTGTGCATCTGTTTGATGTCTCTGTGAAAGTTTTAAAGCAGTCTCTTAGTGCCACTTTCAGAGTGGTCACGTCCGTAACATTGTTTTTTCCTCATAAATGCTAACAAGAAAAATAAAATAAAATAAAATGATTATTTTATGTTCTGTGGAGAGCCAACCCTTCTTCATCCGGTCGGTATTACTTTTGCTTTGCGCAGTAGCCTAATTCACAGAAGTAGCCTACTAAAAAATATTTGGCCTAAAAGTTAAATATTTTTTGTGTCACGCATGTTTATTTCCCTCATATTAAATATAAAACGCATGTGTAGACAGATTTTTTCTAATGTGTGGACTCCTTTACTAAGGGTGTATGGATATACAAACAGAAGTTTCGATATATTCGTATTAAATCCATTTTCTGAGAATTTATATTTCAAGTTTTGACTGCAAATGTCACGTCCAACGCAATTGCTAAATTTTAAATAATTATTCCGCAACTAGTTTTGTGGTGTAGGTCTACGTATTTTATAGCCTAATGTTAACTTCAAACAATACTAATAGTAATTTAAAGATGTGTTAGCATTGGATCTGGACGGGAAGGATAACTCTGGGAGTTGGAAGGAGTGTGTCGCGATTCTGCCTTCTCACACCAGACACAGGTTCATGGATCTGAGTGTCGCGATTTCGGTTCCATATCGCATATCGTTACAGCCCTGTAGCTAGTAGCCTACCTGATACAACTATAAAACAGCAAGGTGACCAGTAAAACTACAGCAGACGACTACCCTTGGCTAATAAAAAAAAAACGTATATTTAATAACTATTAAAAACTAATAACTTATAAACAGTTATATTTGTTCTCCTTTCTCTTTCTTTAATGTGAAATGCTGTTTGAATTTCCAAATTAGAAACGCATTCTTGCCCTGGGTCTGTTGTTCCGGCTCCATATCTAGCTCCCAGTTCCCTTTCGAAGGGAACTCAACAATACGTCAACGACGTTATGGGGAACGCCTCAGGCGTGACAGGTGTCTGAAATCACTATCAAATCACGTCAATCATATTGACCGGCGACAGCCCGTGAATCATTAGCGTGAATGATTAACGTGCGACCTGGAAGTATAAAGGGGCGCCTTGCAAACATGACAAACCATCTCATCGTCTTCAGGGACTGTTTGTTTGAAACGCTATTCAAGTATACGAAGGTAAGAGAAAGATGAAACGCACAGCTAAGGCAGATTGTTTTCGTAAGTGTGCCGACCCGTGTCCGAGGTTTCTGACACCGGCCGACACACACGAGCTGTGCGTTTTTTGCTTGGGTGAAGAGCACGCACGGGAGGTTCTCGAGGGAGCCCTCTGTGCTAACTGCGAGCGTTTTTCTCTTAAAACGCTCCGCTCTCATCTGGCCCTCTTCTCGAGTGAAGGGGGTTCAGCGTCTGGACCTCACGGCGCGGGTCCCGCTCGTGCCGAGGCCGAGCGGCGACTTACATCATGGGGCTCCCAGATGGAGCTCGTCGATCGCCTCGAGAGGGTTGTTAACCTCTCAGATGATTCGATGGCTGACGAGGGCGAACTGCAGGTCGATGGGGAAGATTACTCACCGACTGTACCTGCAGTTGATGCTCTTCAGGACGCGCAGGAGATGGCTGAGGAGGTTTATGATCAGGTAGATCCTGAACATCCTCAGCCATCCTGCCCCGTGTATGCAGAGCTGGTGGATGTGATGGAGCGCGCTGTCAATAGGCTGCAGCTGCCTTGGCAGCGCGCTAGAGGAGAGATCGCTCGCGGTAGGCTCGACGATCGGTTTCTCCCCGGCCATACACCACCAGCTCAGGTGAGCCTTCCATTCCTTCCTGATCTTCACACGGAGATCGAGAGGGCATGGAAGAGCCCATACTCTGCCCGTATTCACCGACATCAGCGGGCCAGTTTCGCTGATGTCGAGGGGATCAGAGAGCATGGGTACGTGTCAATACCGCCCATTGACGAGACGTTCGCGAACTATCTCGTGTCTGGGCGGGCAGCGACATTGAAAGCTCCAACCCTGCCATCCAAACCGCTGAAAACAACGGCTCGTTTGAATGGCAGAGCATACACGGCAGCAGGTCAGGCCGGTGCTGCACTGCACACCATGGCAGTATTACAGGCGTACCAGGCCGACCTGCTGGGGGATCTCGACCAGGGGGCAGGGATGTCCCCTGAGGCGGTGGCTGAGCTGCGCCGCACCACAGATCTGGCTCTCCGGGCCACCAAGCAAACCGCTGCCGCGATCGGACGGTCGATGGCGGCGATGGTGGCCACGGAGAGGCATCTGTGGTTAAATCTAGCCGACATCGGGGAGAAAGAAAAAGCCTTTCTCCTCGATTCGCCGGTTTCGCCTTCCGAACTCTTCGGCACCTCCGTAGAGGCGGTGGTGGGGAAGTTCAGGGAGGCGAAGACGCGCTCAGCAGCGTTTAAAACTTGTATACCGCTGAGATCCGCGTCCGTACCCCGGCAAGCGGGAGGGCCTGGCCCTTCACGGTCTGAGGACCGTAGGCAGGGTCAGCGAGCCAGTGTCGCCTCTCGTGCGCCCCCTCCCTTGAGGAGCAGGTCGCAGAGAAGGCTTGACTCCCGCAACAGAAGAGATTTGAGGGAGGTTATCCAGCGCAAACGCACACAGCGTCGGTAATGGATAACCTCCCCGGAGGGTCACGAAATCTGCCCTCTCTCTTCTGACCCCCAGGCGTTCATAACATCAGGCCTGGGGATGGGCCTATGATGAGAACTATGTTCTGATGGCCCACCTAGGCTTGGTTAGTGGAAACGCCCCTTTCAGGCATGTAAAGTGGCGGATCCCAGGTTTGTAAAGAACTATCTGGCGAGTCTTCACTTTGCACGCCGCAGGTGAGCTGCTGGTCTTTTCAAAGAGTATTTTTTGTGATTAAAAATAACATATTTCTCTTTACAGACCTCGTTCCCTGTATAGAGTCATGGGGTCATGTCAAGGTAATAAGGTAAGAGAACTTTATTGGATTATCAGGGCCCTGAAGTTCCCCGTTAGGTGGCCAGAACGGTAACTGTGTTAGCCTTCGGGCTGCTAGCCACCTCAGGGTAGAGTGGTTGGTCTCTCTCTTTAAATTGTTTTACTTAGAGTGTTGACTGACGCTAGAGCTTCAGATAGATCTTATGTCCGGCCCACGGGTCCGTTTGACTTCTTCCTGAGTATGTCGCCCCTTGAGCTCTGTTTGGGTTTTCATTAGGCTGAGCGATTCTGCAGCCCTTTGTATGGAATAATACAGACTATATTCTTTAGTAAGGCTGTGGCTCCTCCGAGCCCTCAGATAGATCTATGCTTGCAGGCTGGCCCTCACCAGGGCCGCCTCTGTAGCTGGCCTAGGCTGTGCCAGGGATAATAGAGGCGCTCTGCTAAAAATTTTAGCATTTCTTCCTCTGACCCTTCACTGTGTGAATGTTGGTTTCTAGCATCCCTGTATAAACAGCCTCCTCCCGTGGGAGTCGTTAGGCCAAGGCCCGCCCCCTTCTCTGCATTCTGGGGTGACTAGAGTAATGCAGCGTGGTGCAGAGGATGGTTTGTAAGGACATGGTAGGTCTCAAACAGGCCTCCGTGGTATATATGTCTTTATTGAGCAGGGTTAGGCCGTCTTTCGCTTCACGAAGAAGACTGGGTTTCCTGCCCGTCCCTGCCATGCAGAACTGGCCTACGGATTTAGGCCGCCAGTTTAGGCTTCACTCACCTCGCTGAGCTACTGCTCGAGCGCTAGGTCGTAGGTGGTTGGCTTTCATTCAAGCCCCACTCCCCTAGGTTGGGCACAGATACATTTCTGTCACCCCTAGAGCCGCTGGCAGGCCCGCACCCTGGTAACCTCAGGGTGAGGTGTGAGTATTCCCCTGTGATACAGGGTAGGTCTGAGCACTTCACTCCCAGTTCTGTTTTATCCTACCTCGCACCACTATGGCTCGGGTCGAGTATGAAGTAAGCTTCACTTCTTCTTTGGTCGAAGTACGCTCCCCTGAAGCCAGAGCATTGCCCTGAGCTGACGCCCATGCATAGATGGTAGGCCCCTAACTAATTGGGGCCTCCGTTGAGGCAGAGTGGCGTATGCTGTACTCCCCTTGTTTTAAGGGTGCTAGCTTTCTTGCGGAGTACACTGCCATGGGCAATGTGATTAGGCACCAGGATGCTGTAGGCGCTGTGTAAACAGTTTTTCTGCCAACGAAGGCTGCGCCATTAGGTAGTAGGCCTCAGCAGGCCTCCTTGATTGGACAGCCCCCCAGAGGGCACTGTAGGCCAGCTCACTTTACGTGGTTGGCCTTGGTGGTTCGGGCAGTTGACTCACTGATGGGTAGTAGGCCTTAAACAGGCCTCCTCGGAGGTGAGTCCCAACATTGTGGGACATACCTTATAGCGCTACTGGAAGCCCATTAGTAAATTATGCTGTGTAGTATGGTTTCCAACTGTGTACTTTATGGCAGAATATGACTTGCTATTAGCTAGTAGGCCCGACCAGGCCTCCCTGATAGGCGAGTCCCCAGCTGGCTGGCCTTAGCAGGCCACCTTATACTTTCACCCGGACTCAAGGCTCAAAGCTACCCGTGGTTATCAGGTAGTAGGCCACTCAGGCCTCCCTGAAGGTGAATTCCCACTTAAGATGGTTATCAGGTAGTAGGCCTCACCCGGCCGCCCTGAAGGCGAATTCCCACTTACGTTGGCTATCAGGTAGTAGGCCTCTCTGGGCCTCCCTGAATGTGAGCTCCCAAATATTGTGGCTGTCAGGTAGTAGGCCGCTCTGGGCCTCCCTGGATGTGGGCTCCCAAATATTTTTGGCTGTCAGGTAGTAGGCCTCACCAGGCCTCCCTGAAGGTGAGTTCCCACATACTGTGATTATCAGGTAGTAGGCTCCTCCAGGCCTCCTTGAATGAGAACGGTCAGGTAGTAGGCCTCACCAGGCCTCCCTGAAGGTGAGTTCCCACAGATAGTGGTGACCAGGTAGTAGGCCTCACCAGGCCTCCCTGAAGATGAGCTCCCCACATACTGTGGTTGTAAGGTAACAGGCCTCACCGGGCCTCCCTTAAGGTGAGTTCCCACGTACTGTGGGTATCAGATAGTAGGCCTCTCTTGGCCTCTCTGAAGGTGAGCATCTCACATACTGTGGTTATCAGGTAGTAGGCCTCTCTGGGCCTCCCTGAATGTGAGCTCCCAAATATTGTGCCTGTCAGGTAGTAGGCCTCACCAGGCCTCCCTGAAGGTGAGTTCCCACATGCTGTGATTATCAGGTAGTAGGCTCCTCCAGGCCTCCTTGAATGAGAACGGTCAGGTAGTAGGCCTCACCAGGCCTCCCTGAAGGTGAGTTCCCACAGATAGTGGTTACCAGGTAGTAGGCCTCACCAGGCCTCCCTGAAGGTGAGCTCCCCACATACTGTGGTTGTAAGGTAGCAGGCCTCACCGGGCCTCCCTGAAGGTGAGTTCCCACGTACTGTGGTTATCAGGTAGTAGGCCTCTCTTGGCCTCTCTGAAGGTGAGCATCTCACATACTGTGGTTATCAGGTAGTAGGCCTCTCTGGGCCTCCCTGAAGGTGAGCACCCCACATACTGTGGTTATCAGGTAGTAGGCCTCACGGGCCTCCCTGAGGGTAATTCCCACTTACGTTGGCTATCAGGTAGTAGGCCTCTCCGGGCCTCCCTGTAACGTTCCCTAGTGGTGCTGGGTTTATGAAGCTAGTGGTCACTTGCTATCAGTTTCAGCTAGCCTTAATAGGCAGCTGCTGAAGGCGAGCTTGCGCCCTGGCTCGCTAAAGTGTTCATTCTCTGCTATTGGTTCCCCCCCGGAACCTTTTCTGCCTACAGCCTGGTTTGCCTACCAGGCAGACCTTGTGCTCCCCTCACCGAGGGTCTCTATGAGCATGCGGCTTCCTGAGTCTGGTCAGACGGTCGTAGGCCTCTCGTGAGGCCTCCCAGTTAGATCAGCCCTTAGGCCTTCACAGGCCTCCTCAGTGTTTTGAAACACAGACACTGGGTTGATCCATGGATCGAGTAGAGAACTCCCCTCGCTAGCAAGGGTTGAAAAGCACTATGCTGAGTCATACTCTCCGGGATATCCCGTCTCTGAGATCCGGGCCGAGTGGTTCTCTGCCAGCTTCGCAGTCCCTCGGGTTGGATGCCTTACTTAAGGCATTTGTCCAGAGGCTCTGTCTTCAGACAGACAGGATTTGGCCAGACTAAGTGTCTATGTACTGGCGCCAGGTCAGGCCGTCCTGGTGGCATTTCGGGGTGAGTACGTTCCCCTGAATAGTGACTGGCTGGGGTTCCCTTGGGTTCCCTAGTCACATTCCCTAGAAGGGACCCCTTCTAATTGGAAGCTGAGGTTCCAGGCCCGGAGCCGGCCCAGGTAGACCTTTCATTTAACCATGTTTATGAAGGTTTTTCTGTGACGCTGTAGCTTGGGCTATGACCGTAGGGAATGCTGTCACTGACAGCCCAGTGTGACCTGAGGGTGAGTGGTTCTAGCGTTTCATTTGAAGTTGCTGGTTCTGACAGTTGTCACTGCCACTTGGCATGCACTCCCCTTAGCATGGCGGCGTTGGTATATCGTTCCCCATAACGTCGTTGACGTACTGTTGAGTTCCCTTCGAAAGGGAACGTCTCAGGTTACGACTGTAACCTATGTTCCCTGAGAACAGGGAACGAGACAATACGTCTCCCTGCCATGCCTCGGGGCTTGCCTACCGTACATTCCCTTCAGACGATAAGGTGATTTGTCATGTTTGCAAGGCGCCCCTTTATACTTCCAGGTCGCACGTTAATCATTCACGCTAATGATTCACGGGCTGTCGCCGGTCAATATGATTGACGTGATTTGATAGTGATTTCAGACACCTGTCACGCCTGAGGCGTTCCCCATAATGTCGTTGACGTATTGTCTCGTTCCCTGTTCTCAGGGAACATAGGTTACAGTCGTAACCTGAGACGTTCTCCTCTTCCGACTCCATTGTGACTAATCACGCAAACCGCTTTTTTTTTCGTTTTCATATTGGGCTTCTGTGAAAAACATGGAGTTGCCTTAATTTATTTAGAGAGTGAATAAACTCATGAAACAGAAAAGTATCGTCATGTAATCCATTGATTTCAACAATGTAACTGTATTCTAAATACCAACTATTCAAATTGTAACTGTAACGGAATACAGTTACTCATAATTTGTATTCTGAATACGTAACGCCGGTACATGTATTCCGTTACTCCCCAACACTGCCCTCAGGTAAGGGGCCGGGGCCTTACCTGGCATTGGCTGCGCACTTCTGTCTGTCTAGCCAGACTTGGTGAAATTGGAAGCTTCTGCAAAGGTCAGGTACGGATGCCCTTCCCTTAGGTGGATCTCAAACACGAGATGGTGAAAGAGAGCCCAGAGGACGCTGCAGGCAGTCGTCGAAGGGAAGCTTTAAACTTCTTATCCTCACTTAAGAGATTCATGTTGCGAGCTTGCAAATACATGACAGCTTGTGAAAGTAAACATTTTTCCATTTGTTTAGCTTAAAGTGTAACCTGAAGAAAGCCTGCAGTATTTTTATTATAAAAAGAATCTTGACATACAACGCATAGGTAACACAGAATACTCATTTTCATATATACACGCGGTAAAATAAAAAGATATACAATTTTATTAAAATAATGTCTATTATAATATTAAAGAAGTTTTTAATAGGTTGTGACATTTCTTAGTGTTATGTTGTATTAATTGTGCATTAGTCGCTACTTATTATACGCTGGGAAGGTCAGTTGAGCAACAAGATAGCATCACATCTCAATTCTCACAAGGATGCATTTTGTGTCCCACCATCTTTTCGAGTTTGTTATTTCAAGGTCGCCTGGCAGGACTGGTCTCCACGAAATTGTTGAAACAGCCAGTGTGAGAGATGGTCTGCTCTGTACACGTCTCATGAGTGGTTTCAGTAACTTAAAGTAATAGAGATTTGAGCTGTGTGTCATCTGCACCTTTTCATTCTAACAGTAACAATAGCTGTCATAAGTGACCATAGTATTCCAGTGAAACTGTGGTTACCATTGTAACTTTTGTAAGTCATGCATTAAGACTACCACACACCTGTCACTGTTCCGTGTTCATCACTAATGTAGTGTCCAAATGCCTCCCAGAAGTCCTTATCCTCTGTTTGAAGTAGAGAGTGTAGTGTCACCTTTTGACTTGGTGGTAAATTTGTTACAACAATCCGAAACTTCTCATCCACCAGCCCTCGACTGGGATGGACAGATAATAGTGGACATGTCCTCTTCTGAGTGCTTACAGTCCTATACAGAGATAACAGGAGAGATTGAAACAGTCATGGTTAATATAAACTTGCCTTTTTTCACTTCTACGCAAAGAAACATCTGAAAATACCACCATTCTGAAAGTTACTTCTGGTTTTCCTTAATTTAGCTTGTGTTTATAAAGAATATGGATGATAGCAGGAGAATACTATTCCAAAAGGATTTGAATTCTTTATCTCAGGTTTAGGTGTCAGACTGACAATATCTAATAAATACAACCTTATTTTGTTTCCAACTGGGTTAAGCAGTATTACATGTTTGCTGAAGATCAAAAGATAATTATACAAAAATATAAAAAAATTGATAAGAATATGTTTCCCACATCTCTACTTTAATTTATCTTCTGCATGATTATGGTTCAATTTATTAACGGCAATTTGATCACATGCCTCCTACAAATGTGTTTTGGGAGTAATCTGATCACAAAACAATGTGAATGCCATTGGATCAATTGAATGTAAATGGTGCCATATACTCTGATCATAGATGTTTTAGACATCAGACTCTGATCATTGTGTTAGAGTGTCCATTTAGAAACTGTCATATACGATTACATGTGCAAAAAATTAGATGTTAAATGGTAGCCATGGCCTTTACCGTAGGTAAAAACCCTTTAAAAAATGTTATGAGTTAAAGTTGTATAATAGTATTTAGTGGGTTTAACTCTAATATGAAATGTGTTTAACAGTGAGAATTTATACTAATCAAATTACTTACCTTAAAGATATCAGGTTGCTCACACAGCTTAATTGTTTTAATGCTGTCACACATCCCATATACAGAAGTTTAGAATTAAAAAATGCTGTAGTGAAATTCCTCATAATTGTTGTGACAGTTCTTCAGGCCAAGGAGAAGACAGAGGTGTACTTTTTTCCAACAGTTCTCTCAATAAAACAAACACTGACCCTTCAATTTAACAGTTCCTTTGGCTTTGTTCTCCACAGAGACGCACACAGACACGAGTTCACCAAGTTTTCTCTCACCTTCCCCAGTTACTGTGGCTTTTATCCTGTTGCTCTAAGCCAATTACTGGGAAACTGGTATTAATCATGCTGTACTGACCTTCTTATTCACCACTCCTCTCCTGGCTCAGGTCCCCAAGTGGGTCCAAAAGAACAGGATTGAAAACCACTGGATTAGAGTGACTGGCTAGCATGAGTAGACATAGGAAAATAACCTTGCAACGAAACAGAGGAGACTAAATTGCAGACTAATCAACAGAAACAGATGGACAATGGCGCAATGTTCTAATTAGACTGAATGCATTTGAAAATATTAAATTGTGAAAATACTGTACAGCTCGTCAAACAAAGACTTGCAGTTCACCAGCAACCACTCCGCAAACACAGCAAATTCCTCCCGACTCCAGTCCCGCTCTATAGTTTTTCACATTAGAAAAGTGGTTTCACTCAGAAATATGTCACAATACAAAGTCAAGTAGGCCATAACTTCCACTACATGGTGACTTTTAATTTGCTCAGCAGGATTAATGAGATGACGTGGAACAACAACAACAACAAAAACTTGGTTAAAACAAGCCTAAGATATTGACTTAATGACATACAGTCCAGTTTTTTGTTGGACTCTGCCCTTTTTGGACCATCAGTAGGCTGAACAGTTCGTGTTACAATGTAGGGTTATTTCCAGCGTGGGGCCAGTTTACATTGGGAAGGAGCAGGATCATTCAACCAAACCAAGTCTCCCTCATTGTATGAGGTGCTATTAGGTCTTTTTGTCATATTGAGCTTTTTGCTGATCAAAGCTAACAGGACTGTTACATTGTTACGTCACAGTGTATACAAATAGCAAATTACTCATTTTGAGACAGTTTATGAGCCATGGGGAATATAAAAAAAGGAGTGGGTGGATTTTTACCATTATAGGGTTGTTGTGTACACACCTCCACAACACACAATTTTCACACAGTTTCAAACACAATGTAAAAGGGAATTTTGCGACTGAATCTTTCGATTAAACCATTTCCGTCAGGATGATAAGGAGTCCTAATTCTGGTGGCACCCAACTTGGAACACAACTCCTTGTTTAGACCTGTCTAAAACTTGCAGCCTTGATCTGTATGATGGCATTCAGGAACACCATGCTCTGTGACATACTGTTCCGTTACAGCTCTCTGATCTTTCATAGGGTACACTTTTTCCTACTTAGTGAAATAGTTTTGGAGAACAAGGACATATTTATTTCCTGATGGTGTGACAGGATGTTCAGTAATATCAGCTGCCACCTTTCTAAAGGGTGATTGGCATGAATAGTAATATGTAGGGGAGATACTCGGTGTGAGGACAGAAGTTTAAAGGCCTGGGTGTGGCTTGCTTGGGAGTACATGGTCTTATAGACATTGCCCTCTGTTTGTTTGTCAGCCAACTTTGGTTTGCTTTCATTAAGTTTGCATTACCTTTTCTAACAGTTTGTTTTCTCAGTAATCAAACCTAGTAAACAACAAGAAATGCACTTGCAACTTTGTGGACAATGGATTTTTTAAATAATGGAAGTGTCTAACCCCTCAGCAGACATGATATGACTAACATGACAATTTGATTAAAGATAGTCACTAGAACAACAAAGCAATATTAAAATCTATTATATTTATATACAAATTAATTTATAGCTGGTTCTTGTAAAATGTAATTTAGTTACTTAGTTACTATCTACCTGGTCAAGAGGCCTTAGACAGGACAGTGCAGATGTGACATGATTAAACTTCTTTTATTTGCACATCCCTGAAATGAAATATTTTAAAATACATCACAATTAGAACGTAGACATTCTGTTTCAGTTTTCTTTGGTTTTTATGGATTTAGTATATTGTCATGATACCTGTCTGTGTGAACTTTTATGTTATTTCCTGTTTTGCGGCATGTTTTGTAGTTCTTTGTAATTTTTCTTGTTAATTAGTTAATGATTGTTCCCAGGTGTGTGTTGTTTGCCAGTCACCCCTTGTGTATGTATACCCCAGTGTTTCTCATGGTCCTTGTCTGGTGTTGTCCTATGGATGTTACGTGTGTGCTTGTTGTCAGTTTTGTTTGCCTTCCTTGCCTGTGTGTAGATTTATCAATTTTGCCTGGATTTACTTTTATTATGTTTGTTTGAATAAATGTTTGCTGCATCTCGCTCTCTGACTCATCCCTGCTCACACATTACATATATATTTCATTACAAACATTGATTTGCAGTTATTTGTAAATTTGACAATTTAAGGGAAATAAAATAAAATGACAGATATTATTGTCACGGTGGTCATTGTAGTAACGAGCACGAAGAAGAAGATGAAGGCAATCAGTTAACATCTAATCAATCCAACAGGGTATTCCACAAAACATATAAAACACATCCAAAACTGACGACACCGGACACTGAACGGGAACAAATCAAATCGTGACAACAAATGAGTGACGAAGGCAGATGATGACGAAACATAGCGAATCCAAACTAACGTGATTGTGACAGAATGCCCCCTCCAGGTAGGCGCGACCTTGCGCTGTGGAGAAGAGTCGGTGAAGAGGATAAGGGGATGGTGAAGGGATGCTCAAGGTGCCTGGCGAAGGGATTGCACTGACAGGCAGCAGGAGGCTCTGGAGCTGGACGGACGACCGGGAGGAGTCCAGGATGGTGATGATGGTGGAGTGAGCTAAGGGATGACCTTGAGCAGGGGATGATTGTTCTTCATCCAGGCCACAGCCAGGGGAGTGCCCCATGGCGGCATTGATGGAGGGAGGAGCAATGGAGGAATGCTGATGAGGGCCGCCATGAGGATGACTGGAGACAATGATGGCAAGGTTGCATGGAGCCCACCGGCAGCCGATGAGCCGAGGTGGTGGAGAGATGGTGAAGATGATGGAGCCACAGCGACAACCACCTGAGAGGGAGGTGGGGGTATGGAGGTCTGAGGCCGAGTTGGAGCGACCGAGGGCAGAGGTGGAGCCTGAGGTAGGGAGGAGAAAGTCGCAGCCGAAGGGATGGTGAAGGACCAGAGAGCAGTGGACGGACCACAGCGGAGGCGACGCAATGTCTGACCCAGGCGGATCCAAATTACCGAGGGAGTCTGGCATGGCTGAATGGCCGATGGTCCACGCTGAGGAGGGGGGAAGGAGCGCAGGAGCCAGGGCGACAGGTCGAGGCGGATCATAGCGCACCGAGGCTGGGGCGGAGCCTCTGGCTCCTCATGCCCAGGAGGAGATGGCTTCCGACTGGTCCAAGATGGTGCCACATTACTGAGAGGAGGCAGTGGTGGTACTGGGGGACTGAAGGGAGACAGTGATAACTGGGAGGCACAGATGGCTGAAGACTGGGAAATAGATTGAAGTCCAATGTAAAAACCAAAAAAAAAATAAAAAAAATAGAGTGTTCAAAATAGTCTCGAGAGGTGGTGGAAGAGGGGGGGCTGGGCGGGGCCACCGAGACAGGCAGAAGACAAACTGGTTAGGGAAACAGTACTGGGGCTAGAAACATATCCTCTCCAAAGTCAAAATTTAACAGTGTCTCAGCCAACAAGTCACAGAAGAGGGAGGGTGGTGGTTGGGGCTCACTTCCGAACCCTCAAGGTCTATCAACACTCCCTCTACGATGGATGCAAAAGGCAATGACAAAATAATCACAACTGAAACTTTATTATGCCACCACACCATATTTCAACCCATTCTCACTACCAAGGCGTCACAATGAAGACGCCAAAGGCACCCTTCTGCGTCACTCTTTGGACGAATTAGGAACTCCATTGCTTTCAATGGGAAACCTGTGGCATCAACAACAGACGTGAAATTTATCAGTAGGAAATCAGTAAGAAATCTCATTCCGAAAAGATTGTGATATTTGGCATCAGTTCACATGTACCAGATTAAGTAGTCGTAAATAAGCTGTCCTTAGGCCTATGTTTGTTATTATAATGTATTTTCTGTTTGTCGATATTAATCAGATTAGCTCCCTCATGTTCAGTCCCTGCATTATACCTGTCATCTCCACGGAGGCTTTGTGTTTCATTGCTTTCTTTCAACACCTTATTAAACTACGATGATTAAACAATGCCTGTCACGTGACGTGCTATATACCTTCAACCAGTTAATCATTTATATCAGGTTCAAAGTTGTATAATTAGTTCTAAAGTGGTATTTGTAGTAGAAGCACAGTAAAAACAACACTTGCTTTTACCACAGTAACCTTAGTTTTACTGTGATAGGTGTAGTAAAAGGATAGTAACCTCACAACTTACCATGCTTTTCCCTCAGTATTGGTAGTTTTAAAGTAATATTTGTTGTAAATGCATAGTAACCACAACACTTACCATGCTTTTAATGCCTAATAATTTAAAATCCAAAAAATGTGAGGTAAATCTGTAGTTTTTCCTATAAATAATCCTATATATTATACATAATGACATTTTCTTTTTTCAAAAGGGCCTTTTGGTAAAAAAAAGTAAACTGAGGAGAGCTGCAAAGGCAAATATTTGCAATGGTATGTATGTGCTGGTTTTAACCCTTAATCAAACATTATATCAAGCATTTGTTGTTTTTTAAACCTTTTCTTACAAAACCCATAGCCCATTCAGTACAAACATAGTCTCAAAGTCTTAATAATTCACAAGATTTAACAAGTTGTCAAATTCGTTCTATACTCGTACATATTTGTATACTTGTACATAATCCTGCAGCTTTTACTCCTACTGCTGTCATTGGCTATTGCCTCAGTTTCTGTACATATTTATCGCGATATTTGTAAATCAGTTGCGCCCCTTCTTGGAAAGTAGGCGTTCATACGTTCATGACATCAAGGCTAGATTATTGTAATGCTATTATTCGTGGTTGCCCTACACACTTAATAAACAGCTGGTCCAAAATACAAAAGCTAGAGTTCTTACCAGAACCAGGAAGTATGACCATATCAGCCCGGTTTGTTAAAAATAATGCTGATTACTTACAAAGCACTAAATGGTTTAGCTCCCCAGTACTAGAGCGAGCTCTGGACATGACGACAACACAGTCCTGAAGTGTCAGCTAATCTCTCCCTTTTGAAGGCCCCCCTCTCCTTACCTTTACCTCTGTACAAATAAAACGTCAGGATAATTCCGGTTCCGGCATACAGCTCATGAAAACCCAAAATCTCAAAAAATTAGCATATCATGAAAAGGGTCTCTAAACGAGCTATTAACCTAATCATCTGAATCAACTAAGAAAGTCTAAACACCTGCAAAAGATTCCTGAGGCTTTTAAAAACTCCCAGCCTGTTTCATTACCCGCAGTCACCTCTCAGATATCAAATACAGACATTAGACAATACATGAAAGGAACATTTCAGTAATCACACTGGTAACTTCTTTAACTAATAATAATCCAGAAATTAAATGTTTCCCAAAATCAATCCCCCTTTGAAAGTTTTTATTTCGCTGTTTTAGCAAATGGAAACACCTAAAATTTATTTGATCCCTACAGATGTTTACCCAATTATCTATTCAGACCTATTCCGGCAAAGTAACTTATCACCTATTCTCTCTTATTAGAGAACAACTATTACAACTATTACAATTTTTTAGCATCTATGATGTCTGTCTTAGAATTTTAAAACCCTCAAGTTTCTTCAATAATAGTCCCTAAATTATTTATTATTTTTACAGTAATGTACCTAGTTAGAGTCCCTATACTCTACAGAATTAAAAGATTTTCTTCTTCTCAATTGATGTGTACCTGAAATATTTTCAAATTAATCAGTAATTGATCAAATCATGAGATCTATCTCAATACTCAATCGTACATTTTTATTGAACAAAATAAAACATCAACAAACATCACACAAATAAGATTAAACCATTAATTTGTCCAGATGTTTCTCCAGATGTGTTGATCATCTCGTTGCCGCATTGACATTCCATCTTCACTCTTTGTGAACCGTTGCAACGGGCATCTATTAACTCATCTGCTTGTCTCGCCGGTCGTCCTTATTTGATGAGACTTGTGAAATTTCATGTTAAACAGTAACAAGACAATATTTTATACATTTGGAACAGAATCAGTTCTCTTCGATGAGATCCATCATGACATTCTGTAAAAGGAAAAAGTTAAGTATGGGGAGGACAGGGCAAGCTTGCTCTCTGCCTTCCCAAAGTTATACGCTGCGCATGTGTGGCATTGTTTCTTTCTGTCACAACAATAACCCATCTCAGGATAGTTAGCCAAAATCATCTATTGCTGTTATTTTATTGGGCATATTTTTATTCCCCCTTTGGGGTCGTATTTTAACCTGTGGGCGTATTTTAGCCTTTTGGCGTATTTTACCCCGTGTGCATATTTTAACCTGTGGGCCCACTCAATAAATTTAGATACAGCTGTTTTAATTGACATTTAATTGTCTTAGAAAACCATATTTCACACACCCACTTTCACACACCTTCACACACCCCTCTCTGGCCAGAGAATAATACCTTCTTGTCTGCCTTAGCAGTTTATGAAATGAATATGGAATCATACGTATATTAGGAGTGGAATATCACCAAATCCGAACGGTAACAACTTTTACGACAGAAGCAACTGAATGTAGACACAAGGTGGCATTCCCCTTGTGACAGTGTCTAATGTTAGGATATTAATTTTCAATTGTCTGATGCAGTCGCCATGTGATTGAGTTTAACACAGTGAACTTAAACCTAACCTTTCAAAATCAAATAGATTAAACACTTTAAAATAATTGTATAGACCTACAGTTGCAGTTGAGAAAGTCAGTTTTAATTTCTCAAATGCAATTTGTCATTCATTTCACGATTTCAATTTTTCAACCTTTTTGTCGTTGCTCATAAGCTATTTAAAAGAAGATTTGGAAATCTTCACACAATCTTGGATCCATGGACAAAAACAAAAAAACATTTCCATCTCGTACTGCTGGCGATGACAGCATGTGATTTCAAAAGTTTTGAATTTTAGATTCATTGTTTCTATTGAATCTAGAAAATTACCTTTAAATTAAATGGAGTGACCAATATTGTTGCTTTCCTGGCACTATTTGAAAAATGCTGGAAAAGTGGGCAGAGCCCAGTGGAGGGGGTAGTGCACCTGAGATGCATCTCTTCGTATGGAACCAACCTACGTCACTAACCACCGCAACCACCAATAGGAAAATTCAACTACAGTAGCCACTGTTCAACCTGAAGAGGCCAGCACTCACACTTTTATGTTTGATCCTGTGTATTTTATGATAGAACCAACGGTCAATGTAACCTCACCTATACCATATTTGGTCTCTATAAATTGGTACTTTGAAGATTAAAATTACTGTGTACATGATATGTCGATAACAACAACATATTAGTATTACAAGAATCTTTCATAGTTTCTTCATCAGCAACCAATCCAGCTGCACATGCAAATGAGCACGCTTGAAACAAAGATCCATAAATCAAATTCTCCCGCTTGGAAACTCCAACTTTCATATTGGTCAAGTCAACCCTGAGAGGTGGGACCTTTCTCTGGCTTTAAATTGCACCTCCACAAGCCCTTCCCTCTCTTTTGGCCTTCTCGGTACGTTCGAGGTACTGTGCTGTCCTGCATGGCCTCAACAGGCAGACTCACAACCAGCCATGTGCTCATTCAGGAGAGAGAGGACTCTCTCAACCACAACAGAATCAAGGACAACCTCAGGAGTTTGGCACAATGTCTTCATTCAATGCAGAAGAAGTCCATCGCAACTCCCACCATTTGCTCTGCATGTCCTCTCAGGCCCAGGGCAGGCAGGCCACAATCTGCATTCCAGCCATGAGAACAGAGTCGAACTAACCATGCAAGTTCATCATATCTTCTTCATCCAACGGAGAAGAAAACAATTGCAAATTCTACATTTGACACTCACAAAACCATCAACAACTTCAAGAATTGAGTCCACTGCAAAGGCCATGCAAGTATACATTTAATGAGGGCCTTTGAAAATGATAAACTGATGGTTCTTTCATTTTCAATTAATCTTTTCCGTAGCTTCATTTAATTTCCGGTTTCATTCTGTCATTTACCATCTACCCCTGTATGTGTAATTGTTTGTATGTTAGTTATCTGTTCATGATTTTGTTAATAAAACTTGTGCATAATATGTATTTGGTTCTGATCCTCTGCTTGCAGCAAAGTTTATTTTACGATCTTGATCCTGTTACATGCTCTAAGCGCTGTACATGCTAAGAAATAATTGTTTTTCTGTGGCCATGAAAGATACCCTTTCTTAGAATAAATGAATAATCAAAAGAGTTCGTTGGATGAACTGATTAATTGATTGTAATATTAATTTAGCTACATCAAGTTAATCCAATTAACTGACCCAAATATTCATAATTAATCACAACAAGTTATGAGTTATTATTAATATTTCCCCTTTGAGCTAACTCGTTACATTGCGATTCTGTTTTTCCAGAGATTTTGAAAAATTATATTCTTCCGGAATCTTTAGATGAGTCTAAAATTAGTTGGATTTCATCCGTTTGCTTCGATCTTGCTGCTGATTTGCCCGTCTCACGTGAAACTCTGAATGAAGCTCAGAGAAATGATCCATCATTAGACAAATGTCGTGCGAGTGCTGAAAATAATCCATCGTTGCTGCGTAATCAACAGTTTTACTGGAACGATATTGTGCTCATGCGTAAGTGGAGTAGATCACTAAATCCTGAGCAGACGGAAGACTGGAATGCGGTGCATCAAATTGTGGTGCCTTTGAAATTTCGACCACATATTTTAAGTCTGGCCCATGACTATTCTTGGTCTGGACACCTTGGGATAACCAAGACCTATAAATGGGTGCTCCAACATTATTTCTGGCCAGGTTTAAAAACTGATGTCGCAAAGCATTGTAAAGCATGCCATATTTGTCAGGTCAGTGGGAAACCTAATCATGTGGTACCACCTGCTCCTCGTTGTCCTATTCCTGCAGTCGGCGAAACATTCAAGCGTGTTCTCGTTGATGGTGTGGGTCCACTTCCTCATGCTAATTCTGGTAGTCAATATTTATTGACAATCATCTGCGTAGCTACACATTTTCCAGAATCCATCCCATTACGGAACATAACTGCTAAGACGGTAACTAAAGCTTTAACAAAATTTGTTACGACTTTTGGGTTGCCGAAAACTGTCCAAACCGATCAGGGTTCAAATTTCCTGTCTCACATTTTTCGTAACTCGTTAAAGGCTCTTGGGGTGTCTCACGTCGTGTCAAGTGCCTATCAACCTGTGTCGCAGAGGCTTTGGGGCGCTGGCATCAAACATTAAAATCTGCGCTGAGCAAGTATTGCATAGAGACTGGAAATGAGTGGGATGATGGAGTTCCATTAGTCTTATTTGCGCTGCGTGAGGGGCGACAGGACTCGCTTGGGTTTAGTCCATCAGAGCTGGTGTTCGGGCATAATGTCCGTGAACCTTTCAAAATGTTGAAGGAGGAAGTTCTCTGTACAGGTTCGTCCGCGAACACAAACGTTTTTGATTTGGTCTCACTTACTCGTGAGCACTTGCGTAACGCTTGTACTGTGGCGAAGGAAGCACTTTCTCTTTCACAAAAGAAAATGAAAGAAAGAAAAACCGCTTTGATAAAAAGGCAGTTGTGCGCAATTTTCTGCCAGGAGAGCAAGTTTTAATGTTGTTTCCCATTCATGGGTCAACTCTTTCTGTGCGTTTTTCGGGTCCTTATAGGATCAAGAGTAAGTTGAGTGAGACTGATTACATCTAATACACTCCAGAACAGAGATGAAAAACTCGCTTATGTCACGTGAATATTTTAAAACCATATTTATGTCATGCTGAATCAAAAGACAATACTGTTGAGAGTTCAAATGCATCTCCTATACAGATCCTTGTTTTATTTCGGACTTTGTCACGAAGTATTTCGGATTCATAATGAGTTTATGAGTTTATCAGTTTATCTGATTCACAACGTTAAACTTTTTTTTTTAACCGATTCCGACACGTTTGTAGCTGCAGCTGTGGTAACTAGAGCAGAGCTGGCAACCCGGATGCCGCAACACTACTTACTTCGTGATTGGTAGATAGGTGGAGGGTGACGCATCAGACCAAAACACAACATGACAACATCAACATCAGTTGAGGGCTGCAACTTCACTTTTTAAATGACAATATCCTGGCCGGACTACTGTTGTCAGTGATATAAGTATTTGAAATGAACATGATTTCTTGATGTCTATTGACATATCAGGGCCATTTTATGATTAATTTAAATACATTTCTTACATACAGCTCCTTTAATGGTTCAGCCGTATAATTTAGAGATCCATGACAAAAGAGGATCTGACAACTTGGTCTGTTTCTGTGCTCTGATTAGTTTCTTTCTCTTCTGAGTGTTAGGCTCCACCCCTGCGCACCTGTGTCCCGTTGGTCTTATGGCTCCTGCTGATTGTGGAGTGTGAAACAGAATGAGGCACGCAGCGGTGAATCCCGTGAGCGTCATGATGCCCAGCCAGCTGTTTGAAGACAAGTTGTGTTTTATTTGATGTTTTTCTGATCTATTTGTTAGTCTGTTAAGTATATTTTGATTTCTGTATAATTTAAGTGTTATTTTCATCTGTTGAGAGTTGGTGAATGAGATATGTGAGTTCGGCATTCATTAATTAACCTTGTAATAAATGTTTAAACTGCACTTTGTCTCGTGTGTCCTTTTACGTTGCTTACCCCTTTTCCAACAAGCATTTAAAAACAGGGGTTCGTAACACTAATGATCTTTGCAACAGAAGTGAATCAATCATTACTAACTTTAGCTGGACAATAACTTTATTCTAGAGCTGCTGTAATGGCAAAACAATCTCTGTTACTGTAATTTCCTATTATCACTGTTAAGCTGCTTTGAAACAAACTATATTGTTAAAAGCACTACATAAATAAAGGTGACGGTCAGCACAGTATAATGCAAACGTGTAAAGTTTGTAAACAGGATTTATTGAACACTTAAAGTTATTCAGCAGAAGAGCAGGTGAATGGTTGACGATGAAAGTAGATATGTTGACTGAATTGACTGAGTTTCTTATCTGGTTGCAGTTTAGGATGACGGAGATCTGGATGGAAGAAAGAATTCTGACGAAGGTGAACTGGAATAGAGCTTCGCTTGAAGACGGGCATCAAGAGGTGTATATATTCGTGAGAAGAGTCAGGTAAGTCTTTCAGTAGCAAATTAATGACAAGACCAGACAATGTAGTGCTGTGGATGTGGTGACTATAAAGTGCTGGTGATTAGCTGTGCTGAGTGCAGGCAGGTGATGGTGACAGGTGATGGTGATTAGTCTTCGGGAGACAGGGAATGAGTGGGCGGAGTGTAGAGGTCTGATGCTGTAGGTGTTGACTCCGTGACAGTGACTTGAAGAGTATCAAATGTTATGTGACAGTGGAGTTCTAATTTGGAATTGTTATGGCGGACCAGTGTTCAAAAGTTCTAAATGCAGTGTTTGGGCAATTCAGTGTCAGGTAATTGAACTGGAACCAGAAGTAAGAAAAAGTCACATTTTTATATTGGCGTTATGGTTTGGGCCAAGTAAACCATCAGGACCGGCGAGTGCACTTCTGCCGCTCTAGGCGAAAAACAATTGTGTTATTTGCAATGTAGGCTATACCAGCAACAACACACAAAGACCAATATGCCATACAGCCTACATATAAAGCAAAACCAGCAACAACACACAAAGACCAATATGCCATATAACGCAAAGCCAGCAACAACACACAAAGACCAAGCCATAGGCCTACATATAACGCAAATAGTGTGCAACGCGCGTGTGTCCAAAATGTCAACAATATTAAAGTTTATGCAGGAGGCAAATGCCAGCTGGCATTTTTTCTAAGGAGTCATGACAGGACTTTTCCAAATAATCACATTTCACCTCCTCAAATTACTGTTGCAAATCTCTTTACACCACTTTCTTATGTGCGTAAAACACACACAAATGAAATGTCCGCAAACACATTATATCATCAGCAGGTTCAGCATCTTAAATAACGACTAGGAGCAAATAAAGCTTAACTTACGTTTCAGAAACGCGCACGCCTTATGTCACGTGACGCAATGAACGGCTCACCCATGAACGTAAGTCTCGGAAGGTAAAGTAATTAGCCTATTTATGTTCCCTGTAAATAATTTTTTACTGCATTATGATTTCTTAATTCAGAATATGATCAACATTGCGTAGGTGGATATGATCGGGGAATTTGTCTTTTAAAAGTATAACATTTAAGCCACTTAAATAAACGAAATGACTCGAATGACTCAAGCGAGTCAGTAAAATGATCCAAACTTCCCATCATCCAGTCATGACTCATGAGAGCAGGGGCGCGCCGGCGCTGCGGGGCGACGGCAGCTCAGTAAATCATAAATAACCTATTTTGTGAATTGTTCATTCCCGGTTGGCACACATTTTGCCGCCCTTACAAAAGTGCCGCTCTAGGCAATGATGTTAACAACATCATTTGTTAAAGACAGGTGATACAGATGATGATGATGATGATGAAAACACAGGTAATACAGCTGAACTCAAGTCCAGATAAAAACAAACTAAACCAAACACGACCATGACAATAGGCTTGCGATTTTTAAGTTATGTGGAAATCTAAGTAACTGCTTATGGTCTTACAGCCGTTTCTTGGTTAATGGAGTTCTGTATCACTCTCAAAAATATGACTGACTTAAGAAAATATATAACAGTGCTGTATATACAACAAAGATGGTACATTCTGTTTAATTGATGTCTTAGTCATTTTTAAACAAATATGTGCACATCAAAGTCCAGCATATTGTGCATATACCAAACATTGCTCTGCTTTAGTTGAGGTACTTGTTAAATCTAGCAGGCTTTTATGTAAAGATTCACAAATAAATGTACAGAGTAGTTTTGTGCATGAGGTTAGGAAGAATGGAACCATCAGTGCCATCTGGCCTGATATGATAACGTGGCGTGACACGGAGGGATTTAAAGATCGACAGCTGCAACTACGCCACCCTGGAATCTTGCCAGGGACAATAAAATTTATTTTCTTATTAAGGCAACACAGGTTAGCTCACAGTGAATCGGCAGTAGACGTGGATACAAAAAATATAAATTTTTATTAAACATAGGAAGAGACTTTATAAAAACACAGAGAACAAACCATCAACAACATTTAATGTAGACCACAACAATTACACCATTTAACAAAACACACAAAGAGCGACCTGAGTAGTCCTTGATATCTGAATTCAGGAGAAAGGAGCCGAGGTGTGACAGCAGGGACTAAAGGGCACAATAAGGCCTCCACGGCAAGTCACCTTTCCCGTACTCCTGTGCATCAACACTCACGCACATGTACACAAACCACTCATGACACAGCACTCAAGTTGAGTTGAGTTGAACTTTATTGTCCATTCTGTTTGTCACAGAGCGGAAATTTATGCCACACTGGTGACATAAATACATCCACATTACTGTTAAGAAACACATTGAACATTACACATTAACAACACTAATACAAAATATATCCTAAATACTAAAATTATACAATTAAACACCATTTCAAAGAGTGAAACGATACAGCACATGCTATAAAATCAGGCGTTCTATTGTATCACTTTAGAAGACTGTATGATTTAAGATAATCACTGCCATTGGGAGAAACAATTTTTTATACACATTTCTTCTGGCCAAAGGAATTTTGAGTCTACGCCCAGATGGGAGCAATTCAAAAGTAGAATAGAGAGGGTGAGTATGATCTTTAAACATCACAATTGCTGTTTTTTTTTTTCATAAAACAATCAAACAAGCCCTGGAGTGGTTGTTGTTTATGTCCAGTAATCTTATTTACTTGATTAATTATTTGTGAGAGTTTGTTCTTTTGTTTTAATGTTAGATTTCCGTACCATAAAACAATATTATATGTGAGAATACTCTCAATCATTGATCGATATAGCATAGTAAGAGTGTGCGTGCTGTGTTATATGATTAGAATGTTGTTCTGGTTTTAAAATAAAGCACAGCAATGATATTTGAGAGTGTTTCTCCCTTTTCAGGAAAAGTATCGAAAAAGTATCGAAATCGCAATTCTTGACTTGGTATCGGTATCGAAACAATAATTTTGGTATCGTGACAACACTAGCTTGCTAATGTTAAAACTTCTCAGTTTCCTAAGAAGACCCAAACATTGTCTTGCCTTTTTATGGATATACTCTATGTTGCTTTCAAAATTAAGTTTATCCTCAATAATTGTTCCTTAATATTTAAAATTCAAGACCTGCTCTACAGTTTTTCCTTTTATGACAACTGGTTTATATACAGAAGCGGTACCTACTCTTCTCGATTTATTCCTCAGACATAGCTCTTTTGTCTTTTCAATATTAAGATGTAAGAAATTACTTTCAAACCAACAAATAATACTGTCAATATACTCAAAGTACGAGGAGCAATTCATTTCTTTCTGACAGGAGACCAATGCCATATCATCGGCATACTTTATAAGGGAATGGTTATCATCGTCACACTGCAATTCACTGATGCATACAGAAAACAGTATTGGAGACAGTACACATCCCTGCGGTACCCCAGTATCCAGAACCAAGCAATCTGACATGACATTATTATTGATACATACTCGCTGAGGTCGGCCTTTTAAAAACTCTGTAAAAAAAAAGTAACTTCTGTGAGTTGAGGCGGTCGCAGGCAGACGGTACATACATAAGATAAATTGAACTATAAAAAAGAAAAAAAGATTAATTATGGCTGATGATGCAGGTCATGCATAAAAGAAGAAGACTTATTATTCTAACGAGGAGTGGGAGACAGAATTCCTCTTCACTAACGTTAAAGATAAAGCTGTATGCCTCATCTGTGGAGCTAGCATTGCGGTTGCCAATGGTCTATGGCAGGGGTCTCCAACACGTCGCTTGCGAGCTACCAGTAGCTTGTGGCCTGATTGGAGGTAGCTCACCAAGGGGGCGTTCACATATCGCGTCTTTTGCGCGCTCATGTTCGTTATTTCAAATGTAGGAAGCTCATAATTGAAGCGATGCACTCATTTTTTCCAGGCGCAGCGAGATGAAAAATGAGCGTGTCGCTTCAATATGTCACACGTAGGCTCACTACTGGCCGACGCTGGTCATGTGTGTGATGCGTGTGACGTAAAACAACAGAAGCTTACGCTATTATACTAGTGAACTGACTCGAGGCCCACAGAGAAGGAAATGAATTGTTGAAATAAAGTCGTTATTTTTGTTTTTTTTTGCGCACAAAAAGTATTCTCATCATTTGATAAACTTAGGATTGAGTCAATGTAGTCACTTGGACTATTCTAACGATGTCTTTAATAACTTTTCGGGGATCAAGTGTCAATCCCTTAAGAAGCCTAAGGAGGAGTGATCCAGCTCTCAGATTTAATCAAAAATATCTTAATTTGTGTTCCGAAGATGAACGAAGGTCTTATGGGGTTGGAACAAAATGAGGGTGAGTAAATACTGACCTGACAGAATTTTCATTTTTGGGTGAACTATCCCTTTTGCGCGAGCCACAAGAGATACTGTATCCGCGCCACTGATTGCAGTGGCAACGAGCACTTGTTTTCATAAACAACACATTTCAGCGTTAGATCGCCTCTTATTTAACAAACGAACCAAATGAATGCTCTGCTAGTTAACTGGAGATGTTTTATATAGGCTATTTGTATGTACATCTGTGCTGCGAGAAGTGGTTTCAAAAGTGGTTGGGACATGTCCCACCCAAAAAATGTTGCCTATGGATATACTGGCATAAAGTTGGCTTGACATTGGACATTCACGCGTTGGGACCGACTCTAAAGTTACATAGGCCTACGCCATTACACACGTTTCTTACTTCAATAGCAAACTTCAGTTTATTTGAATACATATCAAAAATATAAAAGGTGTGCATCATGCCTGACACCTACCACTTTTCTGTAAGTCATTATCTCCCAATGCTATTGAAGTTAGAAACGTGTGTACCAATGTATATGTAACTTTAGAGATGGTCCCTAAATTTGCGAATGTCCAATGTCAAGCCAACTTTATGCCAGTAGGCTATATCACTGGGAAACGCGTAGTGTGAAACTTTGTGCGTTAAGTTCATATTCTGAGTCCATCTGCTTGCCTATAGCCACATAGTGGCCAAGGTGCGAGTTTGGTCTTTTATATCACTGTATTAGTTAAGCTACGTTACGTGTTTTATATGTTCAGCAATCCTGAAGTATTGAGGGAAACCCTACTGCAGCACATCGCCGCGATATAAAGTTAAGGCAACTAAACAACCTAGAGGAATATGTCTACCTCAAATGTAGGCCTACCATTTGATCTGTACATCAGCATCGGGGGAATAACATTATAATCTCGTTCACGGTACAGAATGCATGTAGGCTATACAGGGACCATGAAGACACTGAATTAAACATAAAAACAGCCCACATAATAATCACAAATACACTTACATTCTTCTTCTTCTTCTTCTTTCGTTTTTTTCGTTTCTTTTCGTTTTTTGGCGCATTCTTAGTGTCAGAGGTGGGCTGTCAGGACCATCAGGGCCTTCTCTGCTGGCCCTGTCAAAATCTAAAATATAAATATAATAAAATATAATGTAATATAATATGAAAAATATATATTTTTTTAATTTTTACGAGTATATTTCCATAAAGAATATGGTTATTTTTTTGTGAGGCTGAGCTGGATTTTCCATATGGTCATCTAAACGCATCACAGCTCCATGGACCAGCACTAGTATTATAGCTACCCTTCCGTTGAAGCTGCCATTTCCCATTTGATCATAACTTTGACTGACGTGTATCATTAGCCAATCAAATTTTGATGTGCAGTGGCAGACCGCCCTCAGGGCCCAGCGATGTGTCGGCTCTAGCTAGCCCCCGCTGATGTCATCAACCATTTGAAATGTTGCCGGGTTGTGAGCAATGTCAGTGAACTGAGCTATGACCGCTGCCTTCACACCTCTTACCGATCCTGTTGACGATCTCCTTCGTGTGGCTTTTTCAAGGCGTATGTTCGGAGAGAAGAAAGAGATCATTTTAAAAGTTAGATCTACACCCAAGCTGGATTGGCTGACCAAGGCCGGAAAAGGTTTTGTGTGGCACTTCACTGAGGGTAACTATGACCGCTATGACTGGCTAACAGCTAGCACTGAGCGGAACATGTTATTTATCATTCACACCGGAAGTGCAGTGAGGAACGGGGTGAGGAACCAAATGGCAGTGAGGAACCACGTTCACGTCTGTCTGTTTAATGCATAGCTGGAGCCAGCAGACTTGTTCAACATGTTGAACAAGGCCCTGTTGGGACCAAGTTTTTGTAAATGTTTTGTAAAAGAGTAAATGTTTTGTCACTATGCAAGCATTTTCACCAACTAGCTTATTAATAAAAAAAGTTATTATTATTATTATATATATTTTTATAAATATTGTAATACATTTTAATGATTTAAAATAAATGCACAAAAATATTTTCAACATTCATGGTTGTGTGTTTCATATTATTTTTAAATCAATGTTATAAAGTTTAAAAGTGTATAAGTGCTTAGCTATGGAAACTATGCTTTTAATGTAATTGGTGGCTCTTAAAAGAGCTGTTTGTAGCACTAGGCTTAGGCTATGTTTACACAGAAACGATCTGAAGAGAAAATGCAAAAGTGGCGTTGCGTTATCACTTTTTATTCTGCGTTTAGACGAGCGTTATGGTGGGGAAATCCGCGTGCATATGTGAAGCACTGCCACACAATATTTTGTACAACTGCTGAAAATACTCTTGTATGTTTATCTGAGCTGCTAGGGCAACTTGAAGGTCTGACGTATGGAAATAATCCAACATGTTTGGTTGTTATTTTCCTGTACTGGCGCATGCCTGTGATGTAAACGCGTACGCATCGAGAGCCACTGTGGGCAGATTTGCGTTTTTACCCTTTAGACGGGAAAACGACGGTGGAGCATTTTTAAGATTTGTACTCTGGAGGGTGGTTTCACTTTTTGGCGTTTTTTAGCCCCCAAAACGACGTCGCAGTGTAAAAAAAAGGCACATCCGATAAAATGTTTTTACGTTTTCACCCGAAATCGTTCTTGTGTAAGGGCCTTAGTTCACATCCACACAAGCCAAAGCTTTCCCTATCCAATGTTTTTTTTCCTCGTTCTAAAAAAAAAAATCCGTAAACACGGCGGCGTCTCTGCGTACACACAAAACCACTCAAACCGATGTAGTTTACATGCCAGACCAGTACGAGGCTCTGTAATTCTGACACAGATACACTAAAAACAGAGAAGAAAACTTATAATATATACAAGCTGTATACAATAATATTAGGCACATTAGCTTCTTTTCTTTTTTACCAAGAACTTTAATGAACAATATGAAAAACCATAAATGACCTGGTACAAAATGGGGATGAGTCACTATATTCGATTAGTTAGCAGACGCATAACGTTAAAGCTTGCCACAAAAAACCGGCAAATAGCCTAATCATTATCAATGTGTCAAATATAACAAGGAGATATTTTAATTGTTTATTTATGTTTTCTGTGATGATGCCGACTCGCCAGCTTCGCAGTATTGTGAAGGTGCCTATTGAGAGAAATGCACACCACATGGATTATAAGAGAGTTGTCTGTTTCTTTTCGTTTTGAATTATTTTGTTTAAAAGTAGACATTTCAAGCTTTCTTTAGATATATTTCTGAGTTTCTGGTGATTTATGAGACAAGCTCCAGTTCACGAGCAATGCAAGTTATATAGCGTCGGCGCCTCCATATCCTGATTATATTGTCTGCTATATTTGCTTCTTATTTATTAAATCCAGGCAATTGGTTGATGAAACATTGATTAAAATTGAGATACAATTTATACAAAACAAAATCCACTTTAAAGAAAGGCTTTATACAAAACAAAACTTAATAAAGTGGTCAAAATTATGTCTCTCAATATTGCGCATCTTAGTATAATTCGGCTATACTCATGCTGTTCACTTTTCATATAATATAATCAACATAGAGGCGTTTTTTGAATAATAATCAAATAATATTTTTTTTTTGGGTGGGGGGGGGGTTCATTACTAACGGCCCTGACTGAAACCCCACAGTACGCTACTGCTTAGTGCATATCGCCACCTACCTTTGCTGTTATGCAGTCATGATTTCTTATAATCAGATTTTCCTTATTATTATTATTTTTTTGCTTCTTTCTCACATATCCATCCATATCTAATTTTTTGATGATCCATCTCATTCCATCTCCCATAGTCCACTTGTCGCTGTGTGTTCAGCTCCTCCAGACTAGACTATAAAATCTAGAATAGACCAAATCATCCTTTTCTATATTAAATCCTTTCACTTAATCCAGTATTATATATGTATTCTATTATTATTCTATATCCTACTCTATCTTTATTAAAATCATAACCTATTTTTGATTTTTGAACCTAACAAATATAATAGAAAAGATATGAGCGCCGGATAGCGCAGCAGGAACGGCGGTGAAGCGGCGAGGATGGCCAACTCCTGATCTGCAAGCAGATGGCTCGTCCTGCTGAAAATACTTTTTTTGACGGCGCAGGCTTCTCCAGAGATTCAGCGATGTGGTGTCTTCGCTGAAGAGGTGAAAAATCAAAGAACATCCTATCTGGACTCGGCTTATATAGACATAAGCCACGCCCATTCTGGCGGGACGTGACGCGCGAGGGCGCCCGCGCCCTCATTGGTGCTTACGTCACGAATAGTCCATCGATAGGCTGCAGCAGTTGCCGCAGAGAAACCAATAGGCGCGCGAGCTACATTGCCTAGGTCTGCTCTGTGCAGCAATGTGTTTTAAATTAATGCAAAATTAAGGATAATTTTTGGCTTCAGTATTCTCGAGAAATGGGGTTCCCTTTCAAGGGAACTCGACGCTGCGTTGAGACGCGGTGGGAACGCTCCTCAACGCAGCGTCTCGTTCCCTCTCAGGGAACCAGGGTTACATACGTAACCTGAGAAGTTCCCTTTCAAGGGAACTCGAGCTGCGTTGAGACGCGCTCCCACAGCATCTCAACGCAGCGTCTCGTTCCCTCTCAGGGAACCAGGGTTACATACGTAACCTGAGACGTTTTCCCGTAGCGTAAGCTAGCTTACGCAACACGAGAGTACTCTCGTAAGAGAACTCCTTTCCTCAAATTTATTGAAGCTTATATGTAAAACGCATTGCAACTGCACAGAGAGTGATTGACTCACTGATTTGCTATGCTGCAGCAACTGCACATCCAATGGCGAAGGCGCCTCTGACGTGTGCACCAATCAGCTATTAGCGCGTACTCGTAGACACACAGAGCGGCTATAAAGGGAACCCGAATTCGCCATTATAGCAGGTTTAAATCGATTGAAGCGACAACTTGCTATGTTACTACAATGCGGCAGGCTATGCAATACCCGTTCCCTACTTATCTTTACAAATGTATCTTTTTAGTAGAATAAAGTTTGTTGGTGAATATTTTGCAGTGTAGTTAATTTATGACATATTTCTGTTCAAACCATTAACAGATCTGTCAGGTTTCCAAAATGTGTCCCCTCCCAATGTTAAACTCATTCCTACTCCCCTGCACGTGACTACTTCTGCTTCTATTTTTTTTTTTACATAAATATTTATTTCCTGGAAGGATCAGACTTTGTAAAAAAAAAGACAAGTAGCAACACAAGGAAAAGACTTTCTGAACTGTCTAGGATTTCAACCTCCTGAATGTGTTTAGGGAACCGTTTATTTTATTTGTCATACTAAACAGGCCTGATTGTATTTTTTTTTAGTTCTATTGATTGTATTTGTTTAATTCTATTGATTGTATGTTTACAAACTTTGAACTGGTACCGATACAGTACATTTTCTTTTTATTTCACAAGTTATAGTGAAATTGCTGTCTCAAATCCTACTTACGAACTTAGACGTTAACTATATTGTAATGCTACTGTGCCATTTCAACCTGATCAGTTAATTTAGAACCCTACACTAGAGTGATACGACATGTTACATATTGTAATAGCAACCAAACAGAAACTCACATTAACAATCTTTAAGCCCAATTTATACTTCTGCGTCAAACTCACGCCGTAGCTATGTCGTAGGCTGTGTGTAGCGCGCGTACCCTTCTAAGTACCCTGACGTGCACCTATCCAAAAATGTAACAACGCGCCAATTCTACGTGGACGCAAGCGCTGTGATTGGTCTGCTAGAACCCCTCCCTCGGGTTTCACATGCTCCCTGTGCATGTGTAATTGCGCGTCAACGCGGAAAACGACGCAGAAGTATAAAGGCCTCATTATGCTTCTGCGTCAACTCCACGGCGTAGCTACGCCGTCACTCCTACGGCGTTGTGGCCGTTTTATGGTTCTGCGTCAGGTTGCATTGCATCGCAGTGCATCTGACCAATCACAGCCCTTGCGGTCTGCGTCGCCTCAACGCCTAGTTACAATTTTTTGGAGGTGCACGTCGAGCTACGGCGGAGAGGTCGGAGAGGGGTTCGCGGCGACGCAGAGGGGTCTGCGGGGGTACACCGTCGATTCGACGCTGAAGCATAAAACAGGCTTAAATGAAAACCAACGCGTAGTGTATAGCATAGAGGCTCCGGCGTAGGTCCGACTCAGAAGTATAAATCAGCCTTTACAGTCTAACAAACACACTACTTATACTAAAGAAAAAGAAAATATAAACCAAAACAGACACACGCACACACAAACACACACACACACACACACACACACACAAAACACTTAAGTAACGAACACAACAAGGAAGCAAATTTAATCCAAATGGCAACAGCAAAGCAACAGCGCCTCCAGACGGTAGTCCCAGACAGCCCAACGTCATGGAAACTAATCGCCTATGCAGACACTACCAGTCTCTGTACATAATGCATCTTATGAGTCCGATCTCCGGGAACCAAATCAGTCAGGCAGACAACACACATGCTTGGAAGCTGAGGGCTCGTCCAGTCTAGTGGGAGGACAATGTGCATGCTGGCGGTAACTAAGAGCCTCCCTACTGAAATGCAAACACCCGTACTGGCCGTGCTTGAATCAGTCTCACCCAAACCTTTGACAGAAGAGGGACAACCTCAACCCAATGCTAAATGATGACACGGGAAGAAAGGGACGGTGACTCGTGACGCCATACACTCTCTAGCCAGCCGGTTTATATACACTCTACTGCAGCCCACTGATAGGACGAAACTCAATGAGTAGACTAACCAACCACATTGAAACAGTTGACAATATGTTCATTTCACCTTTGTCAAATCCATATGTAAGGGATTAAAAAAACAGTCATTAGTCATATTAACTACTCAAGTGTTCTATTGCCAATGATCTATGTTACATAAAAAGACTTGCTTCTTTTCCTATTTGGCTTGATGTTTTGTAATGAGATTTAAAATTGTATCTGCTTGTATAGCTTATTATAGAAGCACGTATGAATCAAATATTTTACAATACTCTAACACCTTGGAAGAATTGCCAATAAAATCAGTAAAAATGTATCTGTTTCTTGTGGGTTATTATCGCTGTGTACAAGATCAGGTTCAGTTCCGTGCTTATTTTATTTACTCTATAATCTATTCCACCCGAAAGCTTGTTATATAAACTTGAACATGCTAGTTTATAAGACAGTGTGTAATATTATGTAAAAAAAAAAGTATTAATAAGCTACTCAATCAAAATAGTTAACACAAGTACAAGCCAAAAATACTTAGAATAAAATCTCGATCAACAAGTATAGGCTAAAT
Source organism: Siphateles boraxobius (assembly GCF_051911475.1). Lineage (NCBI taxonomy): Eukaryota > Metazoa > Chordata > Actinopteri > Cypriniformes > Leuciscidae > Siphateles > Siphateles boraxobius. The sequence continues at coordinate 17,061,550 of NW_027508799.1, forward strand.
ATACTTTTTCTGTCAGTATAAGTCATGTATACTTATGTGCAATTTGAAGTATATTTCTGAGAAGTACATAACGTGTATTTCTGAGAAGTACATAAAAAGTAGACTGAAAGCATACTGTAATGCAGAGGCTGAGGCAGAGAGATCCATGTGCAAGACTTTATTAACACAGGTAAGGAACACGGTCAGACAGAAAACAAAGGGACAATCCAAAACTCGAGGTCAGAAACAGGCAGACGGCTGGCAGCAAAGGTACACCAGATCAAGGTACAGAGATAAACGATAAGACAGAGAGAATGCTCGGTAATGTTCGTAGGTAGAACCAAGACTTTGCACGGAGCAACGGAAGACTCAGTTCATATAAAGGGGATGATGAAGAACAGGTGACGGTGATAAGGGTGATCAGCGAAATCAGGCAGGGATGGAAGGTGATAATGACGGAGGGAGTGCTGGGAAGTGTAGTACTAGTATTCAGGCGAAAGGGATCGGGTGAAACCAGAGGATGACGTAAGTGAGCGTCTCGTGACAGAGCCCCCCGGGCTCTGCGAGCGGCTCCGGAAACGAGGGTCTGACCCGCGACGGGGTCTACCACGGGGTCTTGGTGCAGGCCGGTCAGGATGGTCACGATGGAAAGTTGTGAGTAACGTAGGATATAGAATATCTTGAGTTCTGACCCAAGAACGCTCCTCTGGACCGTATCCCTCCCAGTCGATGAGGTATTGTAATACCCCGCCGCGGCGTCTAGAGTCCAGAACCTCTCGCACCCGGTAAGCCTCTGCAACGCCGACCTCAATGGGGGGAGCCTGTATGGGGGCGATCTCCTCCTGAACCACCTCTCTCCTGGGGGCCGTAGCGGGTCTGAAAAGAGAGACATGGAAAATGGGTGATATGCGGTAATGAATAGGAAGATCCAAACAGAACGAGACAGGAGTAATCTGACGGAGGATCTTGAAGGGACCAATCAATCGGGGGGGGAGCTTTAGGCGGAGGTCTCGAGCGGAAAGCCACACCCCTTGGCCAGGTCTGTATTGGGGCCCTGCTCCTTTGATCGGCGTGCCGCTGATAGTGACGAATGGCCCGTTGTAAATGAACATGAGCAGAGTCCCAGGTAGCCTCACTTCGTCGTAACCACAAATCCACTGTGGGGAGATTGGAAGGTTCTCCTGCCCATGGGAATAAAGGAGGTTGAAATCCTAGAACACATTGGAACGGGGTTAAACCAGTAGCAGGTTTTACCAGAGAATTCTGCGCATACTCCGCCCAAACCAATAAGCGGCTCCAGTCATGCTGATTCTGGTGACAATAGGTACGAAGAAAACGAAGGAGATCCTGATTGAGTCTCTCTACCTGCCCATTGGACTGAGGATGATAGCCCGAGGTGAGACTCACATTAATGTGCAGCTTAGAGCAAAGTTCCCTCCAGACTTGAGATGTAAACTGGGGTCCGCGGTCAGATACAATATCCTCAGGGAGACCAAAAAGGCGGAACACATGATTCAGGAGAGCTTCAGCCGTTTGTAGAGCAGTGGGCAGCCCAGCCAGCGGAATGAAACGGCAGGATTTAGAAAACCGGTCCACTACGGAGAGTATGGTGGTGAAACCCTGAGAAGGTGGTAGATCAGTAACAAAATCCACTGCAACATGTCACCAGGGACGTTGAGGAACGGGTAAAGGTTTTAGAAGACCGTCTGGTTTCTGATGGGAGGACTTAATAGTGTTGCATGTAATACATTGGTGGATGAAAGTTACGATGCCAGATTGTAGAGACGGCCGTCAAAATTAGTTGGAAACTAGTTGATGAGTCACAGTGATTCCCGGATGTCCCGCGCTGGGGGTGCAATTAACCCATTGTAGGACGCGGCGACGGAGGCCGGGAGGAACAAAGAGGCGGTCCGCGGGGCATTCAGGCGGAGCAGGGTACTCCTATTGTGAAGCAGTGATTTCGGTGATTATATCCCACTGTACAGGAGCAACAATGAGTGAGGATGGTAGGATAGATTCTGGTCTCGAGGGTTCATCAGGAATGTCGCACTGACGAGACAAAGCATCTGGATTCCCGTTCTTGGATCCGGTCTGTAAATGATCTTAAAGTTGAATCTGGAGAAGAACAGAGACAGACGTGCCTGACAGCATTAAGACGCTTGGCAGAATGGATGTACTCCAGATTTTTATGATAAGTAAGTACAATGAAAGGTTGGCGTGCGCCCTCAAGCCAGTGTCTCCGCTCCTCAAAAGCTGCCTTCATAGCCAAAAGCTTGCGATCACTCATATCATAATTTCGCTCAGCCGAATTGAGTTTGCGGGAAAAGAATGCGCAAGGAAACATCTTGGCCGGACTTCCGTGACGTTGAGATAAAATGGAACCAACTCCTGTGTTAGAAGCATCTACTTCAACGATAAACTCTCTTTCTGGATCAGAGTGATGTGGTGTGAACGCTGTGAAGAGGGAACGATGTGGCGCTGTGGTGAAACTCGCTTTAAGCCGCTCAAAGGCCGTAGTGCACTCAGGGCTGGAGAAGGGTTGCGTGATGTACTGTGTCTCTCCTGTCCCCAGGGGGCGCCCGTCCAGCGCAGTCATGGCCACACGAGATTCACAAGGAATAAGAGACAAATAATGAGTGTGAGCAAACGTAAGATCTATTAAATTCCCAGAGGCACCGGAGTCAATTAAAGCCCTCGTCTCAACAGTCTCTCCATTCAGGTTTAAACGAAATTTTCAAGATGAGAGAATTAAAGGAAGGAATTTTGGGACTCACCGCAATGGATTCAGGAGATGTAGGTATCGGGGTTGATCTCATTGGAGGTCTCACAGGACAGGCAGTTCGCAGATGACCAGGTTGGCCACAATACATGCATAAATTAAGACTTCTCCTCCTATCACGTTCAGCCATGGAGATGTGCGTGACGCCAATCTGCATAGGTTCATATTCTCTGCTGACAGAGGGAGAAATTATTTGATTAAGTCTGCGAGATGAATGACGAGCCCGGATGAGATGGTCTAGTCCAGGGGTTTTCAAACTTTTTGTGTGTGTGAACCACTATTTGTAATCAAGAATTTTCACGGACCACCTCATAATACACATAATAAAATATATCTACACACAGTCCTTCCTGAATTAATCTGCACCTCTAAATAGGCTTACTAACATTAAAAGTATAATTGGTCATCACATCAGTACAACAGCTTGTTAAAAGAAAGTTTACTGCACACATCGGCTGCCACAGATTTAATTTATTTATTTACTCAAGCGCCCGTGGGCATAATCAGGTTCATTTCAGGGATGCAAACATGTATGGTCAAAAAAGAGAGAGGTAATCGAAGCCCTCGCCCCGCGGCAAATATCCAGATACTTACATTGCCCCCAACCCCTGCCATCCCCTGCCACCCCTATAGGCACATATAGTAAAATGAAATTCAAATAAAGTTTTAACAAAAAAGGTTTTATAAAAAGATAAACCTCACATATTTCAGCCTTTAAATCATTTTTCACAAAAAAAGGTTTTATAAAAAGATAAACCTCACATATTTCAGCCTTTAAATCATTTTTATAAAAAGAATGAGTCAAAAAACATGACATTTACATCGATGCACATTAGCTTATCTTTTATTATTAGCTAATAGTAAAATTCGGTCCGATTTTCCCGTGCCGTCTGTCGTTGCTAAGCGCGCTCTCCACAACTTAGTTGTGCTTAGTAGCTAATAGATTTCAACCACCGAAAAACGCTTGCTGTAGCTCTGCTACAAGATTAATTTACAGAGAAGAGAAAAACAACCGTAGTGTTTGGGTGGACGTGCATTCTTACATTCTTCATTGACTGAGCTTTCAATGTTTACGGAAAGGATGAAGCTGATTTGTTTGTTTTTGTCACATGAACTGCGGTGCGTTTGCGGCATTATGAAAAGTTGAGGTGTTTTCATCTCGCTGCGCCGCGTGCCTACATGAAATAATGAACTTGAGAGCGCAAAAGACACGATATGTGAACGGCCCCTTGACGAGCTAGCTCCAATCGAGCGACGTGTTGGAGACCCCAGTAAAAGATACGCAGCAAGAAGAAACACTAGCGTTTCACGCTTGCGCGCATACTGCCGTTTTGGCGTGCAGTATTCTGATTTGCTTATTTCCTATTTACTTGTTTGGTGGAGGCAATCCAGAATTACTGTTGGTGAAATTATAATCAGACAAATATTTTATATAATGGCAAAATATTTGCCTCTGCCGCTTTCCTCTTCAGAGAACCTGTTGCTATCCACCGATCCATGTTGTGGTTCTAACGGCACTGAACTTGAACGACACGGCCGAGCACCACTAGCCTATTTTAGTAATCCCACAATAACCTGACAATTTAATTAAAATTTTATATCAATGTAGGCCTACATATTCTTTTTATTTTTTTTTATTTTTATGGGGATTCCTGGTAAAATGAAGGTAAAAAACATTATTTTACATTTTATTTTGCCTTTCTACGGACCACCTGCAGTACCCTCACGGACCACTAGTGGTCCGCGGACCACAGTTTGGGAACCACTGGTCTAGTCGAATGGCAAGCTCCATGATCTGGTTGAGACTTTTTTCATCATCACGGCATGCCAGCTCTCCCTGGAGATCCGAATTGAGTCCTTTACGGTATAAGAGTTTAAGTGGTCTCTCAACCAACCCGTTTGTGCAGCGAGCGTTCTGAAGGTGAGTGTGTAATCCGCCGCTGATGAGTTAGCTTGGCGTAATGACAGAAGCAGTTCCCCAGGGTCCTCTCCTCCCGCGGGATGTTCAAACACCTCCCTGAAATGAGTCTTAAACACTTCATAGGTGAGAGAGGAAAGCTTACCTCCAGTCCACATCGCCGTTGCCCATTCCAGCGCCCTTCCAGTCAGAAGCGAGCATACGAAATAGATTCGGCTCTGGTCGGTATGGTGCTCTCAGGAGTGACTGAAATATATCTCACATTGCAATAAAAATCCTTTACAGGTGGCTGGTGATCCGTCGAATTTCTCAGGTAGTGACATTCTGGGATGACCGGAAGGGGAACTCACGGCTGGCGGAGAAGCATCGGGTCCTGCTCCTCCGGTTCCTCTGATGAGCTGAACTCGCTGTGCTGTGCTCCTCTGTCCTGCCTCAGTTCACTTATTTCCATCCTCATTGCTGATTAGTTGTGCCTTGTGTAACTCAGTCTGTTGTAAGAACCGTGTTTCCAGTGTCTCCAGTTGAGCCCTGGGCCCCTCTCTATCCTGCTGGAGCTCCTTCACCTCAGTCTGCAGTGTAGACAGCTCTCTCCTGAGGCTGTCCCTTTCTCTGTGCTTGGCTGTGGGGCTGTTGCTGGTCTGGTCTGTTGTCTGAACTGTTTGCAGGGAGAAGATCATCTCCTTGAGCTGGACCATTTCCCCCTCTAGCTCTGTGAATCTCTCCCTCATGTCAGTGCAATAGCAGTGTGGATGGGGGTCTTTGGTCTGTTCTGTGCTGGAAGGGTCTCTGTGTTCTGTCTGATGCTCGTCTGTGTGGAAGGTGTGGATGACTGACTCCTCAGGAGGGATAAGTTGGTCGCTGGTAGTGGTCTCTTTCTGTGCTCTGTCTTTGATGCAAAGGAAGTCTTGTTCAAAGAGACCCTTGATGCTTTTTACCACCACTATACCCGTTGTTTTGTAGATATTTACAGTCGTGGTTGTTGTGTCTTCCTCGTTTCTTATTTTTAACTGGAAACCCCGGCAGATACCTTTTCTTTCAGCTGAGGGGTAGTGTGCAATGATGGCCTTGTGCCATGCATAGGGCTTGTTGGTATAAAATATCCGGTTACTTATGCTGCCATCTTTATGTAGGTCTGCAAAAAGGGTTTCTGGGTTGTCTGTCAGTCTTTTATTTTTGTAGACTTTCCGTGCCGATTCATTTGAAACATCTTTAGTATAGTGTAGTGGGATGGCCTCCACATATGGGGGTTGTTCAGGCCTGACGCTGTGCCTGGAGTGTTCAGAACTCTTCTGGGGGCGGGGCCAGGAAGATGCACTGGCCATAGTTGATTTAGAATGTAAACATCCAACTGAAATAACTGCCAGTTTTTTGTTTATTTTCTCTCAGTGACATAAAAATTAATAAACAAGCCAAAAAACAGGCAAAAAATATGACTTTCATTGATTTTGTGTGAGAAAAAAAATAATATATATATATACATATGTATATTTCCTTAAAGTTTCCATAAAGTTCAAGTTTCAGTTTTGTCCAAAATGTCTCTTTGTGCTGTTCTTCTAAGCAAAAACTCAGAGAGTTTTTAAAAAGGAGAGAGATAAAATTATTCTTATTTTTGTCATTTATCTGGAGCTCAACTGAAGTGTGACCATCTCTCATGGAATTCCCTCTCTCTCTCTCTCTCTCTCTCTCTCTCTCTCTCTCTCTCTCTCTCTCTCTCTCTCTCTCTCTCTCTCTCTCTCTCTCTGTGTGTGTGTGTGTGTTTGTCTCTGTGTGTGTGTGTGTGTGTGTGTATGTGTGTGTGTGTGTGTGTGTGTGTGTGTGTGTGTGTGTGTGTGTGTGTGTGAGTGTGAGTGTGCGTGTGCGTGTGTGTGTGTGTGTGTGTGTGTGTCTTCTGCCCGTCTGTATCCTTGCGAGTTATATTACTGTATATGTTATATTGAAAGTTAAAGTTTTTGAAATTGGAACTTTTGACCTTCTGCTAGTGATGGCAAAATGAGGCTTCCTGAACCACTGAGACCTTGCAGCCCATTGCTTCACCCAAAGGTTCATTACTTGAAGCTTCATTTAGCATTGCTCACTAGTGACAGCTAGCTACTGTGCAAAGAAATAGCAGACAAATTAATTAATTCTGAACCAATGACCTGAGCAGACTTATGATGTCTGTATACCCCCTTCCCCCTCCCCGTTTTATTTATTTATTTTCTTCTAACTGTTAATGGATGTAACCTTTCATTTGCAATAATAAACAGACCTGAGCAGACATTTGTCTATTGCCTAGGTATAAAATAAAATATATGTATTCCTCTGTCTGAATTTACTTGTGCAGAGACAACTGTCACCCAAATAGTTAATTAATTGTTCATAAATGGTTTGGATAGTGACAGTATGAACAACAAAAGTGACACTGTGTTGAGTGCAGTGATTATCGTGGAGGGAGTGTAATAAAGTAAACTGCAACAGAATAGTCTGGGCTGGGAAGAGTTAAGAATTGTTTCTGGGGGGTTTTGTGCTGTGAACTGTTACTAGTTTTAGTGCAGTGTTGTGCTTATGAGGGTGCCCTGAGGGGATGCTATTTGTCGCTAAGTCCGCTCGTCTGGCTATCCTTCGTTGGGGTTACTCTTCTAAATTGGTCCCTCATCCAGGGGTGGGTCGTACTATGGCAGCTGTCCGCCAGCAATTCTGGTGGCCTGTCATGGAATGTGAGGTATGCCAATTTGTTGCGTCATGTTTTGTCTGTGCCCAGCAGAAGTCCAGTAATTCGCCTCCCGACGGTCTGCTTGGTCCCCTCTCTATTCCTTCCCGCCTCTTGGTCCCATATTGCCCTTGACTACGTCACAGGGCTTCCCCCCTCTACCGGTAATAAGGTGATTCTCACTTTCATTTTCTTGTTGTCTAGGCTACAAGCCACCTCTGTTTCTCTTTCAGGAACCAGAGGTCGCAGTTCCCTCGGTACAGGCCTTTATACGGCGCTGTCGTCGCACTTGGAGGAGGGTTAGGTCAGGTCTGTGCTCAGGTTGCCACATTTTCTGAAGCGCGTCCATCCTGTTTTTCATGTCTCATGTATTAAACCTGCACTTCGCATCCGCTCCCCTCCCATTCTCCCTCCCCCTCCCACCCTTGTTGCTAACTCCCCTGTCTTTAAGGTTAAGAGGCTGTTGGACATTCGACCCCGGGGACGAGGTCATCAATATCTTGTCGATTGGGAGGGATACGGCCTGGAGGAGAGAAGCTGGGTACCGGGAAGGGATTGCTAGACCGCTCGCTTATCGAGTATTTCCTCCGCTCCCGTCAGTCCCCCTCGGGGGCGCCAGGGAGGGGGTACTGCCAGGAGTCTAGTCTTATTCCTCTGCTTGTTTCTCTTCTCCCTCTCCTTCACGTGTGCTCTCGCACAGCTGAGCTCATTCTCAATTAGCGTTCATACTCCTGCTCTTCTCACACCTGTTTCTCTTTTGCCCTGATTTTCTGGCTATTTAGATCTTGTGTTCTCTTCCCTTCTTTGTCGGTTTATTGTTTGTTCATTCATGCCCATTGCAGACGCATCATCTTTGAGTATTACTGCTGCTTATTCTTGTCCTGTGTGTGTATATGTCAGACGAGAGATTTCACCTGCTATCCTGAGTCAAGCCTGACAGTCTGTGCTGAGGTTGCTCCCTGGAGTTTGCACTCGTCATTTCCAGCATGCACTTCTTGACCGCAACTACCTGAGCCTTTCATCCTGCCTGGTTGCAGCCTGGTCTTTGGGTTTCGTTATCCTGTTCTGCGTCCGCCAAGACGGCCGGTGATCAGCAGACAGCCTGTGTTGACTTTCATTCTATTACCAATAAACCTGTTAACCAGCTTTCGCTTTTGGGTCTTTCTCGAACTGTGACACTGTGATCTAGTTCTTGCTCCTTTGCACCTTGGCTTGCACTGGACTTTGGCTGTAAGTAATTTATGAATAGCAATGCCTTTGTAACACATTGTTTCCATATCTATACTGTATGATTAAAAGTGTAAAAAAATTATATTTACCCTTTCACAGTTTTATTTATTTATTAACTTTTACCTCCATTGCTTATCACCAGGTAATTAATTTCAAATCCCAGACCATCCAGTGCAATGACTCCATGGGTCAGAGACATGTTGAGATCTGCCACATTTTGTTGTGAGTTATGTCCAATTGCAACTCTGCTTTGAAGGCATTTATGCGTGTCTCAAGTGTGATTAATAAACATGAAATACCTCATGGAGGAGAACAAAATCAAAAAAGCCTGCTGCTTTGAGGCGTCCAGATGGGCTACCGGCCGAATGAGAACCAACGTATGCATACCACCATATAATAAGTTATACAAATATTATTTAAACTCTGTCCTTTTGATAACCGTTATACTTACTTGGAATTTTGTTTCTAGGCAGCTCCCAAACAGATAGAAAAACATAGAATAGTGTATAGAATAGTGGTGTTTTTATCTGCAAATTTGCAGACTTCCTTTCTCAAGGAAAGCCACTTGCTTTCAGACAGGTACATGACCAAGCTATAATATTTATATTTCTCACAAACCTGATTCTCAACACTTGTTTGACTTTATCAATAACTGTATCTATTCACTAACACACTAGTATCTACTTCACTCTAAACTTAGGATTATCACTTAGTATAGTAACAACATGGAACAGCTTACCAACTGTATCACTGTCTCCCTGATAAATCTTCAAGCTTTTATTTTTTCACATTCAGGCTAATTCAGTTAGGACAGGTATTTCATGTGAAACCTCTGTAAACACACACAGGTATCTGGATGCACATGTAATTCAGTTAGGATAGGTATCTCGAGTTAAACCCCTGTAAACACACCCAAGGTATCTGATGCACATGTAACTCAGTTAGGACAGGTATCTCGCATGAACCCCCTGTAAATATACACAGGTATCTGATGCACATGTAATTCAGTTAGGACAGGTATCTCGCGTGAAACCTCTGTAAACACACACAGGTATCTGATGCACATGTAACTCAGTTAGGACAGGAATCTCACGTGAATCTGCATTCGCAGTAACCAATCCCTTGCCTGGAATATGCACTATGTGTATCTCAAAAGTCTTAGAATCTTTAAATTCTAAAGGGTAAGTCATCCAATGCCTTTGTTCCCAAAATTGCCAACAATAGCTTGTGGTCCGTCTCATTAGTGAAATGAAGGCCAATCAGGTATGAGCTGAGTCTTTCATAAGCCCATGTTACTAACAAAGCCTCTTTTTCAACCTGGGCATATCTCTGTTCCACTCAGACAGAGATCGTGAAATAAAAGCCACAGGATGCCATTCATTGTCATTCTGCATTTGGGTAAGGACCGCTCCTAATCCAAAAGATGCATCAGTAGACACTCTTCTTTTTGCATCAGGCTTTTATTGCGCCAATACTTGATTGGTTGATAAAGTCAGATTTTATCTTTTCAAAAGCTGCTTTCTGCACAATGCCCCAAATCCAGTCATTCTGCTTGTCTTACAGATCACACAGTGGTTTTGTATCATCAGTGAAATGGGGCATGAACTTACTCACATATGTGGCCATGTGAAATATCCACCACATTTTGGTGTGGAGTCATCTCCACAATTGCCCTCAGCTTTTCTGGATCTGGTGCTATTCCCACAGGCCTACAAACAAAAGAACACTTCTCATTCAGAGTTAGGCCTGCCTTCTGAAGTCTGGACAGGACTGTATCGCTCGTCATTTTGGGCTTTGTCTTTACCACATACTTACACATCATCCAAATGGCATATTACTCCTGTTATTCCATTAACCTGTTAACCGTTGCCAGTGCGCCGACGCACGGAAGCGTTTTTTTTTTAAATAGTTCAAAGTTACTATCAGATTTAAAGTTATTACCTTGACAAACTATACATCGTTAAAAAGATATAAGACTCAAGTGTCATGATGAATGAGGCAGAAGCAAAAGTGCAAGTAACTCGTTTAATGAGGAATAATCATCAACAGTCTCAAGTTCGTTTGGTGACGCAGGGACAAGATGGTCAGAGTCCAAGTGCAGGGTGTAGAAGTGACGAAGAGTGAGTAATCCAAACGGGAACAGGAAACGAGACCAAGACAGGAACAACTGCAACACAGCAAGGACGACTGGAACAGGACCAAACACGAACGAGACATCAAACAACGATCTGACAATGAGAGAAGAATGCGGTGAGTATTTATGGGAGAGCAGATAGGATGCAGCTGGAGAGGAGAATGATCAGCTGATCGCTGATCAAGTGGAACGAGCCGTCACGCCCACAAAACACACGCCCACACACATAACAACAACTACACGAGACAAGAAGGAACAATGAATTTACGAACCGTGACAGTACCCCCCCTCCTAGGAACGCCTCCCGGCGTTCCCAGACTCCCTTACCTGTCGATTGTGATCATCGATAAGAGAGTGATCCAAAATGTCTCTAGCAGGAACCCAACTTCTCTCCTCCGGACCGTAACCTTCCCAGTCCACCAAATACTGGAATCCGCGTCCCCTCCGTCTCGAGTCCAGAATACGATTAACCGAATATGTGGGTTCCCCTTCTACGAGTCGCGGCGGTGGGGGAACCGGGACTGGCGGATTCATATGAGAACGAAACATGGGTTTTATTTTTGACACATGAAAGACGGAATGTATCCTCCTGTACACTGGAGGGAGTTTGAGGCGGACTGCCACCGGGCTAATGATCTTGGTGACAGTGAACGGGCCGATAAATTTGGGAGCAAGTTTATTAGAGACGGATCGGAGAGGAATGTTCTTGGTAGAAAGCCACACTTTTTGACCAACGACGTATGCGGGAGGCCTAGACCGGTGGCGATCGGCTTTGGCCTTGGTGCGTGCTCCCACTTGGAGTAGAGTCTCTCGGGCTCTAGTCCAAGTGTGATGACACCTCTGGACGAAGGCGTGGGCGGAGGGGACCGCGACTTCGGATTCCAGACTAGGGAATATAGGTGGCTGGTAACCTACACTACACTCAAACGGAGACAGGCCCGTAGATGCCACTGGTAATGAATTGTGGGCGTACTCCACCATAGACAGTTGTTGGCTCCACGAGGAAGGATTCTTAGAGACCAAACATCGTAATGTTCTCTCTAAATCTTGGTTGGCTCTCTCAGTTTGACCATTGCTCTGGGGATGAAACCCAGAGGACAGACTGACAGTCGCCCCCAATAACTTACAAAATTCTCGCCAAAATCTTGACACAAACTGGGGTCCTCTGTCGGAGACCACGTCTGTCGGGAGGCCATGTAAGCGAAAGACGTGATCCACGATGGTCAACGCTGTCTCGTTGGCTGAGGGTAATTTGGGCAAGGGAATGAAATGGGCCGCCTTCGAGAACCGGTCCACCATGGTCAAAACTACCGTGTTCCCTCGAGAGGGGGGGAGGGCGGTTACAAAATCTAGCGCAATGTGGGACCAGGGTCTCGAAGGGACTGGCAGCGGTTGAAGTAACCCATCAGGAGGACGATTGGAAGTCTTACCAATGGCACAAACTGAGCAAGCCAAAACAAAATCGTGAACATCCTGAGCCATAAGTGGCCACCAGAATCGTTGCTTGACCAAAAACTTGGTTCGACTGACTCCTGGATGACAAGCCACGTTGGAACAATGCCCCCACTGAATGACGTCAGACCGTAATCCCTCCGGTACGAACAAACGGTTCGGTGGGCAACCGGGCGGAGGCGTTACCCCTTCTAAGGCCTTCCTGACCTTCGATTCGACCTCCCATACTAGAGTGGAGACAAACAGAGTCTCAGGTAAAAATATACTCGGGAGTAGACGGGCGCTCGGAATGATCAAAAATGCGTGACAAAGAATCAGGTTTAACGTTTTTGGAACCTGGGCGGTACGAGAGAGTAAAGTCAAAACGTCCGAAAAAAAGTGCCCACCGAGCCTGCCTGGAGTTCAATCTTTTGGCAGTCTTAATGTATTCCAGATTCTTGTGATCGGTCCAAACGATAAAAGGTACCCCCGACCCTTCTAACCAGTGACGCCATTCCTCCAACGCTAACTTGACTGCCAACAACTCTCTATTACCAATGTCATAGTTGCGTTCGGCAGGAGATAAACGATGGGAAAAAAACGCGCATGGATGCATTCTGTCGTCTGTGGGAGAACGTTGGGAAATCACTGCACCTACCCCCACCTCTGACGCGTCGACCTCCACCACGAACTGACGTGAAGTATCAGGGGAAACGAGAATGGGGGCTGAAATAAACCGGCCTTTTAGTTTGGCAAACGCAGCTTCCGCTGCATCTGACCACCTGAACGTCGTTCTGGGGGAGGTCAAAGCGGTCAGAGGCGAGGCTAGTTGGCTGAAGTTGCGAATAAACCGCCGGTAAAAATTGGCAAACCCCAGAAACCTCAGTAGGGCCTTACGGGAATCTGGACTTAGCCAATCCACCACAGCCTTAACCTTCTCAGGATCCATACGTATACCCTCAGTCGACACAATGTATCCTAGGAAAGGAACAGACTGTGCATGAAAATCGCATTTCTCCGCCTTGACAAAAAGCCCATTCTCTAGCAACCTCTGAAGCACTCACCGAACGTGCTGCACGTGTTCCTGGAGAGAAGACGAAAAAATCAATATGTCATCCAGGTAAACATATATGAACTGATCAACCATATCTCGCAGCACGTCGTTGACGAGTGCCTGGAAGACTGCTGGGGAGTTGGACAGCCCGAACGGCATAACCAAATATTCAAAATGACCCCTGGGGGTGTTAAAAGCAGTCTTCCATTCATCCCCCTCCCTGATGCGGACCAAATGATAAGCGTTACGTAAGTCCAATTTAGTAAAGACCGACGCTCCCTGCAACCTCTCGAAAGTTGAAGACATCAACGGCAAAGGATAAGTATTCTTTACCGTGATGTTGTTCAGCCCCCGGTAGTCGATACAAGGTCGCAGGGATCCATCCTTCTTCTTTACAAAAAAGAACCCCGCCCCCGCCGGAGATGAGGAAGGACGGATGAACCCCGTTGCTAGAGAATCAGAAATATATTTCTCCATAGCCTCCCTCTCTGGTACAGAGAGCGAATAAAGTTTGCCTTTAGGCGGAGACTTACCTGACAGTAAATCTATGGCACAGTCATAGGGACGATGCGGAGGAAGAGAAGCCGCACGAGACTTACTGAACACTTCCTTCAGGTCTAGATACTCCGTGGGCACGTTAGATAAATCCATTGCCTCCTCCTGAAAGACAGAAACAGAAACAGACGAACAAGCAGACACAAGACAGGACTCATGACATTTACTGCTCCACTCCAATACTGCTCTCTGCTGCCAGTCTATTTTCGGATTGTGTTTGATTAGCCATGGGTGTCCAAGTACGATGGGTGCAAGAGGGGAGTCCAATACATAAAATGAAATAGTTTCTGAGTGATTGCCAGATGTAATAAGCGTGATGGGTCCGGTGATGAGAGAAATGGTGGGTCGATCTTGGCCGTTGAGTGCGTGGACTGCTATCTTGTGTGTGAGTGGAAAAATAGGAACTTGAAACCTCTGTGCAAACGAACGGTCGATAAAATTACCTTCGGCTCCCGAGTCCACCAGTGCTTGACAATTGTGATCGTCAGTGGACCATCTTAGTCTTCCCGGGAGGAGTGTAGATGTAGATGAGGTCTTCGCAGCGGAGATCCCACCCGACAGTAGCCTCATACTTACTGCCGGGCTGTGCCTTTTACTGGGCAGTTATAGGCGAAATGGCCCGAGGCTCCACAGTACAGACAAAGCCCTTGGGATCTCCGCCTTTCCTTCTCCTCCCGAGAAAGCCGAGCTCGCCCGACCTGCATGGGTTCGTGATCGTAGACGGGGCTGACCGCGTCCCCGCCGCTGGACTGCTGACTCTCGGCACCCTCTAGAGATCGGCTGGGCAGTCTCCACCGTTCCACTCTGGTCAGGCGTGCATCAACTCGGAGGGCCAGGTCCACCAAGGCATTCAATGAAGTGGGGAGGTCCAGGGCATAAATCTCCTTCTGGACGCGGTCAGCCAACCCATGCAGGAATACGTCCCACTGCGCCTCCTCGTTCCACCGACACTCAGCCGCCAAGGTTCTAAATTAGATAGAATATTCCGATACCGATTTCTCGCCCTGCTTGAGTTCGGTGAGCATGCGAGCTGCCTCCTTTCCGGCGATGGCTCTGTCGAACACCCTCTTCATTTCGGCGGCGAGTGTCTGGAACGAGGTGCAGCAGGGATCTTGGTTCTCCCACACCGCCGTCCCCCATAACGCTGCCTTCCCCGTGAGCAGCGTGAGCACAAAGGCCACCTTAGCCTGTTCGTTGACAAAGGTCCTGGGCTGCAATGAAAAATGCATAGAACACCGATTCAAAAATGCTCTGCAAAAATTAGGCTCACCAGCATAGGACTGTGGTATAGGCAGACGGGGCTCCGCCTGTGGAACGTTCTCCGGGGGTGTGGGGGGAACGGCCGGTGTGGGCGGCGCAGTGGGAGCTCGCAGAAGTTGTAGTTGCTGGGTGAGCTCGGACACCTGCGTCACCAAAGCTTGCACGGCCCGAGTAGTGTCGTTAAGACCTCTTTCCTGGTTGTCCATGCGTCTAATGCTGGTGTTGACAAAGTCCTCCAACGCCGACGAACTACTCGCTGCTTCCATTTGACGGTCAGATCGTTCTGTCATGATGAATGAGGCAGAAGCAAAAGTGCAAGTAACTCGTTTAATGAGGAATAATCATGAACAGTCTCAAGTTCGTTTGGTGACGCAGGGACAAGATGGTCAGAGTCCAAGTGCAGGGTGTAGAAGTGACGAAGAGTGAGTAATCCAAACGGGAACAGGAAACGAGACCAAGACAGGAACAACCGCAACACAGCAAGGACGACTGGAACAGGACCAAACACGAACGAGACATCAAACAACGATCTGACAATGAGAGAAAAATGCGGTGAGTATTTATGGGAGAGCAGATAGGATGCAGCTGGAGAGGAGAATGATCCCGGGAGGAGTGTAGATGTAGATGAGGTCTTCGCAGCGGAGATCCCACCCGACAGTAGCCTCATACTTACTGCCGGGCTGTGCCTTTTACTGGGCAGTTATAGGCGAAATGGCCCGAGGCTCCACAGTACAGACAAAGCCCTTGGGATCTCCGCCTTTCCTTCTCCTCCCGAGAAAGCCGAGCTCGCCCGACCTGCATGGGTTCGTGATCGTAGACGGGGCTGACCGCGTCCCCGCCGCTGGACTGCTGACTCTCGGCACCCTCTAGAGATCGGCTGGGCAGTCTCCACCGTTCCACTCTGGTCAGGCGTGCATCAACTCGGAGGGCCAGGTCCACCAAGGCATTCAATGAAGTGGGGAGGTCCAGGGCATAAATCTCCTTCTGGACGCGGTCAGCCAACCCATGCAGGAATACGTCCCACTGCGCCTCCTCGTTCCACCGACACTCAGCCGCCAAGGTTCTAAATTAGATAGAATATTCCGATACCGATTTCTCGCCCTGCTTGAGTTCGGTGAGCATGCGAGCTGCCTCCTTTCCGGCGATGGCTCTGTCGAACACCCTCTTCATTTCGGCGGCGAGTGTCTGGAACGAGGTGCAGCAGGGATCTTGGTTCTCCCACACCGCCGTCCCCCATAACGGACCAAGTGGAACGAGCCGTCACGCCCACAAAACACACGCCCACACACATAACAACAACTACACGAGACAATAAGGAACAATGAATTTACGAACCGTGACATCAAGTTTCAGTATTTGACCACTATTGTATTCTGAGAAACTTACAGTGACAGTTATGTCTTAATTTGTGTCAGGAGTTATGTAATAAAAAATCTCTATTTTTTAGTCTTTAATATGAATTATGAGCGTCAGCCGCTCTCATTCAGAAATAAAACTGCTGTGAGGTTGTCATGACAGCGCTTGACAAAACAACGTCCCTCGGGGCTTTTAGCTCAAAAATGTGCAGATTTGAAGAAATATTGATAGGTTCTCATAGGTTTACGTCAGATTTATATAGACAGGAATAATATTTATTGGTAGACTGAGTACAGTTGAGACACTTTTTGCATTTAGATTTTTCACACAAAAATAGATACTGAAAAGAAGTGAATTTCCACATGACATGCCACATGACATTTCATTAGCTAAGATATTATCAATCAATAATACTCATAAGTAGTTTATATATTCCACTATTAGCTCATAAAAATAAGGTGCTTTTTGTCTCAACTTTGTCTCAACTGTACCCATATGTGGTACAGTTGAGACAGTACCATGGTACAGTTGAGACACCCATTTTTAATGATGTAAAGGTAAGTAAACATTCATTGCAATTTGCAAATATAATAAATAAAGACAAATAAATAAAATAACAATTTGGCAACATGTTTGTTTATTCAACATGGAAACAGGAACAATATATTTAATATATTCATTAATAATACACAGTTTAAATGTCACAAATATCAAATTGTATTTTCATTTGCGTCCTATGCTGGCTAATTACGACGTTTAACCTGTTATCATAACACTGAACAACTAAACAGTGTGTTTCCTAATAGAACTCTATCGGAGGTACATTTGAGACACTTGTGTCTCAACTTACCCCCCTGGCCACCTCGCACATTTCTCTAGGTTTTGCAATGACCTTGCATGATCATGAAATATGCCAGTTTTTAGGGCACAAAATAATGTTTGTGATGATACCATTTACGTTTAACAGTCACATAAGGATAATAAGCTATTCATTGTGGAGTGTGCATGGTGAAGTGAAAGTCTTATCTTAGAAAAAAAAACTTTTGCCGATATCATCGGGTCGGAGATGTGCCCGTTGTTTAAATTTCCCACGATCAAAGAGGGCATGCATGTGCACAGCAAAAATCACAACTTGTGCTTGCTACACACGCAAGTTATTTAAGGTTTCTCAACTGCAATCATGTCTCAACTGTACACTGTCTACCCTACTGTGTTTTCAATCCATACTGGCAGCCCAAGGGTGCCCTGTGCACATTTATTCCATATATGGAACACATGAAGAAGTGCCATAATCATGTGACATTCAGGAAGTCCCGACTAGTGATGGGAAGTCCGGTTCTTTTCCGCGAACCAGTTCTTTCGGACAGTTCGTTTCAATTAACCGTTTAAAAAAAAACGCTTCACCAGTTCTTTTACGTCCTCACATAATGACGTCAATTCTATCATCCCGGCGGATACAAAATACATTCAAATAAAGGCATTTGTAATCATAACTTCAGTTAAATAATAGTATTCATCGTTATAATCATCTAGAATAGGTTTCTTACATTTACGTTTTGCAAATGAACCCTGTACAGGCGATGTGCAAAAACGCGGATGTTTTACATGTCTTAAAGATATAAAGTGAATAAATCGTCTTCATCATTTTATTTGTTATTAAATAAACTTACATTTCGCCAAATTCGGCCCCTCATTTAAGTCCTCGGTTCACCCGTGCTTGTGTATCAGCACAGCATCTGTTGGCCAAAAGAAAGTTCTGTTTAGAGACGGCACTATCACGCATGCGCAGTATCTCCAACTCATTGGTTCTCCGTATCGAACGTGTCCGAAAGAAACAGTTCTCGGTTCTGTACTGGTGATTCGAGAACCACTGAAGCAGTAGGCCTGTGTGTGTTTACACACTACAGTTTAATATGTTATGTTTCTTTTGATTAACACATTATAAACATTTACTTTGCACCCTTAAAACCTTGGCAAGAGTTTACGTCAAAGATTTATATTTCTGTCTGATTTTTTTTATCTGAAGCCAAATCAGATCACAGAGGTTATTTAAAACACTCGACTTGCGCTATAAAGTAAATTTGGAGCAGAAAAATGGTTTTAATCTCGTAAATTGTCATGTATTGATGGTGTGCTAAGCTAACATGCTAGCTAGCCCTAGGTGCACCTGCCACCTAGCTGTTATTTTTATGAATTTTTCTAAATAGGAATGCTTACTGAAATGTTTCCTTTTTCAAGAAGGTAATTTGATACAGTTTCAAATGTGAAGTGAGAACTTTGAAAAAAGAAATTGGTGATTGAAACAGCGTGAATAGCCAGTCGTTAGTAATTATAATGAAGACAAAAGAAAAACATATTTACAGCTATAACCAGGCCAGAGAGGTGTGCATGATGTGTGCAGGGGAGACTGAGACTGAATGGGGCTTGTTTGCACCACAAAACAAAAGAGACAATAGACTGAATAGATAATAAACTATAAACAATAAACATCAGTTAGCATTTTAGAGTCTAATCAAAATAAAGTCATATGACATGATCTTGAAAAACATTTAACTAAATACAGAGTTTTAGACTTGTCATCTTCAGATTTTAAATATAACATGGTCAGACATGTGGCTTTAGCTGCAGTGCATTCATAGATGGATACAATGCCAACTTCAACTTTGAAGATGTTTCATAAAAAATACATTTCTAATAACTTTACAAAAGAAGCTATTTATAAATATTTTTATATTATGACAATAATCAATTCTACATTTACAATAAACTGCCAGGTGTCAGCTTTCAAATGAGATCATACTTGTGCTTGTAGTACAAAGGGTTCATGAACTGTATCTGTTTTAGATGTATCTGTTTAGATGTAAATGTAACATTTACATTTATCTGACGCTTTTATCCAAAGCGACTTACAATTGCTATATATGTCCGAGGTCGCACGCCTCTGGAGCAACTCGGGGTTAAGTGTCTTGCTCAGGGACACATTGGTGTCTCACAGTGGATTCAAACCCAGGTCTCTCACACCAAAGGCATGTGTCTTATCCACTGCACCATCACCACCCCTTAAGCTTAACAGGTTAAGAAGTTGAGACATACGTCTCTGGAAGAGTTTTGGACCAAAGTTGATACTGAAGGGTAGGACATTAAAAGAGAATTAGCCAAATGGTGTGATAAATCTTGTAAGTTCCCTGCACTCTTGTGCCAGCTATCTGCCAAAAACCAGACCGTGCGTCTAGCTTGGTAATTTTTTTTGCTCCATTCAACTGGGCCAGGGACTGCTATACAAAAGGTAATATATTCCCTTCTCTGCATACTGCCTCGTTTAGCTTGGTTAAATCGACACATATCCTGATTTTTCCATTTGGCTTTACAACAGGCACTATGTCGGCACACCACGCCATTGGTTGCTCCATCTTTGATATCACCCCCACTTGTTCCATTCGCTCTATCTCCTCCTACACATTCCAATCCACATCAATTCTTGTTGCAGTGATGTTAAAATGCAATAGAAAATGTTAGTCCATTTCATGCTTTTAAACACATTAGTTGATGTAATTGTTAGAATAGAACCAGATTGTGAGGCTAAGATGAGTGAATTGAAAAACAGGTGTTTATTGAACATTAAATAGAGATGCATTGCGGGTAAGTAATAGCACAGTAGATGCTTCAAAGAATGCGATGATGATAATAACTGAGGTTTTTTTTCTGTAACCAGGTTAAACCAGAGTTCGGGTGCAGATTGGAAACGAGAATACTAAAAAGCACACACCACCGGATGAGTATCAGGAGAGTATATTTCATCACAGGTAAACACAGCAGTCTTTTTCAGAAATATAGCTGAAGGTTACCCAGAGATCACTTGGAGTACAATTAAGGAGATCACTGAAGACTTATGAGCAGAACTACTATGGAAAGTAGAGCAAGTAAGGAGTCTCTATCCATTTGTGAAGCCAGACAAAGAGTGACTGAAGGTGTGTGCTCTTATACAGGTCTGTGGTGAGGTGCTGATGAGGAACAGGCGATTAATAATCAGGTGAGAGTGAGCACTGGCTGAGTGGTGTTGACTAGAGATCCTGGGGTAGTCATGATAGTAATATTTGTGTTAAATATATTGCTTGCAAAAAATATATTTTGGCAGAATACACTACCTTTGATATGGCCAATGGAGAAGATGCTTTTTGCAGCCAGATAGTGTAGTTACCGGTATAAACCAGCATGGGCTAATGCTGACAAGCTAAACCTTGGCTGCATCTGAAAACTGAAAACTAGGCAATGACTGCAGGCAGCGTTTGCGCACAAAGGCACCTCACAAATATAATTTCAGACAGACTTCTGAGGCAGCGTAACGATTTAATGATCTACAGCAAAATAGAGTGAGCTTTGGTGAAAATAAGTGAATATATAATGACTACAATAGTAATTTTTTGCAAGAAATGACATCATAAGTAGAAAATGTTGATCTAAAATGTATATTTACACACAAACTTACGACCAGCTGCAATACTTAGACGCCACCTTGATTTTTCTAGCTCAACTATCATAGAATGAAAAGCAGATTGTGGGATATCAAAAGCAGCGAAGGACACATCTATGCTGCCTTCAAAAATTGATCAGTTGAAGGTATCTCAGGAGACAGGAAGTGAATATGGCAAATAACATTGCATTTGGATGTACCTTGATGCCTTCCGGAATGTGTCCTCCGAAGGCAGCATTTATCAGTTTTCGGACGCAGCCCTTGACTACATGAGCAAAACCATTTGATAAACCACAAAACGTTTCTTCCCAGCACATGTATGTCTTCAAGATGTCTGTTAAAAAGTGATTCATCTGGAAATCATCTGTCTAAAAACATCTGATATACTTTTTTTTCAAATCGATTTTACACACACTCTAAATCAAACTTTTCGAAAATGTTTTTTCTAAAATGTTTTAGAGACATATCGACATTGAGCAAACGCTAGGGATTAGCATCTCCATAACTGAGGCCGATGCGATGCGCATCTCGATGCATAGCCAACGATACGATACATTAAAGATACATATAAGCAGCTAACGATGCGATGCAAGACGATTCACTACTATTACGATGCGGTGCGATCCGATTTCGATTCGGTTTAACGCGCTGCGATTCAATGTAATACGATGCAATGGAGAAAAATATGATGCTATGCAATTCAATATGGTATAGATAGTTAACTTATTTCTTTTGTTCAGACATACAGAAAATCATAAAATATCTTAAGTGCCATCTGACTTTTAACGCATGGCTCTTTCACAAACAAAAGATTTGGTTTCCACAAAACCAAAAGATTAAATTATTTTACATGACATTCTTTTCCTGTCCTGTCTCCAGTTACACTATTAACAGCTTACGCATTTATCAGTGAAACAATTTAAGGATGCACAGGAATAAACAATGAGGAAATGTTCCATAACTTGCCAGCAGGCTAATGTGATTTCAGCAGGTAGGCTAACTCAGTGAGTAGAAAGTTGCTTAAAACATCCGAGATCAAATGAGACATCCAAGATAATATCATCGTGCTAATCATGATCCGGCTAATTGGGTTCTTCTAAGACACCTGTTGTTTATGATTAGTATCGCTGGATTGAGTTATCTGAGATAATTGCGCGTTCATGCGTTGGTTTAAAAGGGGATATGTATCGATAGTAGAAACATTGATCAGCAACACTGCTATTGGCTGCTCACCATGGCCAAAGAGCGCGCTCAGTTTTTCTCTGCAGCAGAGCAAGAGTTATTGCTGGAAGGATATGCAGAATTTGAAATCATAATTAAAACGTCAGGGAACACCTCAAAGTGTGCAAAAGCCAAGAGAGAGGGCTGGCAAAAAGTAGCAGACAAATTAAGTTTGTAGTGGCCATGTTAGATGTTTTTTTATCACTTATTACAGTATATATTTTAATATTTTAATATTTTCTAAATAAAAAATTAATAACTTTGTTCATTGTAATGTCAGAGTCACCACCCACTACTGTTGACTCTGAAAGATTTCTTCTGAGACCTGAACCAGACTTTGAAGAAATGAACCAAAGATCGAGAATTTGCCACAACACTACTAGAACATGGGAACAAGTAAAAGTGAAGTACTAGAATATTCTACATAATGGTAATTTGTACTACTTATACTAATCTCTTTTAAAAAGGCACTGTTAATAAATGTTTTCCTGTTTATAAAAGCAACCAAGAAAAAGGCTGAGAAAAAAAGAAAAGAAAAACAAACAGGTGATGGTCCTGAACCCCCACGTTATACCCAGGCAGAAGAGCTGGCACTTGGGTTGAATGTGAACCGACCCATTGTGGAGGGCATCCCTGGGTTCAGCTCTTCCTCAGACCCACAGCAGGGACCAGTAGCAGCAACACCTTCACTGCTGGGAAATCAACTTTAAATGATCCTAGTACAGTGTACAATAATTTGTTGCTGCATTAAATTAAGTAGGCCTATAATCCAAATGGCTGGCCCAGTCATATCAACTGTTAAACCTTGGCCTCAAATTGGCCTCACACATATCTGAGCGCTTTATTAAACAGAAATTTGCTGTTGGTGTGTTAGCCTAAAACAACATGCTCGCCAGATTGTTTATCTAAATAGCCCTATGTTGTTAGAATTTACTGTTAACCAGGTTTTAGGTTTTTGGTAATTTCCTTGATTTCATTTTTTTAATTCTTTTTTTAAATGGAAACTAACATCATAAAGTATGATTGATATTTGTTTTACTTTGAGCAATTCTGGAGCTATAATTGACTCTTCTTAGGAGCATATAAAACAAAACAGCTCCTTGGAAAAAATTAAATGCAATATTGTAGTAGTTATAAATAAAGCTTTATTTTAGTTCAGATTAGTTTGAGGGCAGCAATTGTATTCACAATGTCAAAATAAAACCAACGTAATGTTACTTGAAGGCATTATAGCCTACTATTCCTGCCAAACTTCCATGGTTGCAGTTAGTGTTACTACAGTAAATCCATGGTGAATGTTGCTGATCTGTGGACACTGGATAGTTAATTCATGGCACAATGTTTCTTCCTGGTTTCCACGTCAGTGCTGTTTGATCCGTTAATAACGGAGAAATGTGAATATTTCTCACTAGATCTTGCAGCAATGTTATTACTTCTGTGGCAAATTCAAATTATTCCTTTACTTGATCTCTTATTAGCGCTGTGTAGTAACAGTGTCGCTTGATCAAGATCGGCTCGCGCTGGTTTGGTCCAAACTGACAAACTGATGAAATTTATTATGTGGTTTGGTCAACCACATAATAAATAGCAGTTTCGTTCCGCTTGGATTACGTTTGCCATTTGATGTTGGGCAATGTTGTGGTGGCTCCGGCGGATTATGAGCGCGTTTACCACGCGCAACGAGGCTACATTTGAAATAACGAAATTTTGTCGGAAGGAAAAAAACTCTCCGGTTCTACGCGATTCACGTAAATGACCCAATTGGCCAAGAAAACGGCGATTGTCGCCGAAAAGCGACAAGTTTTCAGGTGTGCTTTTAATTTTTGATGCATAAGCCATGTGTTGACAGGTTTACCCCCACCCCTAGAAAATAGAGTATTTTGAAAATACTTGACAACTTAAAGAAAAAAAAACCGGCACTAGAGATAGAGTTGCTTCATAGGAACTTCAGAGTAAGTGATATATTATTTCACACAGAGTACTATTGCTGACTTTGCATAATATCTCTTATTGCAGGCAAAAGATGACTACCACTTTTCTTTACAAAGAACATTTAAAATAAAACTCAAAGAACTAAGCATATTTGTCTTGTCTTAAGACATTAATTAAATGTTTTATATTTTTTCTGATGGTGCAATGTTGTGTAATATGGCACATGCAAGGTCACAGGCCCTGTCAGCTGCAACCCTCAGACTTTTGAGACACTTTAGTTGGCTAAAGTTCACTTCATTGTGTGCCCTTGTCCTGGCTAGAGAGGCATTGCTGGTCAGGGAATGGGGTCATAAAACACCTGTCTATAAGCAGGATCCTGTTGTAATCACCTGTATAATGGAAAAATTCAGTTCTGTTAGGATAAGTATAAGTGTATATCACACACCATCTAAGAGATTTTAGTCTGTCAACTGCCTTTTTAAAATTAAACATAATATTAATAATCTGGAATATTAAGAATCGCAATAGTAACTTGCCTGCAATGTTATTAAAGCCCGACTCCGACAAGTCGAACATTTATGCGTTTCTAACAAATTAATGATGTAAACGACATATTCACGAGTCATGAGAAAAATTATATCTCTCAAAAAGTACACTATAGCGCTGTGCTAAGACTTCCCGTATCACCTCCGCTTATAAAGCCGCGATCTAATCCTGTTAACCTGAAATAAGCCTGCTCGCGAGCAGGTTCAAGCTTACGGACCTGTTGCTATGACAGCAAGTCCAGGATGAGCGTCGAAGAACCAAACAATCCGATCATGCCAAATCGCCAACAATCAAATCCTGCTAACTGAGTTAGCGACGTACGAAGAACGGGCCCCAGGTGCTGTTTTAACATAAACAATAAAAAATATAAAAAAGCCTTTCACAAACAGGTATTTCATAACTGTATTCAAAAGTAAAAAAAAAAAAAAAAAAAAAAAAAAATATATATATATATATATATATATATATATATATGAACAAATATTATTGGCAGTAACAGGCTGCCGATTGATTTAAAAGTCCTACTTTAAGGTTTATCTTCAGGAAAATAAGTTGATCTACATGATCAGGATGAAGCAAACTGCGCTGTGCAGTAACTGTCTCCAGCTGTGCTAAACACTCTTTCAGAGGGTACACTTCTAGGATGTAGAGGAAAGCTCTTTGCCAATGCTGAAAGTAGTGGAAAATCCACTTGTTTTTTTCCACCACTGCAGCATCACCAATCAGACCTAAAGAATCCCTCTCTCTGTACTTTAAAATCCCCTCCTTAGCTCTCTCCCTTTTGTTCTTTGTCGCCTTTGGTCTCGCAGTGTGGAAATCGCCAAACATCTGGTCCAAGGCTGTTTTCTTCTTGGGAGGAACATCAAGAGGAGCAGAAGAGAAGAGGGGATTTTCAGTCGTGTTGAAAATTATATCAGTCAATATTATACTACAACAAATGTGACATACAATACTAGACCATAATAACACATGCATCTTCAAATCAACATACAGTAGCTTTATTACTTTTGCAACAGTTCTAAACTTCCTTTCAGAACATAGCAAACCCGTCTCTTCTTCTCTGTGGGGGCTCCTGTCACCACCTGTTTTTTTTTTTTCATTTCATTTCATTTCATTTATTTATGAAGCACAAATAAACACAACAGAAGTTGACCACTGTGCTGTACAAATGGAGAAGTATAAAACAAACCACACACAATACAATAAAAACAAACAATAAAACACTAGCTTCCTGGTCCTCATTCATTGTGCTCCCTGCCTGAAAATAATTATTATAATCCAGAGACTAGCTGTTTCATTAAACTAGACATAATAGAAGACCCAAATAAATAAAAGTAACAAATGGATAGAGACAGAGAGAGAGAGAGAGAGAGAGAGAGAGAGAGAAAGAGAGAGAGAGAGACCTTAACACACCTTTATTTATAATTACACTGTATAGACATTCCTCTTAAACATTTATTTTCTCAAAAAGTACATAAATACAAATATACCCACTCAAAACTCATAAGATCTCATAAAACAGCAAATTTTTGAAATAAAAAAACAATCCTCAATTAAACCTTTTTTTTAAGTCACAAATACTCATAAATTTAATACCAACTCATTTTCATAATCCACTGTGCTCAAAACATAATTTAAAGCCCAAATTCCAATAAATCTGTCCATATCATTCATTAGTTTAAAATATGCAAACTCTGCCTTGATTCTAGTTGCTATAAGAGCCTTTAAGACTACCTCAGGCCCTACTTCCCCCTCTTTTGCCATCTTTGCTCCTCCAACCACAAAATTAATTAACAATATTTTTTTCCTGCCTGATGCAACATATTTTGGTCCGAAAATGAAAACTTCATTATTCAAAAAACTACCCCAAAATCTCTAACCCACCCATCTAAGATCTGAAACAATCCTCTTAACCTTAAACAATTTAAAAACAAATGATCTACTGACTCCAATGTGTGCCACATGCATGTTTGTAGCTATACCGCCCAGTGAACAAGCCTCCATTGGAGATCCGCAGTGCGTTTCTCTATAGGAGGCTTGTACAGGGACCTCCAAGCAGCACCTAGGGGAAGAGTCTGGTCCCAACAAATCTGACCACTTTGTTTCTTTGCAATCTTTGAGAATGTTATAGTGAGACACTTTTACCCAAATTTTGTATATTGCCTTTTTTGATGCAGTCTCAAAACCTTCCAGCACAGGAGTCCTGAAATTTAAAAGAGAATCTTCCTCTGGTTCTTCATCCAGCGCTGCTGAAATTTCCACTTGGGGAAAATGACTCCCTCTGTTCTGTTCAGGAACTTCATTTTCCTCTGAGCTTTGTCTTAAGAGAGAAGGTAATGCTAAAACAATTCCATCCATTATTCTCTTTATAATCCCTGTAGACTTGATACCTGTCTTGTTGCACATTTCTTCTGGACTTTTCCAGTTTTCACCAGTCTTTAGGTCAGCAATTCTTGTACACACTGCTCTTGCCATTACGTTCTGAATGCTCCTGGGCTCCAGTGCCTGTGCTGGTATCAGCGGGTAATTAAAGAGAGGTTAATTCTCTCTCCAAAGTCCAATGTTGAGAGCAAAGTCCATGCTCTCAAAACTGCTTTGTAGAATGGGGACTCATTCTTTAAGTCCATGTTAATCAGTCTGATCAAAAACAATTGCACATCATACTTAAAAACATTAATTTTCCTTAACACAGCATGCGCTGTATCAGCCCAGCACGGTTCCGCATACAGCAATCTTTGTGCTGCCTTGATTAGGAATGCATTTATTCTGTTTTTAATGTCCATCAGGCCTTGTCCTCCCTCTTGAATAGGTAGGAAAGTATAGCAGGTTTTTTCCAATGCTGCCGATCCCAGAAAAAGTCAGTTAACTTTCTTTGTTGCTCTTCAACCACACTTTCCGGGGGATCCAGAACTTCCATTTTATGCCATAATGCAGATACAGCCAGATTATTTGTGACCAAAACCCCTGCCCCTATACGATAACTGGGGCAGCACCCACGACCATCGAGACAACCAGTCACACGAGACAACCTGCTTCCCCCTGGAAGCAGAGGGGAGCTTCCTTGCCAATCGCCTAATAAATATCTTTCACTCTTTTCCCAATTTACTTTAGCTGACGAAGCCTTATCGTAGATATTTAAAGCATTTGTTAAATTCATAACATCTGTATCACTTCTTATAAGAACAGTTATATCATCAACATTGGCCCAAAGAGTACCTGGCCTGTTTTCACAACCTTTCACAAGAAACCCTTGCAATTTCTCCCTAAGCTTATACAGTAAAGGTCCAATTACTAAAGAGTGCTAAAGAGTGATCAACTTTATCAAAAGCTTTCTCTTGATCAATTGACAAAAAACCCACATCCTCATTACCAACATTTGCTAAATTCATTATATCACGGACAAGAAAAAGATTTTCAATTATTGTTAATTGATAAAATACTCTAAAAAATGTTTTAATCTATTTGAGAGACACTTAGCAAGAATTTTGTAATCAGTGCAAAGTAAGGCTAGTGGTCTCCAGTTCTTTAACAGTCCAAGGTCACCTTTTTTGGTAATAAAGATAGAACTGCTCTTCTACAACTAGTTGGCAGTTAATCTTTCCTAGGAAAATCTAAAAACATCAAGTATCTTTCAAAATAGTCCAGAATTGCTTATAAAATTCAGAAGGAAGTCTATCAATGCCAGAGGACCGACCATTGGAGAGACAGTCCCCTTACTGCCTGTGATATTTCATCCAATTGGATATCAGCATCAAGACATCGTCTCTGATCATCAGTGATCTTTGGCAAATCTTTTAGTAGTCTACTATGCAATTAATGTAACAGTCTCTTGCTTTGAATAAATGATGTTTTATTAACAAAGTTAGGGAGGAGCACGTTCAGATAATTAAATCTAATTAAACACACGTGGAGCACACTCTGCTAATCAACTCAATCAACAAGTCAAGAGGTGTATATATACACAGCAAACTTACCTCGGTTCATTGACAGTTTAACAGCATCCCTCCACCACCCCATCCCCTCACTTCTAGTCCTAAATACACTTACAACGGGGGGAGTACTCTGGGTTCGGGCCAAACTCCGAGCTCGGAGCCCTCCCCCTGGACAGCATGCCAAATACACATTAAACCTTAAATACTCTAATTGTATGTGAGTGTGAACTCGTGAAATCAGTATAAAAGTTCTTTGCTTGGTCTCTCATTTCTTTTGGATTAGTTGTTAAAGTTCCATCTGGTAGCTTCAAATGTAACATATGTTTTCTTTATCCCTCTTTCGGCTCCAAGTTGAAAAAAAAACGAGCTCGGAGCACCCATTTCTCGTAATGAAGAAAAACGGGCCCGTTTTTCTTGCTCGTTCATTGAACAAAGAGGCCAAAACAGTCTTTTTTTCTCTTAATTGTTCCACTTCTTCTTCAATTTCTTCCTTTTTCAATTTCAGTTATTTCTCTCTCAAGTATTTTAATAGTGTTCGCCAATCTTATACATTGACACCAATGTTCCCTCTAACTTTTTTCTATTGGGCGGACATATTTCGCCACCTGAGCAAAAATATTCTTTATACCTGACCTGTACAGCATACGTAGAAACACAATGGTTTCAACATTCAGTTGTTTCTTTTAACTTGAATGTGGCGTTTCTATTTTATTTGACCCTTGATGTAGCTTATTGGTATTAAATCATATTTTTGAAAAACAAGCAGTTAATTAAGAAGTCACTAAATGAAGGACATTTTAGGTTACCTGATATTTTTTTCACAGTGCTGTTAACTGTACAGTCTTTACCAAGAAATCCTATGAAAAATAATTTACAAAATCTTCTGCAGGACAGTTCAATTCTTTACAATAATAGAATACAGTATGAAAGAAAAGTAAGCTGTTACACTGAGATGGTTTGGGAAAAACATAAAGTGTTTTTGTACAGTCAATTAATTGTGTACAGGAAGCATTAAAACATCAAAGTTAAATGATTGTTTATTTCTTATGAATTTCCAACATTTTCTTTAGCAGGGGGTTTCAAAGTTTTTAATGGCAATGAGCCCGTGAGATTCTTTATTTAGGCTTATAATATAATAAAATATAGGCCTAATATAATATAATAAGTGATATAAAGTGATAAGAAGTGATAAGAAGATAAGGTTCTTAGAACCCCATTCATTCAGAAAACATTGCACATTTCTCAATGAACTCTTTTTCTTTCAACAATGCAACATTAAGTTTCCAATACGGACTTTTCCATTTAGCTTGTGTCAAAACAACATTAACTGTAATAAAATTGTGATCTGATTGTCACGATCCACACACGGGTAACAGGGAGATCCAATTACAGGGGGGGGGGGGGGGTGGTTGTGAAAAACAAGGACTAGTAACAAACACTAAACAGGCAGGGTATTTATACACACAGAACGAACAATCATGATGGGAACAGCTGGGTGCAATGAACAGTGATGAGTGCAGACAAGGATTGTGGGGAATGCAGTTCCAATGTGAATGACACTGTGGGGAAGAGGACCCAGGGACACCCAGGGAAACATAAATGAGACACTGTGACATAACCCCCCCTCTACAGAGCGGTTACCAGACGCTCCAAGACCCACAAAAAACAAACAAAACAAGAGTCCAGGAGGGAGGTGGAACGGTGGAGGATCAGGGGGAGGGATGGGGGACAGGTCCATGGAAGGGAACAGAAACAGGGGGTGATGGTTTAGCCATTTTATGTGGTTTAATTCTTACCGCTGGATCTAGACATGACGGAGTCCTTCTGTCACGATCCACACACGGGAAACAGGGAGATCCAATTGCAGTAAGGATTTATTGGGGAAATCCGTAATCATACATCCAGTCCAGACAGGGGTCAAAACCAAAGTAGCAATCCAAAATAAACAATATAAAGTTATACATAAACAACTTTATAACTTATATACAATATAAGTTATAAAGTTTTTTTAATATATTTTTATAAAAATGTACACCCCCCCTCCCCATTGTTTAGCATACCATCTAAATTATAACTTTTTAAAAACTCTCCTAATTTTTAGTATAATAAAATTAATTAATTAATTAATACATTTTCAGGCTGCTGCTCCCAAAAACGCTCCAACATGTCAAGTGAACTGTTCCATCTTGTGGAAATATCATGGATTTGCTTGTGGTTTGGCAGGTGTAACTGGGCCTGCATTTCACATAGAACTTTAGTTGTTTTTGGGCTTCTGTGAAAAAAACTTTACCACCGTCACTTTCACCAAAACTTCCTCACTTACGCCAAAAGCTCCGACACCCTGTCCAGTTTGAGGGGTTTTTGCGAGGTCAGATTAAGTGTGTGCGCGATGCATCGCACATGGGTGTCCATTTCTGCACCAACTCCGGCCAGCATCATGTTTTTTGCATTATCCGTGACCAACGCTGTGTTCTTGTCTTTGATGTTCCACTCGCAGCAAACGTTCTGCAGTAAAACTGCTAGATTATTCCCTGTTGTCACAGTCCCTAGTTTCACAGTCTGCACAACACTTCCCGGCATCCTTCATGTTTTCCCACCTGCACACTATCGGCCATCACCTAATCATCTGACTCACCTGTGTCCTGTAAATCTGTTCATCTGTGTTAGTATATAATTCCCTTCTGTTCAGTTAGTCTTGGTCTGTTCTCCATTATACCTAGTGTGTGAACCTTCTTCCCGTCGTCTGTACCTATTTGTGTTATATATTATAAGTCAACCATAATTGAAACTCTTTGGGGATTGCTTAATGACTCGTCTATCTCTCGTCTAACTTTGTCATACAAAACAGGGATTTGTTTCTCAGTGAATAGCTTCCTTTTTGGTATGTGGTACCTCGGCTCCAAGACTTGGCAGAGGTATCGGAATCCTTCTGTAAGTCTGAATGTCTTTACAAATAAAAAAGGCGATCGCGTCAGTTATTGCTTTGGAACAGCGGGGAGTGAAAAAAAGTTGTAATTGTTTGCTTACCCGGTGTCCTGCTAGCAGTACCACAGCGGCTAGTCTCTGCCCAGGAGTGAAAGTGAAAGTGACACGTGATGGCCAAGTATGGTAACCCATACTTGGAATTTGACCTCTGCATTTAACCCATCCAAGTAAGTGCACACACATTAGGAGCAGAGTAGTGAGTAGTGGACACACACTGCAAACGTGAATACACACACCCGGAGCAGCGGGCAGCCTTGAGCGGCGCCCGGGGAGCGAATGGGAGTTAGGTGCCTTGCTCAAGGACACCTCAGTCATATTCCTTCCGATACTGGAATCGAACCAGCAACCTTTGGGTCACCAGTCCAACTCTGTTACCATTAGGCCATGACTGCCCCCAAAGGAGGCAGGAGGCAGTCTCTGCTGCACTGACACTGTGTCGGCACTTCAAGTGTGTTGTTAAATTAGTCTTACTGCCTTGTCAAGATTTCCATATCACTTATAAAACCCAAAGTGTTTCCAGACACTGGATTTATAATTATTTGATGGAAGATAGAGCTCCGCCATGTTAATCTGTTCTAGGTAGGTGTAGATTTGAAAATTATGCTTTCCCCATTATTGTTGAATCACGGAAGCTACACCAATTACTTTTGCCAAGAGATTTCTATTTATTATGTATCATGTCCGACAGAGAGAAACAGGCATAGTAAAATAAGGCTGGAGTTTGATCAAATATGTGCAGTTGAGATCACTGGCGTGCACAGACCTCCTCAGGGGCAGGGGTCGAAGGACAAAAAAGGGCACACACAAAAAAAAACGTCTGCGGCCAAGTAGCAGTCCCTGTGCTTCGCCTGTGCTTCACCCCAATATAACCCCAAGTCAATATCTGCCTAGGAAATCACCTAGTCTTAACCGGCATTGCTATTTGTACTCATTGTGAATACGCAGCCCACAATAAGTTTTATTTTTATTTTTGATCACTCTTACTCACGACATGCTATCTGGCAACAAAGGATTCCATTCATTATGCTAAGCTAGCGTAGGCGCTGCCAAACTAAGACAATGCATGCACTGAGACAAAAATGCATTTGCCCACCTATCTAAATGGGGGAGACGGTGAATAACCCCTATTTCAAAAAACGGTGGCTTGTTTCTTTAATGTTATCTGCTGCTCCTGTAGTTTGAAGACGTGTGGCGAACTGCTGCATACATAGCGCTGCAAAGGAAACTCCACCTACCACTTCATCTCGCCCAAATTTTTATTTATTATTATTGTAAGTTGCAATAGTGTATTGCTATCTATTATACTATTTATAATAATTATTATTATTATGATTTACAATTATCAGAGAGTGGCACAATACATTTTGAGACAAAAAGGGGCAGGGGCTTGAGCCCCCCTGGTTGAGATGGCATTTCATGGACTGCTAAGGGCAAAGTCTTTAACAGGAGTCTGTTTGTGGGAGAAGCTTGTAACATGTTGTCTGCACCGTGGGCGGAGCCTGTTTGAGGTTGATTTGTGTAATTGACAGAGTCTGTTGTGGGCTTGTTGACTGCTATGTTTGGTTCAGCTGATCAGTCTTCAGATACACCAACTGCACAGGTATGTAGGAAGGTTCTGGCCTATCTCTTTCTCGATGTCTTAACCTGTGGGTTGGAGGGTGAAAACAATTCAATAGGAAGCTGAAAAACACAAAATAAAACTTCATTTCACAATAGATTTTATAAAACATACCTCCTCCACCACCAGATAAGGAATACAACTGCTGCTGCCAGGCAGATAATAACAATTATGCTTGTAACTCCAACTACTTTTGCTGAGTGTTGATGAAAAAAGAAAGAAAGAAAGAAAGAAAGAAACCATTTTTTTTAAAAAATACAACAAAGAGCACAAATTGAATATTGAATATGATTTGTTTCAGGAAATAAACAGCATTAAATGCTACTCACATGTGTAATAACTAGTGGTGGCTTCTGCTTCACCATTTCCTAAATTAAAGAAATTTGAATGGGTTAGTTTGTTCAAAAATAAAAACTCTGTCATCACTTCCTCACACTTGTGTTGTTCCAAATCCAAATTACATTTTTTACACTAAGAAATATGAATAATGTATGATTTTGTGGAAAAAGCATGAACAGAGGATGGCCAAAAGCTGAAGAGCTCCAAAAGGATGAATACACCATAAACATATAGCTCTTATCATGTCTTCTGAGGCCATTCATCAGCTTTCTGTGACGGACAGACATTTCACTTAACATCTTCCCTCTATCATATGTCTAATCTCATGTGCACTTGTTTTTACATCTAGTGTGATGCATTACATGCAAGAACATGCAAGAGCAAATTATGTCAAATGTGTCTTCATCTTCTATGTTTTAATATGCACATATGTAATTTAGGCCTACATTAAATAGCTATAGCAGAGGGAAAGATTTCCAATGAATACCAACTTGAATTTCTGTCTGCTTGTATGGCTTTGGGAGATTTACTATAAAGTGCACGAGTATGCATGAGTATGTCCTACTTTAATGGTGGGAGCTTGACAGTACCTTTAAATTGTATGAATGCTCTGAGAGTGAAGCATACTACCAGGAAAAGAAAATCCTTACTTCTAATTAAACATACACTGAATTTGTTCTACATTTCATGCTTTAAATTACATTAATATGTTTTCAATGTTTGTGAGAGAAAAGAACTCCTTAAATGTTATACGCTGCATCAAAAATCGCATACTTCCCTACTATATAGTAGGCGAAAAACAGTATGTGACAGAAGAATGTCTGAATTCAGAGTATAAAGAAGTAGGCTAAAATTACCCTACTACTTCCGGCGAATTTCTGAAGTGTGCATATATGGACACTTTACTATACCGTGAGGCCACTGGAGAATGGAGGTGAGGAGACAACTAATGCTGGTAGGTCACATGATAATAACCACATGGCAAATGTAGTACGTCCAGATTACATTCATACTACACACATTCATACTATATAAAACATAATTTTAGCGCTTGTGAAGTAATTACTTATTCAAAATAAGTACCTACTCAAGAGAGTATGCGATTTCAGAAGCAGCTATACTGTTGTAATAATGAAAATGGTTGCGATAATGTTCAGAGTTGTAATCTAGGCTACTTTGAAGAATCCCAAATATAATATTTTTGATTAGTTCAACACGTAGTCAATGCATAATGCCTAATTCCATTTATGTGATTTTATTTTTAATGATTTTACTATTAGTCTAAAGTGTATCTAATCTAATCTAATCTAATACAATATAATATAATATAAAAGTTAGAGGATATTGACTCTATGGATAACTACAAGCAAAGAAATTACCTTCAGAAACAGTTGAGGTGTTCACATATACAGTGACTCCTAATAAAAATGGGAGAAGGACAGAATTACAATGAGTGTGAGTTTTGACAGAATGAGTGCAATAGCACGAGGGTGAGAGAAGTTTGGCATTATTATATTATAATAGAAAATCTGTCAGAAATATTGCAATAGTGGTGACCAACTCTCCAATTCATGGATTGAAAGCCAACATGTTGTGGTAAATGGTAATCGACCATGTCAAAGATTTCCTCATAGTGTTAGTCCTTTTAACATTCAAGAGGTCATATCTTGAGGAATGTGATAATCTGTTTCTGAGCCAATGCCAACATCAGGACACACAACTTTTATTATTCTCAGGGGGGTTTGCAGTTCAAATGCATGTCAGGGGTGCATTTCAAATGCGGACGGGCCATCTGGAGCACAGGGACATTTGCGGTGGCCTGGTGGTCATTCTGACCTGCCGTGCAGTCAGGTTGGCGTGTAATAGGCTGATGTGTACAGTAGCTAGGAATAAATTGACGGACCTCAGAATCTACGAATCAGGCAATACCGTGTGAAAATGACACCACCACATGACCCAACATCAGTGACGCATTGCCTGTTTGGCTATCCGACAACCGTGCAAACAAAAAATGGAGAATAAACGCAAAGGAGGAGCAGAGAGGGAGTGGATAAAAAAGAGAAAAGTCCTGGCCACAGACGCAGAAAGATGCTGAAAAATCACAGCCATGTTCGCCAGTAAGGGAGCAGGTTGGTCAGAATTACCTACACACACGCTGCACGCATCTACAGCATGGCTAGATATCGCCTAATAAGTCCACTTTGTGTAATCTAATGGTGTTCCCAAAATATTTTTTAAGAAAAAATAACGATAGAAGCTTTAAAGAGCATTTTGCAGCATCTTAGAAAATGACAACTGCACACTGTTTTAGAGACGGGATACAGTATTTTCTAGTGAAAAGTTGAATAACTAGCAATGTAAAGGGTTTCTGCGGGTCTTCAAAAGTCTTAAATTTAGTTGTATCAAATTTAAGGCCACAAACAGTTTTAAATGGTACAAGAAAGTCTGAGCACTGCCTACAAGGCCTAACTTTTCATGTCATTTGTTTGTGGTTAGTTATATACATTGCGGGTTTTGCAATATGGAGGTGATTTTTTTCTGCATAACAGGAAGTAAGATCTAGGCAAAGTCTTGTTTACATCCCGTGTTGCTTCAAATTACAGTTCAACTAAAGTCTTTATATACCAAACACTATTTCATGACAGTAATCACTAAATAATGACTAAACAATCCCCACAGGAATAACTAAATAAGACGAAAACTATTTTGATTTTGAAAAACAGATCTAGATTTTAACTACGTAGAAAGTTGGCATACACTGAGCTAAAAAGGATCTATTTGAAATTTTATACTTTCATTCTTAAGAATATCGAAAAGCAGATTAACTAATTGTGGCCACTAAAAAAAAAATTGTTTTGTTTTTTGCATGCGCTAACGAGTGCCCAATTCACCAAAGGAATTACGTAGATCAGGCAATGGTGCAATTTTGTGTGATCTGTAGCGGGCCTAAAGGAGGCGTGTTTGCACAAAAAGAAGAGTCAATGGCTTTATTTAAATATTGAATGAATGAATGAGGCATTTATATAGTGCTTTCATATGTACTACTGTACACCTAAAGCGCTTTACAATCATGCTGGGATCTCTCCTCAACTACAACCAGTGTGCAGCATCCACTTGGATGATGCGACGGCAGCCACAGTACAACGCCCCCAGTGCGCTCACCACACACCAGCTATATGTGGAGAGGAGAGAGAGTGATAGAGCCAATTAAATGGATGGGGATTATTAGGAGGCCATGATTGGCAAGGGCCATTGGAGGGAATGAGGCCAGAGCACCGGGGTTACACCCCTACTCTTTACGAGAAGTGCCATGGGATTTTTAATGACCACAGAGACTCAGGACCTCTGTTTAACGTCTCATCCGAAGGACGGTGCTCTTTGACAGTATAGTGTCCCATCACTATACTAGGGCATTAGGACCCAGACAGACCAAAAAGGTTAGTAGATAATAGTAATAGTAAATGGTAGGTATTACGCTGATGTACCATATGCAAAAGTGGTGCAACTGTTCAGTGAATTTTACTGTATAAGCGTTAGTCCATATATACATATATAGATATATATATTAGCTCTAGCGAAATTAAGATAAATACAATTTAAAATTCAGTCATCAATTATGTTTTTCCAAACCTCTATGACTTTTTCAAACTTGTGACATATCTTGCAGTAGGAAGTTTAAATATGAGCTAATAAAGAGCCAAACAAATTTTGGTTATTATTTATTGTGGAAAAGAGCAGAGTGAACATTCTGCAAACTTCTCGTTTTGGGTTCTATGGAAGAAAAAAGGTCATGCTGGTTTGGAACAACACGAGTGTGAGTAAATAATGACCGGATGTTAATTTTTTTTAGGTGAACTATTCCATTAAAGTTAGTCCCATGCATTTTAACCCATCACAGTGAACGGCTTCACCTTTTATTGAAGTGAAAGAGCTTGATGGGGTATGTGACGATGTTGTTGTCATATAATCTCTGCTTGTGAAGTCGCTGGATGTTGAATTTATTGAAGCAATTTCATTGGTTGTTGTAAAAGACTCTGCCTCTTTTGTTGTGCTCTTCAAAGTTGTCTGGCGTGTAGTTCTTGTTGTTTTGGTTGTGACAACTTCATTTGTTGTTGTCAAAGTTATATGCCCTGTTGCTGGAGTGTGTCATATAATAAACATAAATGTGGTTCTACCCAAAAATATGAACACAAACAAGCATAATATAACATATATACCTGTGGTTGGCATGCTTGTGCCAAGAACTGTGGGGATCTTTATTTCTGTTCTTTGTGTGCTGGATGTTGTAGTCTCTGCAGGTAGAAGTAAAGAAATAATACAGGAAGTAAATAAATAATACAGGACACTTTAGTCTTGAGCCAATCTTGGTAAGTCATAGGGTTTAAAAATAATGTGTGCAATTTTATATCCAGAGTGTCACGAACTGCTCTGAGACAAGAAAGTTGAGATCCAAATGCAGCTTTTAATATAATGAGATAATCCAGACACACAATCCAATGCACAAGTCAAAATCCAGGTAGGCAGTCCAAACAAACAAAACACATAAGGTAGGGAACAAGGCAAACAGGTAATCCAGAGGGAGCCAGAGAGTCCAAAAACCAAAATACTGGGAACCAGAGAAATGCTCAGAGATGCAGTGCAACAACATACACAACTCCGCAGTGAGTGAATGTGAAAACCAGGCTTATAAGGGGTGAGCTAAACAAGGTAATGACATACAGGTGAATGTGATCAGTGATGAGGAGTCCGGGCAGTGAGTTATGGGAAATGTAGTTTGTGAGGGAATAACAAAAATCTGAAGTGGAGTGCCCTCTGGTGGCTCTCAAGGACACTCCAGCTCATGACCGCTACACAGTTACACTATTTATTGTTTAATTCCCCTAAAAAATTAAACACACTGTAAGCGCTATCGAAAGATTGGTTGTTTAAGTATTCCGACACAGTGACTGGCTCAGTATGACCAATGCTAATGTTAAAACCATGTAGCTAAATTACAAACTTCACTTTTAACTTCAACAACAGACACAGAAAGACAGGGAGGAATTGGTACTTAAGATTATACTTACTTGTCACAGGTGGATTTCGGGGATCAGCTGCAAAGAAGGAATAATAAAATCACCACATTGATCATCTGATTTCTGTTAGGATGCAAATCTAAACAAACTTAGACATTTTAGAATCATCAGAAGAAAATGTGATGTTTTCTAATGGTGTTGTGAGTGGTTGCCAAGCCATTGTAAAGACATTACTAAGGTGTTCCGAGTGTTTTTTAGCATGTCCTTATTTGTTTTGAGAATTTTTTAAAGGCCAATTCACTCTGCACCAACAGACAGCGACTAATGACAATGGTGACATACTGTAATCTTGCGACTGTCGGCGTTGGTCGGTGCAGTGTGATTTAGCCTTAAAGGGATAGTTCACCCAAAAAGTACAATTTCTGTCATTAATCACTCACCCTCATGTCGTTCCAAACCCGTAAGGCTTTCGTTCATCTTTGAAACACAAATGAAGATCTTTTAATGAAACCTGAGGGATTTCTGTCCCTTCATTTACAGTCTATGCAACTACCAATTTGACTCTTCAAAATCCATATGAATTGAGCAGTTTAGTCCATCATGAAGAGACCCGATCGCTTTATATGATGAACAGATAATTTAGGCTTTTATTTACATATACATATTCATCAACTCACACATCAGTTATGGTAAACAGAGAGAAATTGGGAGAACCAATTAGGTTTGTTCTTGACTGTCAAGCAGGTTGGGTTGAGCTTCTATTTATGTTCGCTGATGTTTGATTTTGCAATGTTTATATGTGATTAAAAGTCTAAATTCAATCTGTTCATCATAAAGCAATTCAGTCTATTCAGAAAATTTGGACTAAACTGCTCAATTTATGGATTAGTTTGACAATCTTTTTATGAACTTTTTGAAGTGACAAAGAGGTAGTTACGGGGACCGTCAATGGAGGGATAGAAATCTTTCAGATTTCATTAAAAAGATCTTCATTTGTGTTTCGAAGATGAACAAAAGTCTTATGGTGTTGGAACGACATAAGGGTGAGCAATTAATGATTTTTTGTCATTTTTGGGTGAACTAACCCTTTAAGGTTTAGCAAAAGTGTTCTAGGCACCTGGTATTTAAGATGCGTTTTGGTCGATTGGATCACAAGTGGACAACGCTAAATACAGGTGTAAATGGGGTCTTAAATGTTTTGAGCCTGTCCACTTTCGAGAAACTCCAGAGGTAGATAAAAAAGCATTAGATCGAATTGCTTTCATAGTGTAAACGCTCATGTGGTTGAATGTGTTCGAACAGCCACAAAATACCACCTACTCTCCTCCTACTGACCTGGTGTGTGAACATTATGGGAAACGCACTAGCCAGACGGCATTTAAACTTTGTCAGTTGAAAAAACCCAAGTTTGGTTTTAAGATGAAAAACGTACCAAGCACAATGTTCTCTCACCATTCCTGATTTCTAACTTTCACTCACAGCGTTCGCCGTGGTCTTGCCGCTATAAGAGCTGAAATAAAAGCTGATGCTCTCCGCATGTTTTTCCGTTGTCTCCAGTCGCGTTCATACGTAAATTGCGCAAGCATATTTTAAGGTGTTGAGAAAAATACATTGCAGAGGAGGCAATCAGAGGAGGCCTTGGTAAGTCAACCAATCATTGTAGATATGTAAATTATGTGATGTTAGTTTGAACTGTTACCCCCGATGAACTGTTACCCCTGATAATGTACCAAATACCTTAAAGTTGCAATGTGTAAAAATTTTGAGTATCTATTAACAGAAATGCAATATGACATCCATAACTATGTTTTGAGTGGTGTTTAAAGAACTTACTTAATAAACCGTAATGTTTTTATAACCTTAGAATGAGACATTTATATCTACATAACCGCGGGCACCCCCTTCTATGAAGGTCGACATATTGTGATGTCATGTTTCTACCGTAGCCGAACGCGAACAAACAGCACTACAGAGCGCGTTTCGTCACTACCTTGAAAGAGAAGCAGCAGAAAGCTATAAGCTAGCCATAAACACCGTGAGTAGTGACTTTTCCCTTGTCAGTGGTGTAAAATATGTAGTTGGATTGTTTCATGTAACTTAGTTCTTCTCCCTCGCTGTGTTATGGCTTTGCTATGTGGTAATAAATGTGCTGGTTATGTTCGTGAGACAGCTGATTAGTACTCTTGTCATTGACCGTAAAACAGTAACGTTACAGGAAACACCAACCCGTCGATCGCAGTCGACAAGTCGATCTTGGAAGCATTTTAAGTCAATCGCGAAGAGTTTTCAAAATCAGAGAAAAAAAGCCTATTGTGTGTAGTAAATGGTGTCTAGGGGATGCGGAGGCACGCGCGCTGTTACAATCATGCCATTTTTGCTGCACGCACCTTTGGGCTCATGCGGACGCGTCGAGTTTAAACAAGGCTTTACGCTTTAACCAGCTCAGCCACAGTAACAGCTCATATTTAGCCAACTAAACTTTTACTACCCTGTTAGAAAAAATATATAGTTGCATATAGTTTCATGTGTTTCTTCGAAAGGGAGGGGTGAGCAGTGGGCTGGACCCTCAGTGCAACTCGCAGCCGAACCGCTAGATGTCGCTAAAAATCACACACTGCACCTTTAACTAAGGAGAGTGGAGATATTGAATATTTGATAACCAACAAATTTACGAAGCTACCATTCGATCAGCAGCTACGTATTTAAAAAAAATGAAAGAAGACCCCATGCCTAAGTTGGATATAGGCTACAGCAATCAGCTTCACTAAACAGCCGAACGTGCACTTTTAACACGAACATTTAAAGGGACAGAAGGTTGAATTTTTGCTTCAAGTAATAGGCTAGGTGAGTGAAATTGTATTATTTTGCTGTATACGTGTAATTTTCTGTACATTTTCTGTCTGTACATTTTCTATTTCGCAGTATGGGAGATTGACTGTGCAGTATCCCACAGACCAAAACAAAAACAAACATTCCGACACGGAACGCACATTTCAAAGTAAAATAACTGGCTCTATCATTGTTTTTCAGAGAAACAAGTATGTGAACTCAGCATGTTTCCTAAATATCTGCAAACATATTATGGTATTTTTATGCTTTAGTACAGTCAAAAACTTACACACAGCACCTTTAAAGCTCCAGTAGGTAGCTTTTGTAAACAAATATTTGTTAAAACTGTCATTATGTCCTGAAAGTAGAATATGAGACAGATAATCTGTGAAAAAAATCAAAGTCCTCTGGCTCCTCCCTGTGGTCCTACTGCCATTTGCAGAAATACACCGCTCCCAGTCAGAAACAACCAATCAGAGCCAGGAGGAATGTCTTAGCAGTGTCAATCACGCTCGTGTACGCGCTGATCACCCCTCTCTTGCACAGCGCGAGCGCGTACCGTCGTTCCTGACTCTCCTGTTCAAACTCGTTCATCCAAATGAACGAATCTTTTTTCGAGTCATTTCGTTCATTCAACGAACGAAATGACTCGAAAAAAGATTTGTTAATTTTGAACGAGTCTTTTTTGGAGTCATTTCGTTCATTCAACGAACGAATGACTCGAAAAAAGATTTGTTCATTTGGATGAACGAGTTCGAACACGATCACGAACGTGCATCACAGAACAGAGCAAGGCGAGCATTTGTGCTTATAAAACTTAAAGTTTTTTATTTATTTTTGAAATGACCGATCGTCTCGCTAGATAAGACCCTTATTCATCGTCTGGTATCGTTTAAAACCCTTTGAAGCTGCACTGAAACTTTCATTTGGTCCTCGAAACGTTTGTGTCCTATGTGTCCTATTGAAGTCCATTATATGGAGAAAAAGCCTGGAATGTTTTCATCAAAAAACTTAATTTCTTTTCGACTGAAGAAAGAAAGACATGGACATCTTGGATGACATGGGGGTGAGTAAATTATTAGCAAAAGTTTTTTTTTAAAGTGAACTAATCCTTTAACGTTATCTTAGTAGCTATAACTTATAGAAAGAGTGCAACCTTATAAAGTTACATGTATTGCAAAATACATAATGATTTGAGGACCAAGTTTGTAGTCAAAGTATGGGCAGGCCATAGTCAATGTAAAGCATATTGTTGATGTTTCGTCCCTATTAGTGAATGTTCCATAACTGTTTATAATCTGCTGTCATCGGTGGTCCTGCTTACTAGCCTGTGCGTTCACGGCAGGCTCCGCTGTGGGGGAGGAGCTGTGGGGGAGGAGCTGTGGAGGAGGAGCTGTGGGGGAGGAGCTGTGGGGGAGGAGCTGTGGAGGGAGGGCTGTAGCGCAGCAGAGAGCAAGGGGGTTGGACCTGTAAGTTGTGCTTGTTCAAATTTTCAGGCTAAGTCAACATTTTCTCAAAACTCCCTACTGCAGCTTTAAAGGTGAAAACAATAAATCCTTGTGCAACCTCTATTTAAAAACCCAGCAGCCGCCACACTGCTAGTCAAAAGAGCCCACACCTTGAGGTTGGAATACATTGCACTTTTGCACAGATTTTTTCCAGATTTCAGTCTAACGGACTCCACACTAGTTGCCGAAAGTCAGAGCCAGTCTGTAGATTTTGGGCAGTTAGAATTGACAGATTTTGCAGAAAATTATGTAGTGTATGATGGGCACAGACTCTGATTAGTACTTTGATAATTCAGTGGCTTTAATTATTAATTTGCCAAAACAACTAAGCCAAACTTTGTGATAAGGAATCCATCGAATATATAGAGCCTCGCACATGACAGTCAAAGTAAAAAAAACAAAACAAATCGTGGCCACAAATTAAGAATTCTGCCCCATGATTTATTAATTTGTTCCCTTATTTTATTTATATAGTGGTCATGATTTAGCTAAAGTAAAAAAATGGAGCGGACATGTCATGAGCCCTGGATATCTCTCTGCAATATGCAATGATCTTACGTATGCACGTGAGGGGAAGGCCGGTGTTCCAGGATATGTCGCCATTTTCTTGTGTGCAGTGGATCAGGTTGGATGTTCCTGCTTTCCTCACGTAGCCCTCTGCACACTGAATGCGAATTCTCGTACCTACGGTATGATTCTTAATAACAGGAACTGCGTTGGGTGTCTTATTCCAGGGTCCACAGAAACCTGAGACAAAGTAGGAATAATGTCAAAAAATATTACACATGCAAACAAAGACACTCATAGATAAAATCCAATTAATCATTGTTGCATTGATATTATAAATAACTGATTCTCTGTAATGTGCACAAATCAAGATAATACCAGTGACTTTGTT
The DNA here is from genome assembly GCF_051911475.1 of Siphateles boraxobius. NCBI lineage: Eukaryota > Metazoa > Chordata > Actinopteri > Cypriniformes > Leuciscidae > Siphateles > Siphateles boraxobius. The sequence continues at coordinate 17,105,229 of NW_027508799.1, forward strand.
GCATAGTTTCTCTCTTTTTTCCCGTTTCAGTTTTCTTTTTTTAAGGAAGAGTTTGGAGCTTGGAATAGAGGGGAAAAGTAAACATCATCTACAGTTTATATAATTCTAGATATTTTAGTGCTATAAAAATGGAAAAAGGGTAAATGGAAAAATTGAAAGAAAGACGAAACTGGACTTTGATCCAATGGAAACTGTACTCAAAAATGACTGGGGACATATCATTCATGACTCTTTAATACAAATAAAAGAGTTTACATAATGAATCACATTTTGGAATACAACACAGCTTTATAGCATCAAGTGAATACTGAAAGTCAGAGTGTACGCTGTGTACACATTTCTTCACAGATTGTTTGGTGACCCTGTCACAATGGAATGCACTGGAGCTGGCAGCATTATCAGACCCCTTTAGGTAAATTTTGGTACTCTCTCATTTCACATGAGGAGAAGTAATTTATATCAAAGTCTTAAAGTCATATAGCAAAAATCAGCCCAACATTGTAAGGTTGAACTGTAACCTCTGTGTGTTTTCAGAGTTTGCTTTGGTTCGTGTAAAAAAAGTGGTTTTCCGAACTGGTGCACACCAGAGAAACAAACCTGAGTACATTTGAGAAAATAAAAAAAATAGGTCCATAGGTGATCTTAGCTCTTCCTGGTCACATAGAAAATATGTTATTATTTTTTACTTGATGGTTAGACATGACATATTTATTATTATTAAATTGAAAAAAAAAATCTTTAAAATTGTATAAAAAAGTCTAAAGTGTTTAAAATAATTTGAAACCAACATGAAGTCTGAAAACAACATATGGTTCAGAAGAAGGTCTTAAAACAAAATAACTGATACAAAAAACCCTTGAGCACATTTTGCTGTGCAAAAACTCTCCAGTACATTTTTGGACAAGACAGTGCACATAGCTGTTAAAAAGATAGAATAAAGTTACAGTTTGTTATTCCTCCTCTAATGGAATGAGGAAATAGGGGAAAACTATTTATAATAATTTATCATCCACCTACACATAATTAAAAATAGCCCTGAAACACAATCACTTAAAAATAGTGCTTATCTCACTAGCGTTTAGTGAAATGGAAACAAGTCTAAATTTTGACAATATAACCACTATTCAAAAGGATACAACACTGTGTGGGGGAGCACTTGTACAATGGTGCTTTCGCAATCTGTCGAACCCAGCTTGAACCACTATGCAACACCACTCCTAGAAATGCACCCTCCAGCTCAAATTGAGCATCAGAATGGGGGGTGCAATAGATTTAAGTGATTTTTAATGTGGAATGGTTGTTGGTGCCAGACAGGCTGGTCTTAGTATTTCAGAAACTGCTGATCTCCTTGGATTTTCACACACAACCGTCTCTAGGGTTTACAGAGAATGGTCCGAAAAAGAGAAAATATCCATTGACAGTTCTGTTGGTGAAAATGCCTTGTTGATGCCAGAGGTCAGAGGAGAATGACCAGACTGGTTCGAGTTGATAGAAAGGCAACAGTAACTCAAATAACCCCTCATCACAACAGAGGTCTGCAGCAGAAGAGCCTCTAGGAACACACAATATGTAGAACCTTGAAGCAGAGGGGCTACAACAGCCGAAGATCCCCCGGTCCCAGTCCAGTCAGCTGAGAACAGGCTACAATTCACACAGGCTCATCAAAATTGGGCAAAAGTTGCCTGGTCTGATGAGTCTTTTCTGCTGCAACATTCAGATGGTTGGTTGAGAATTTGGCATAAACAACATGAAAGGATGAATCCATCCTGCCTTGTATCGACAGTTCAGGCTCGTTCTGATATTTTTTTTGGCACGGTTTGGGCCCCTTAGTACCAATTAATGTATTGTTTAAAACACCACAGTCTACCTGAGTATTGTTGCTGACCATGTCCATCCCTTCATGACCACAGTGTATGCATCTTCTGATGGCTACTTCCAGCAGGATAATGCATTTCACAAAAAGCCCAAATCATCTCAAACTGGTTTCTTGAACATGACATTAAGTTCTGTGATGAAAAGACCTTGAAGTTGTCTTCCATCACTGTTTTTACTGTGTTCTTACTGTTGCTTCTATGCATTTTATAATATTTACATGGCGTTTGCTATTTTATATTTCCTGTTTAAGCTGAGTGGGCATGGCCTTAAAGAAAGTGCGAACTGGAGGGGAGCGCTCATTTGAGCTATTTATGAAAATGTTTGTGCAAATGTATGTGTTGGTTTTATTTGGTCCCATTTATTGCATTTATTTACTCTTGTTCTTAATAATCGTGTGTATTTATTTATTAATCATGCTAAGGCAACAGTTGGTTTTCTTTAAAAAATGGTATGCTTCAATAAGTAAGCGGGACAATGTGTATTTAAGGCAGTCGTCACTAGTGGAAGCAAATTGGAAGACGGATCATGGTTTTTGAGGTAATTTGAACAAGGTTATTGTTGCGACGCTTGAGCCAGTCCTCAATAGATGATGAGGAGAGTTTGTACTGTTTTAGTACATAACAGTTCTAGTTTTTTCTAGTTTGCTTTTATTGATAACCTGTTTTATCTGTTTTAACCATATTTATTTGCACATTTTGCACATCCGCTTGTAAGAAACATCTTTTTGGATGCCAACGCCACTCCTACGTTTACATCTTGGAGTGATTCTCCTTTTGACCACTCTAGTCACACAAGTTCACTAAACTCAAATGGCCTCCGCAGTCACCAGAACGCAAGCCAATAGAGGACCTTTGGGATCTGGTGGAGCCGGAGATTCACATCATGGATGTGCAGCTTACAAATCTGCAGCAACTGTGTGATGCTATCATATCAATATGGACCAAAATCTTTGAGGAATGAGCAACTTGTTGAATCTATGCCACGAAGACAGTTGAAAAGGGTGTCCAACCCGGTACTAGCAAGTAATAAAGATGCCAGTGAGTGTATAAATTGTTTTACATCAAGGTTATAATACAAATACATGATGGTATGTCTAGATTGAATAAATATTGACTTTATGAATTAACTTTTTCATCCTCGCAAATATATCTTTTTTTTTGGAACACAAAAGAATGATATAAGGGCTTTAGCACCAGAGGAACCTTTTCATAGTTCCTAGAACTATTTGCGGAAGTACAACACATGTTGCCGTGTTGGTACTGTAGGAACTAGGAATGATTTTAGTCCTAGGAACTCCTTTTGGAGGAACTAATTTAGCTCCTACTTCAGAGTTGGGTCTAAACCAGCTCTATAGGAACTACCAGTGATGTTAGTATATGAAGTACGTATATGTTAGTATATACTAATAAAGATGGAGAATGGGAGCACTATGTGCTCAGGCTCTGGCGTTCTCAGCGCCGTCAAAATAAAAGTCACAACAACAAGCGTGGATTACGTCACTTCAGAGGCTCTACTGGTGGTGCGAATGCAACCAGGAAAATGTTCCTATGGGAACCTTTAGTTCTTGGGGAACAACCTTGGAGGCTTGTTCCTAGAACTAAGTTCCTAGAACTACCCTTGGTGAAAGCCTAACCCTAACTAACCCTAACTACCTGGTTTACTACATCTGAAAAGTTACAAAAGGACCAAAAACATTAAAAAATGACCATTGCACTAACAATTATTTTGCATTTCTGTTACAATAAAAATCTCTTGGCGGCAGTATGTTTAAATAATTAAAAGAAACACAAAAAAATTGCATTGCTTATTTTACACTGTTGTAAAGGAGAACTGAAGATGTTATTTTTGATTATGCAACTTCCTGTTGCAGATCAAAATCTCGTCACACACACACACACACCACATCCCTTGTGCACATTTCTTATAATGTCAAGTCCAAAAAAAGGCTCCTGAACATGAATAAACCAAATGACGACTGTGGTATTCTGCTGCTGTGTTAATAATTCCAAGGAAACCTATAGCAAATTATGGATGTAGTTTTGTTATTTAGGGTTCAGTGGCCGGACATTTTTAAAGATGTGGGCTTATAACGGAAACCATGTACAAACCTCAGCTATTTTTATTATTTCTAAATTTTGAACCACAAGTCATTACTATTCTCCCCTTAATCAAGATTTCCTTATACATGATTAACCTCAGTATAAGAAGAACCACTATTTAAAAAAAAAATTTGTGAACAACGACTTGAATGTGGTTCTGTTTATCACACAAAAACATTATGGCTTCAGAAAAAGAGTCATACACTCACCCCTTTATTGGGTACACTCACAAGTATCAGGTTGGACCCTTTTTGCCTTCAGAACTGCCTAAATTCCTCATGGCATAGATTCAACATTTCTCAAAAATTTTTGGACTATATTGCAATATAGTATCACGCAGCTGTTACAGATTTGTCAGCTGCACATGCATGATGTGAATCACCCCTTTCACCACATCCCAAAGTTCCTTATTGGATTTAAATCTGATGACTGTGGAGGCTGTTTGAGTTAAGGGAACTCACTGTCATGTTCAAGAAACCAGTTTGAGATTATTTGAGCTTAGTGACGTGCATTTTCCTGCTGGAAGTACTGTATATCCATCAGAAGATGAGTACACTGTGGCTATGAAGAGATGGACATGGTCAGCAACAATACTCAGGTTGGCTCTGGCATTTAAACAATGCTCAATTGGCACTAAGGGGCTCAAAGTGTGCCAAGAAAATATTACAGCAGCACCACCAGACTGAACTGTTGATACAAAGTGGTGTTGATTTATGCTTTCATGTTGTTTATGGCAAATTCTGACCCTGAATGTCGCAGCAGAAATCGACACCAATGTTTTTCCAATCTTCTGTTGTCCAATTTTGGCAAGCCCGTATTGTACCCTAATTTCCCTACTCTTAGCTAACAGGAATGGCACCCAGTGTGTCTTCTGCTGCTGTAGCACAGGTGATTACGTGTACCTAAGTGGACAGTGAGTGTATGTACTTCATCTATGCTTTTTTGGAGCTTGACAGCCATGGTATGAACTGCTGTTGCATTAAAAAGGAGGTAACACTTTACAATAAGGTCTTATTTGTTTACATTAGTTAATGTATTCACCAAAATGAACTAACAATGAGCAATACATTTGTTACAGTAGCTATTTATTAATCTTTGTTAATTGTCAGTTAATAAAAAACCCAGCTGTTCATTGTTTGTTCATTTTAATTCAGTAACTAATGTTAACAAATACATGTAATTGAATAATTTATTAGTAAATGTTGATTTTAACATTAACCAATATTAATCAATGCTGTAGAGGTTTCGTTAATTCCTAGTTCATGTTATAAAATGAAACCCATTGTAAAGTGTTCCCAAAAAGGACTAATTTTCGGTACAACATAAACAATATTAGCATAAAAGTAAATATTGACACAACTTAATTTTGGAGGGGAACAATTAGCTTAATTCTAATTTCTGAATAATTAGCTCAAGTGTGTAACTCAAATGTATAACTTTATACAAAACTGTACCACTTTTTATATAAATTAATGAATAGGCCTATGTTATATTTTTCACTATAATGACTTAAGACTACCCTTACGAAAAATAAGTATACTTCAAGTTAATTTTATGAAGTATACTTAAGTAATGTTCAAGTATATTTTCAAGTATAATTATGTAGTAAGTATACTAGTGTCAATATGTAATAGTAGTAAACTTGTAAGTGTACTATTTTAATACTGCTTGGGACTAAATTGGCCCACTTGTAGTATATAAAAGTATATGTTTAAGTATACTATAAGTGTAACATTAGTAAACTTTAAGTGCACAACTAGTTCATAATTACGTTTCTCATTTGTACTGCAAGAGAACTTATGAGTATACTAGCAGTTTACTATTTTAATACTTGTAGCTAAGTTTTAGTTTATGAAAGTACACTTTGAAGTATACTCTCAGTAAACTACTAGTTTAGTAGTTTTATACTTCAAGTTTTCTTTAAGTGAACTTAACATCATACTTATAGTTTACTAATTATGTATTATTTTTGCTCTTTTAGTGTACTCTCAGTAAACTACTAGTTTGGTAGTTTTATACTGCAACTATACTTGCACAGTTTATTTTAGTGTACTCTCAGTAAACTACTAGTTTGGTAGTTTTATACTGCAACTATACTTGCACAGTTTATTTTAGTGTACTCTCAGTAAACTACTAGTTTGGTAGTTTTATACTGCAACTATACTTGCACAGTTTATTTTAGTGTACTCTCAGTAAACTACTAGTTTAGTAGTTTTATACTAAAGTTTTCTTTAAGTGAACTATTATACTCATAGTTTACTATTTATATATTATTTTTGCACTTGCATGCAGGCCTATACTCAGTGTTGGGAAAGTTCACTTTCTACATGAACTAGTTCAAAGTTCAGTTCACAAATTTTAAAATCAACTAGTTCAGTTCATAGTTAATACTTCACAATTTTGAACTAAGGTCACGGTGCCAAAAAATGAACTAGTTCGTAGTTCTTTTTTTCCATATGTTGCTGCGAGCTATTTTTATTTTATTTTATTATTGCCACAACCCATATTCAACCACAGACAGCGGTTATTTTATCGGCGGGCAAAGTTTCCACAGAAATTTAAGATTTTTCCCATCCTCACCGACCTTGTCTTAAAACTGATCATACGATACGACGCCTCCTCGCTGCTTTGTCGACTACATGCTGCTTTTTGTTTTGAAGACGTATGCGGCGGCCGCGGTGCGACACTGGTGGCTTGTGTTGCCAGACTGGGTGTTTTTTTCGCTACATGTTGAGGCCTGTTTACGTGTGTTTTATCCGGGTTTTCGACTGGAAGACTCTATAGAAATCTGGCACCCTACTGATTCACCGTATATGACCCGTTCACAGACATAGACATCATATAGATAGACGCCCTATCGACCGCTACTGCCTGTTGGCCCGGACGCGATATTTTTTTTCACAGGATGGTAGGGGAAGACTCATGAATATTCATTAGGGAACTCATGCCTGATTGGTCTGATGACCTACCCCCTAACCCCGCCCCTAAACCTACCCGTCACTGGGGGTCTGATGACCTACCCCTAACCCCGCCCCTAAACCTACCAGTCACTGGGGTTAAGACCAATCAGGGATGAGTTCCCTAATGAATATTCATGAGTCTTCCCCTACCATCCTGTGAAAAAAAATATCGCGGCCCGGACGAGCCATGCGGCCACCATCTTAAACCGGTCACCCGCTCCGCTCAGTGTAATCTGTTTGGCAGGTGCAATGAGCTGCCAGCGCATTTAATTAATCATATCTGACTCTGAATACCGAACTGATTTTCACGCGTTTTTTTTTCATACACGTAGCTACGATACAGGACACATTGAATATTTTGTTCACAAAATACAACCAATAGTACGGTAATGTTAAATGTTAAATCTTACTTGTGAAAAGTAATCCCCGAGTGATGGTCCGCCGATTTGAGCAGGAATATGCTGCACAGTGCTCTGGAATCTACTGCTGCTTTGCAATGCAAATAGGAGTATGACCGGTTTAAGATGGCGGCCGCATTTCTTGCGCCACAGCGGCCAATAGGGCATCTAGTCTCTATATGATATCTATGTTCACAGACACCAGAATGAACGCTTTCACAATAACGTTCATCAGGCAGTAGCTATACAGTACGTTCAGATCACGTTCGCCCAAAATATGAACGAGTTCATGAACTATCGTTCAATGAACGCGTTCAGGCACAACACTGCCTATAACGACTATGTTCAAATGTATTTTTTTATACTTGAAAAATACCTTTAACTATAGGCTACTTTAATTTTAAAAACATTTTATTAGCTTCATTCATCCTCTTTTATCCGCACTTGAAAGTTGGTAAGTTTCATAAAGAAAGGCAACCTTTTAAACAAAAAAGTTGAAAAAAATCTCTATATTTTTGTTAAAGACTTCGCCTTGATCAGATTCAAAACGATCTGATCAAAACACAGATGGCGTACATCGAGTCCAAAGCTTCACAGTCGTTTTCTCTTCATGTGTAACACATCATTTCATTTGGAAACATTAAGCAGTTTTGATTTACACGCTGTTTAATGTTTGATGATCATGTTATTTTACATTTGCGTGAGCAATCTTCTATCACTTGTTTCAGCTTCTTCTTCTCCTGTGTTTTGATCCGGAGATTCTGTACTTGAAGATGTGTCATAGTGCCCCCTACTGTATAACAGTGAAAACATGGATAGCTGGAAGATTCAGTCAATGGCGGGGAAAGTGTAACGTAGAATTAAAGTAAATTCCTATGTACACTACCAGTGGACTAGCCTACGAAAAAAATTCAGATTCTCAGAATTAGAAACTGTTTTATATCAATATTTTAATCAATATTTTCAAACAATGTAAGTTTCATAAGACTGCATATGAATGTAAAAAAGTATATTTAATAGGCTACTCGATCAAAAGAGTTAACACAATACCAGTGTACTTTGAATACTTAATTATACTTTTAAGTATATCTCGATCAAAAGATTGAGTACAAGTACAGGCCAAATATGCATGGACTTTTCTCTCAGTAAGTCAAGTACACTTAAGTTTAGTTAAGTATATTTCTGAGAAGGCCCTACCATAAAGTATATTTCTGAGAAGGCCCTACTTAAAGTATATTTCTGAGAAGTATATCAAATGTAGACTGAAAGTATGCTTTCTTATTTTTAGTTTAAAAGAAGTATACTAACATAACACTTGAATAAACTTATTTTTTCATAATGGATTATTATCGCTGTGTACATGATCAGGTTCAGTTCCATGCTTATTATGTAATTGTAATCCTTTATTGTCATTGTAACCTGTACAACGAAATTTAAAAGTGCCAAACAGTTGGTGCATCAATAAATCTAAATAAATAAATAAAAACAAAATATCATGTAATATTTTATTTACTCTATTCCACCTGAAAGCTTGTTATAAACTTGAACATGTTAGTTTATAAGACAGTGTGTAATATTATGTTTTAAAAATATGTATTTAATAAGCTACTCAATCAAAATAGTAAACTGTCACAGTCCTCGTCTGCACCTGTCTGTCCTTGTCTGCACTACACTTCCCAGAATCCTCCTTGTCTCCACACCTGAACTCACTCCCTCACTTACCAGCCTGTCCCTCGTTATCATCATCAGTGTCACCTGTTTTCACCTTGTTATGTTTGATTCATGCTTGTATTTAGTTTGCTTCTGTTCAGTGTGTCCTGGTCGGTTGTTAAAGTTATATTGATGTGTTTAGTGTGTGTTTCTGCCCGTCATTCTGCCTGCCTGTCTGTACCTGTGAGTTTGATCAGTAAAACTGTTTGATTTGGAGCTTTTGACTCAGCCATCTTCTTCTACCCGCACAACACCGTGACAGAACAACCGACCAAGAAAATAACTGAAGAGCCGACCTAACAGAAAATGGACGAAGCAAGTCAGATTCTGTGTTCCATCTCTCAAAATGGCCGTAAGATTGAATCCTACTTAGAGGAATTTATAAAGTACAGCCATCTAACCACGCTTACCGATCAGCAGTTGATGGATTTATTCTGGATTGGATTAGACCCTCACTTCCATTCATGGATGCCACTAGGAAATCCCGGTATGACCCTTGAACGGTATCTGGACTACGTGCTTTTGTTGAGCGGCTCAGTCTACACTGTGGGTGAGGCTGATTGTAACATCTCCGCTCAACCACTGTCACCAGCCTCCGTCACCACCCGTCCAGAGTCTCGTCCCGCCGAGACTATCCAGCCAGAGCCTCCCGTGTCGCCCCGAGCCCGGAAGAAGGTTTCAAACAGCATGGACCTGGGGGCTAAAATGTCGGATCCTGCACTTAAATCCGTCCGATCTGCACTGAAATCAGCTTCCCTTCTCCAGTCCTCAGTGGCAGGTTTTAATTCAACCTTCTGCACAGAGCCCGCCTGATCCTGCGCCAGAGGCCGCTGATCCTGCGCCAGAGACCGTCCAGCCGGAGACCGTCCAGCCGGAGACCGTCCAGCCGGAGACCGTCCAGCCGGAGACCGTCCAGCCGGAGACCGTCCAGCCGGAGACCGTCCAGCCGGAGACCGTCCAGCCGGAGACCGTCCAGCCAGAGACCGTCCAGCCAGAGACCGTCCAGCCAGAGACCGTCCAGCCAGAGACCGTCCAGCCAGAGACCGTCCAGCCAGAGACCGTCCAGCCAGAGACCGTCCAGCCAGAGACCGTCCAGCCAGAGACCGTCCAGCCAGCTCTGGATGACGCAGTGCTACTTGTGGGATCCATGGCTGTTGTGTGTGTGTGGGCAGCACACACATTCATTTCAGCCCATGAACCCAGCCCTGAGCTTTCTTCGCCGCTGGTCCCGTCCAGCCCTGAGCTTCCTTCGCCGCTGGTCCCGTCCAGCCCTGAGCTTCCTTCGCCGCTGGTCCCGTCCAGCCCTGAGCTTCCTTCGCCGCTGGTCCCGTCCAGCCCTGAGCTTCCTTCGCCGCTGGTCCCGTCCAGCCCTGAGCTTCCTTCGCCGCTGGTCCCGTCCAGCCCTGAGCTTCCTTCGCCGCTGGTCCCGTCCAGCCCTGAGCTTCCTTCGCCGCTGGTCCCGTCCAGCCCTGAGCTTCCTTCGCCGCTGGTCCAGTCCAGCCCTGAGCTTCCTTCGCCGCTGGTCCAGTCCAGCCCTGAGCTTCCTTCGCCGCTGGTCCAGTCCAGCCCTGAGCTTCCTTCGCCGCTGGTCCCGTCCAGCCCAGAGACCTCTTCGCCGCTGGTCCCGTCCAGCCCAGAGACCCCTTCGCCGCTGGTCCCGTCCAGCCCTGAGCTTCCTTTGCCGCTGGTCCAGTCCAGCCCTGAGCTTCCTTTGCCGCTGGTCCAGTCCAGCCCTGAGCTTCCTTTGCCGCTGGTCCAGTCCAGCCCTGAGCTTCCTTTGCCGCTGGTCCAGTCCAGCCCTGAGCTTCCTTCGCCGCTGGTCCAGTCCAGCCCTGAGCTTCCTTCGCCGCTGGTCCAGTCCAGCCCTGAGCTTCCTTCGCCGCTGGTCCCGTCCAGCCCAGAGACCCCTTCGCCGCTGGTCCCGTCCAGCCCAGAGACCCCTTCGCCGCTGGTCCCGTCCAGCCCAGAGACCCCTTCGCCGCTGGTCCCGTCCAGCCCAGAGACCCCTTCGCCGCTGGTCCCGTCCAGCCCAGAGACCCCTTCGCCGCTGGTCCCGTCCAGCCCAGAGACCCCTTCACCGCTGGTCCCGTCCAGCCCAGAGACCCCTTCACCGCTGGTCCCGTCCAGCCCAGAGACCCCTTCACCGCTGGTCCCGTCCAGCCCAGAGACCCCTTCACCGCTGGTCCCGTCCAGCCCAGAGACCCCTTCACCGCTGGTCCCGTCCAGCCCAGAGACCCCTTCACCGCTGGTTCCGTCCAGCCCAGAGACTGGTAATGACTCTGTCACTCTCCCCTTTAATTTTTTGGGGGGGGGCCATAGGCCCTCGCCGTGGCCGCCCGAAGGGTCCTCACCGCCATGGCCGCCCGAAGGGTCCTCACCGCCATGGCCGCCCGAAGGGTCCTCACCGCCATGGCCGCCCGAAGGGTCCGCACCGCCATGGCCGCCCGAAGGGTCCCCACCGCCCTGGATGCCCGAGGGTCCGACAGCTCCACCCTGGACGCCCGAGGTTTCGTCTGCTCAGCCACGCCCACGTCCTGCTCCGCCCTGGCCACGCCCACGTCCTGCTCCGCCCTGGCCACGCCCAAGTCCTGCTCCGCCATGGCCACGCCCAAGTCCTGCTCCGCCATGGCCACGCCCAAGTCCTGCTCCGCCATGGCCACGTCCTGCTCCGCCATGGCCACGCCCACGTCCTGCTCCGCCATGGCCACGCCCACGTCCTGCTCCGCCATGGCCACGCCCACGTCCTGCTCCGCCATGGCCGCCTGGTCCATCCTGGAGTCCATCCTCCTGTACCCGGTCCGCCTTCCCGTCACAGACTCCAGGATGCCCACCCTCCCACCCCTGTTTTAAGGCGTGAGGTCACGCCTACCGGGAGGGGGGAGTAATGTCACAGTCCTCGTCTGCACCTGTCTGTCCTTGTCTGCACTACACTTCCCAGAATCCTCCTTGTCTCCACACCTGAACTCACTCCCTCACTTACCAGCCTGTCCCTCGTTATCATCATCAGTGTCACCTGTTTTCACCTTGTTATGTTTGATTCATGCTTGTATTTAGTTTGCTTCTGTTCAGTGTGTCCTGGTCGGTTGTTAAAGTTATATTGATGTGTTTAGTGTGTGTTTCTGCCCGTCATTCTGCCTGCCTGTCTGTACCTGTGAGTTTGATCAGTAAAACTGTTTGATTTGGAGCTTTTGACTCAGCCATCTTCTTCTACCCGCACAACACCGTGACAGAACAACCGACCAAGAAAATAACTGAAGAGCCGACCTAACAGAAAATGGACGAAGCAAGTCAGATTCTGTGTTCCATCTCTCAAAATGGCCGTAAGATTGAATCCTACTTAGAGGAATTTATAAAGTACAGCAATCTAACCACGCTTACCGATCAGCAGTTGATGGATGGACAAGTACAAGCCAAGAATACTTAACTATACTTTTAAGTATATCTCGATAAACAAGTATAGGCCAAATATACTTTTCTGTCAGTATAAGTCAAGTGTACTTAAGTGCAATTTGAAGTATATTTCTTAGAAGTACATAAAGTATATTTCTGAGAAGTACATAAAAAGTAGACTGAAGGTATACTTTCTTATTTTTAGTTTAAAAGAAGTATACTAATAGCACACTTGAATAAACTTCTTTTTTGTAAGGGTAATCATAGCAGGAATGGTCACAGCCTACTGAAAACCATTACTGAGTGTTTTGTATCAAATCCAGCAGTCTTTTAATCAGACATTTACCCTCCCAATTCTTCCCAGTATGGAAAAATTACAATATTTCACAATAAATAAATAAACAAGCAAGGTGCAAATAATATAAGTAGGCTATTATATGCTATCAATAAGGCTATCTAAGAGACTGCCACAAGAATGAGTTTTCAATACTTCAGTTATTACCATATTACCATAATACCATATTACCATAATACCATATTACCATAATACCATATTACCATAATACCATATTTCAGTTAAAGTCTTCTAGTTTCTTTTTCTAAGACATGGTTTCGTTTTTTTTGTTTTTGTTTTTTTCTCTCGTTTTTTTAGGCCATGTGATGCACGAGCATTTAACGAAAAACTTATTTTTTTTAGCCAAGCAATACAATTTAGTAGTTGTAGAGTCCAAAGTTACAAAGTAACGCTAAACCTCAACATAATGAAATAACCTATACAATAACACTGTGCAGGTTTGCCAAACATATAAATGTAAAAAAAAAAAAAAAAAAAATCCATGATGTTCCTCAACTTACCGCTTCCTCTGGCAATAGTATTATGCTGATAAGCGGCCGTCATGAAAATGAATATAACCAGCATATGCATGTCCACTTGTCCCGGTGAATTCAGAAGGAACGCAGACGTGTAAATCCTCACGAATGAAATCGCAGACAGAGAGGTACTACATTTGTGCGTGTTTGATAGGAAACGTCTCTTTATGTCCACACCATCTTTCACTTTCACTTCGTGGGCGCGCCCGTGCGAACTGCGCGAAAGATATATTTCTTGCAGTTCCTGCTGGAAATAGAAGGCATTACGCTTTAAAATGACTTAAAGAGTACATAGTTAAGGGAAAGTAGCCCATAAGTTTTACTCTTATGTTGTGTGTGTGTGTGTGTGTGTACTGTAAACGAACGCATGCACAATGCTGTCAAGATCACCATGCCGCTATCACGTCGCGACGTGTCTCTCACTGCACGTCTTTTCTCTGTAAACCATTCAGAACAGCGCCTTGACAGGTATATGAAGAGGGATAGACTTGCCGTCTTTCCAATGGCATCCGCTGTAAAATGCTGTATACATATCCTAGATTACTTACAATTTCCCACAGCTTATATTGGCCGGAGACAAAGCTTAGGCCTTAGCTTAGACATTTTTTACAGCGTTTCATGAGCAGAACAATCCAAAAAAAAAAAAAACACATAAAAGATGGCGCTGCGGTGAATAAGGTCTATAGGTTCAATTTAAGGCTAGATTGTGAAATAGCAATTATAAAGAAAGGACCAATCACACTGTGCAAGTACAGTAGCCTACAGAGAAAGAGAACCAATCCCCAACGGGAAAATAATTAACAAAGCCACATATCGTGACCATATATCTTCTTTATTTCATAGCCTACTAGATTAGTCCACTAATGTCATCCACTATACATTAGTCCACTAATGTAGTCCACTTTAATACATTAGTCCATTAATGTAGTCCACTTTAATACATTAGTCCATTAATGTAGTCCACTTAATACATTCGTCCATTAATGTAGTCCACTATAGGCTATCACTAATGTAGCAGGGAAACGCCACACTTCTACGTCCCAGTGCAGCTATTTCCTATGCCCTACTAGTAAGTAGTGTTATTGTAAAGAGAATGTAGGCCTAAATACTATTGAATGTGTGCAGGCTTGTTTTGGGGCATTGGCTTACTTCTGACATAATGTCTTTTATGAACAGCTCGCTTTTAGTTACAGTAGTCTACGTGCATCCTGTCACCATTTAAACTGCCCTGTCAATCATCAAGTCACAGTTAAAGTCACCTCCACATAATAATTACCGTAATTTAGTTGTAGAAATGTAGTAGCCTAGCTTGGCACGTTGATCTAAAAAAAGTACAGTGAAAGAAAATGAGATTAATGATATACGTCACGCGGGTGCGTTTGGCCCCAGTCTGTGATGTCATCCGTCCGCGACATCACTCTTGTAGCATGATATGCTAACCGACCGTGCAGAACGAGTAGAGCATTTATTTTCGTAAAAGGTGTGTATCTAGCTTCAGATATTTGAACAGTTACAATGCAAGATTGGTTTAAGCGTAGACATTAATAATTTAGTATATTTATATAGCACAATAAGCGCTGCAAGCCGTTTGGAAGTGAATGCTAAATGCATAAATAATATTGACTGTAAGAACCATGTTTTATCATTTTTGTAACGGAAGTTCTAAGTGCAGGTTAATTTAGAATGTGGTTTTATGTTTAAAATACAAATGGACGTCTAACTGAGAACTTGTGTGATACTTTAGCTTCTGTTACAGTCCACACTGATGTTTGGAACACGTTTATATGTAAAATCCTGATTCATGTTTGTGTATTTCAGTGTTTTTATTTGGGAAGGAGGTAAAATGTCTTTATATGATGATTTGGGGGTCGCAACGAGCGACACTAAAACAGAAGGATGGTCTAAAAACTTTAAACTGCTTCAGTCTCAGCTGAAAGTGAAGAAAGCTGCATTGACACAAGCAAAGGTGGGTCAGTGTTTATGCCACATGCCTGACAATAATACAGTGTGTCTCCTTATATGAATAACTGGAGAGTATAAGTGTCAATGTAATTATAATGTAAAATTATAATTACATAATGTAAAACCTGCAAATATTAGGGAATTTTAAAATCCGAATTTATTTTGTTTCTATTATTGGCTACATTTAAAATATTTAACTGGCTAAAAATGTATCATTGTGAGTAATATCTCTATCATATATTATGTTATTTATAATATAATAAAAAATATAATACATTTTTGTACATGATTATCCAGCAACCACAAATAACTTGAAAAGTTATGGAAATTAATTCTTGAGTCATGGAAAGTCGAAAAGTGTGACCGATAAATGAAACTGACGTCTTTTGCAGACTCAGAGGACGAGACAGTCAAATGTTCTAGCTCCGGTTATCGATCTAAAGAGAGGAAGTTCAGCAGATGACAGACAGATCTCTGATACACCTCCTCACATCGCTGCAGGGATGAAGGTAAACAATGTGTTGGCTTTAGTGGGCAACAAAATTGTGATTTATGTATCAATGGCCCTGTTTACACCTGGTATTAAGATGCGTTTTGGTCGAACGAATGACAAGTAGACGAGGGAGACACATACCCGTTTACACCTGGTGTTTTAATCTGTCTCTTTTGTCCACTTTCAACCACTTCTGTTCTGATGTCTTTGAGGGGAGCGTCTAAAGGTGGGTAAATGTATGGGTTATTTCAGACTTTAGATCTAATGGACTAAATAACCTTGCACAATTTCCAAATGTTTGCGACCGGAGTAGGCACGTGCCGGTATCACATTTTCATGCTGCAATTAATTGATTGAGCTTTTATTACAGTATACGGTATTATCACAATATTTTAATTGCACAAGAGAAACGGATGTATTGGGGGGGGTGTAAAAAAACAACAACTTGCATCACAATAGGTGTAATTGTGATTGTCAAAACATTTGGTAACTAAACAGAATTGTATTAAGTTTAGTGACAATATGTTACAATGTTTACATGGTACAGTGACTGATAGGCTACTGTTTGTATTATTGCTTGACACAATTTTCACAATTTCAGTTCAGTTCCCGATTTGATTTCCATCTTGCTTTAATATTGACTCATTTGGATAAATATTAGGTAGGCTACAGTAGATAGCCTACATGTAAATTTTTCTCAAGAAATCTCACATAATGCTGTAAACATACAGAGAGCCCTATCAGCTGGTATTATTAAAGGTTAAAAATAACAAATGAAATAATTCGGTTTTCATTATAATAACAATTATGTAATAATGACACAAGTAAAATTATAATAAATATGTAATATTGTGCACATATTTAGCAAAAATCTCCACTCTATATCTATTTTTTTTCTAGTCAACTAACGTGCTGGTCATTAAATGGCTTTCCTGAGGTAAATGTAATGTTCTGTGACAATATTGTTCTCCTGCAGTTTTATTGACCTTTTTCGGTGGTTGAAAAACACTGATTGATCGATATTATGTATGAGGCATATATACCCAGAGGCACCGCAATAGGGCAGGCAAGCCAGGCAATTGCCTGGGGCCCCGCATTTTAAGGGGACCCCCGAGGGCTGATCATTCAAACAATCAGGAATGTTAATATAAAGACGCAGCAACATCTCTGCATTCCCCTTAGTGGGGCCCCTTTCTCGTTAACCTGGTTATGTTTTACCGTCTCTTCTCAGCAGCCTTTTTCAAATTGGAGCAGGGCTTATTGCGGTATGTCGAAAATGCATGATTTTATTTGTTAAAGTAACACCAGGTAACTTTTCAATCTTCATAATATATTTCCAAGTCTCTTGTGATGGTACATCGACTTACAATAGGTTGAATGACACGTCTGCCATAGCCTGACGGGGCCTGTAGCGTTTTTAATCGTACTTTTAAACTTCGGGTTTCGGGTAGTAACCGGCGAACAAAGAGAACTACAAAACTCGACTGCTTTACGGCATATACTTCACTTCCACCACCACCCCCACAGTCACTCATTTCGGTCTTTTGTCACGCTCTCCCGCCACACATTGTATTTCTCACGCTGAAAATCTATTTGTAATATATTTAATATGCCGCAGCGCCCAAAACTCTGGCCGCGCCGCTCTCACTGTGGAACAGGCATGAATTCAAGCGCGTCTCCTCTGGTGTTGTTCGTCTGGTGTTGTTAGCCAATCAGAAAATAGCACTATTGTATCTGGGTAACATTTAACGCAACAACCAATGACACCCTTGTCTGTCTGACTATTTTACGGAAGCTATCTTATCCTCCGTTTATCTTCATGAATCAGGTAATGATTATTTGTCTTGCCTCAAGCTATAATGCAAATCGATTTCTAAAATTTGCAGATTTATTTATGGTAGCTTGATATTATAATATTGACGATATATGGTTATTATCTACCACTCAAACATTGCATTGAAGTATCATATAGATTCAGTAAAACGATAACCAATAGACTAGGCTACTATAATGACACTGGCTTGTAAACGTGATCATCGCGATCATTTGTCGTTAGAAAAAAAATAAAACTCATGAAATTATATTCATATGACATGCTGAAATATATGCCACTGTACCTGGGATGAAGACATTTCACACGCGACGCAAGCAGAACACCTGCATGTGACCTCCTCCTACAGTGTTCAGGGCTATCATGGTTGTCAACAAATGCACGATGACAGAGTTTACGACAGTAGTAGAGGACAATACTGTTTCCCAACTGTAGGGGGACCCCGAGAGCAAAAGTTACCTGGTGTTACTTTAAACATGAAAAGGTCTTATCCGTCTGGTATGGCTGCTCGCTCTAACGTTAACCTAGATAAATGTTCGCTATTATTAGGCGCATATCAAAGTGTTTGTGCGGAGTGTGGAGCGCGCAATGTATGACATGGAGGCGCCGGTGCGATTAGGCTACTTGCATTTTCCTATAAACAGTGGAAAGAACTTAAAATACTCTATCGTTTCTGGCCACAAGGAAAAGAATAATGTATCAGTCGCAATTTTACTTTTATGTGTGTAAACTCACAATAACAGGAAAACGTTGTGCTTTTGTAAAATAAAATAAAACAATCAGGGCGCGCTTTCATTGTCTGCGTGAACTGGAGCATGTCTCAAAAATAAACAGAATCACAGCCTATACTAGCCTCTCATACATGATAAATATATCTATATAAAGATTGAAATACCCACTTTTAAACGAAAAAATTGTAATCGAAAGCAAATATCATCTGATTATCTAATCCGAATGGAAGGTGCATTTCTTTCAAAAGGCGCATCCACTTTACAGCGGAGATGTATGGAGATATGTTTGCAGCTGACACTAATTTAGAAAACACTAGTTTATTAATAAACAAATAAAATCTTAATTTTTTTAAGACATATTTATTATCATTAGCCTGCAGTGTTTCCCCTAGGTTTACAGCTTTTGGGGGGGGGGGTCGGTCAGTCATGGTGTTCACAAACAATGAAGGAGTCATGAACAATGAAGGAGTCATGGTGTTCATTTGTTTCTTTTAATGGTAGCAGTGAATATATTACCTGAACAATTATTTGAACTGTACATTACACTAAACATTGGAACATTTATTTTATGTCGTTTATCCACAAAGTGTGCAGCTTTTGTCACTGCAGTGTATCTTTCTGGGCTTCTGGAAGAACATTTCCAGAGCCTCTTGATATGGGAAGTCAGAAACGTCTGGCCCATTTATTGAGATCCGCATGCATGCTGCAAGATGGTCTCCTTGCAGCCTATTGCGGATGTTTGTCTTGACCTGGAAATGCATTAACTGTTAAATGTGATAGCTTAACAACATATAGCTAAAAGCAGAAAATCCTATTGTGAAAAGTTTGTATTACCCTGTTCATGGTTGAGAAGTCCCTTTCACAGTTTACACTACTGACTGGGACCGTCAGAGCAATAGAAGCCAGCAGGCTCATAGTTGGGTACAGGACACCAAACTCCTCATATTTTGAGGACAGTTCAGACAATATTGCCAGCTGTGTCTTGTTCTGAAAAGGTTAAAAATGATATCAGTAACACAGCGTAGTGTTCATGATAATGTCATGTAAAAAGTTCACATTTGTAAGTTACCTTAAGTGGACCTGAGACCACTTGCTCCTTGAAAGAAGCCCATTCTTCAAGGACTGTTCCAAAATCGACACAGGAACAAAACTTCTCTACCAGTATCCTCAGTTTTGTGTGTGCAGTGTCATCAGGGAGTGTAGCTGCTTGTGGACCAAGTATTCCAAATGCAGCCACAACTCCAACCTCACAGAAACGTCTCTCGAGATGGGCAATGAGGCCATCCAAATATGGATCCATCACCTAATCAAACACATGAAAAATGTCAGTAAACTATTAGTATAAATAAAACAGCAACAGCTATATTTAATTTAGATCAATAAAGTCAGACAAAAGCCACATAATCATGCCTGTGATTGAAATCTTTGCCAGTACTGCTGTCTGTCTCCTACATTACCCCCTCTTCTCCCTCTTTCCTGTTCAGCAGAGATGCAGAATGCACCCAGTCCTGAAGGGTCTTCCAAATTTTGGGTCAGCTTACTCAGGTGTGAGCCAGGTTGATGACCACCAGAATCTTTTATGCCCTTTATTAAGGCCAGGGTGACAGGTACCTGGAAAAAAATAAGCATATTGACTCACTCATGTGAAAATATTAATTGTGGTACCCTATATAAACAGAAATAAATAAACACGATAAAACATAGCAGTTGAGCTGAGTTATTTAAGTTACCTGCTCTTTGATTGCCAGGAACATGACATCCTCCTTTTGAAAGGACTTAGAGAGGCGTGCCAGGTGAGGGAGCACATCAGCTTGTAGATGAAGGGCAGCAATGAAGCGATAGGTGGCAAGGAATGAATAAAGTCCCTTAGCAGTAGGACATTTGCGGGTCTCTACTTCGTCTGCCAAGGCACCCAGTACAGCAGTTATGTTCCTCAGGAGGTTTTTTACTGCTTCATGTTGGGAGAGCCACCGTGTGTCCTTTACTTGCTAGTCAATGACAGAAAAAAAACAGTTTCAAAAATGAATATAAATGCAAGTAAAGTATTCATATGTCATTTTCTTTTAGGCATAACTTATTTACCTTCACTTTAAGCTCACAAACACCGAGAATCTCTGCAGCGGCTTTCAGAGAAGCAGAACGGTTTGCACTGTTTCTGAAGTACAGGTGCAACTGTTCCAAATGGTCTCTGAATGTAGCCATGTAAGGCACCTCTTCAGATGCATCCTTACAGGCTAGAGCTAGTCTATGTGCAGCACAGTGGACACTTAGGAGCCGTGGCCATTCCTCTGATAGCTGTTTTGCAACTCCATTTTGTCTTCCTATTAAATACATTTGTTTATTAATTTAACAAGAAACAAAATATTGAAAACAGTTTAATTATTTACAAAAAGAAGGTTAAGACACCTGTCATTACAGCAGCACCATCGGTTCCAAGGCCAAAGATTAGGTGTGTCGGTATGCCCTTCGTGTGAATAATATTTTTTAGGGCTGCCACTATTGAATCTGCTTTCCCGTCAGTAAGGCAAATCAGATCCAGGAAATGGCAGAAGACCTTGCCCGCATTGTCCAAGTATCTAATGTACAAATGATACATTTGATACTTTTCAATGATCTGTTATTTAAATTTTATTGGTCAATGAAATGTTACACTTTGAGTAGATCTACCTCACGTGAATGTCTAGCTGTCTGCACACGGATACATCTGTGGTCTCATCAATCTCCAAGGCTATGGCTCGTGACTGAGAAATATCCCTCAATATTGGCTTTTCAATGACTGTTGCCAGAATTTCAAGCATTTCATCAATTATTCTGTGTGATCTATAGTTGGTGCTTTTGCCAATCTAAAAAATTGAAAAGATGCTTTACAAGTAAATGCAGTATGAATTCTTTAACTAATTTTATGCAAGAAACTTCCAATTACTTGTCAATATGGGATCACATAAGACAAATATGAAATAAGGTAAACATTTACAAAATAAGCTTACATTGAGCTTGTCAAAATAGATGCAGCCCAAAAGATTGGCTAGTTGCAGCAAGGCTGGATAGTTGGTGTGGTGGGCTATTTCATGCTTTATTAGCCAGTACAAGCACTTGAAAGCCCCCACCACAGCTTCATGTTCCAGGACAACTGTGGGCTCAAATGATGCAGGGACAGTGTTGCCTGAAATTACAAGCATCATTTGTAATAAAAAAATCAAACTACATATTATTGATTGAATCATAATAAAATAAAATTACCTGCTATCAAACTTGACTGGCGCTGACAGGTTGTTCTGTGATGCTCAGATGCAATATGTTTGCAAAAAAGTTATACTTTCGCCTGGCTCCGCAGAGAGAGAGAGAGAGAGAGAGAGAGCGCGCGCGCGACCGGGGCTCTCTCTCTCTCTGCTCGTTCAGTTAAACATGCGCCCTGTCACACGCGCAGCAGTTCGTCTACATTATTAAACGATCAAATAAGACTTTGGCGTTACAAAAATTCGCTTTGGACGCCGTGCTATGGTGCTCGATAAAGGAGAAACGGGACAGTTGTGAGTTCACGGTCATACTGTGGCTGACTCAGAGCAGGAGCATCGGCATATCGATGGTACATAGAACCGGTTCTCGAGTGGAACCGGTTTTCAATTCCCATCCCTAGCTCACACATTTATTGATGTATGTATTTTGTGCAAGTGAATAGTTACTTACCAAGATCAGTCTTGTACAGCCAAGGGGAGTATTTCCCTTCTGACAGCCAAGCTGGGTCAAAACCTGTCATCCGGTGATGACTGGACTTCTGATGGTTGTCAGGGGCAGGATGCGCAGCACTTGGAGCAGGAGAGCGAGTGTTGCCATTATCAGTACCGTTACCCTGTGAGCGTTTAAAAAACGCAAATATTTTTGTCTGGTTTTCCTCTTTTTGACGCGACATATTTCCCGCCGCGCGCTCTCTGCTCATGTGACGCAAGTGTTTGTTTGTTTGTGTGCGCGCGTGAGTGCGCACTCATTGAGTTAAGTGTAAACGCGCAAACACAGACAGAAAAGACATGCCATCGTGGAAATAAGATAAATAACATATTACTTAAAGGCTATTTATTTTGTTTAATAAAATAACAAATTGTAATCTGGCGCTATAAAGAAAATCAAATCAAATTTACTTGACCTTCAAGGGGGGCGGGGCGAGCCGTTAGGAGGGCGGGGCGCCCCCCTTATATAATGGTAGGGGAAACACTGGCCTGCTTTTGCGGCAAGATTTATGCATGCGCTTGAATATAGGCTCCATGCACCCAGTATTTAAGCAGAAATTAATATAAACGTGTGATTAGTGACTAAATCTGTTACACATTTGAAGATTTACTGTATCTTGAAGATTGTTGTATTGTATCTTCTGTTATAAAGATGAAGATTGACATTTCGTTTTTTTAAAAATAAGCACATAATGTTGTAAAAAATAAACAACTTGTGTTCTGTTAGATGTTCTGTGTTTTGACTACTTTTTGAATTTTTTATAATAATATCTCTAGGCAATGAAGATATATTAACAAAAAAATCTTATATATTATATAGGCTATAAAACATAGCTACATAAAACATTATATATATATATATATATATATTTATATGGCCCTCATTGATTAATTTTGCCTGGGGCCCCCACTCAGTGTTGGTTCCCCTCTGTATATACCGTTCTGGAAGTTGTACTGTATGTTTAAATAAAAATTAACATATGATCAGTTTATTTGAAATGATGGCGCTACAGTGATCTGTCACGTCACATTTACAAGCGCCAAAACGGTATTTATTGTCTAAATTTCATGATAAAATGGACAGAACCTGAGAGCTGAGAATTTTTCATATCACAACAAAAGTAACCTTCTCCGTCTAGTCTGTCGGTGTCAGTGTCCTCTTTTCTCTGTTTCGTCTTTCTCTGCGTGAAAAAATGGATGTGTGGCGTGAGAGCGTGTGAAAAGTGTCGATTGTGTGCAGCCCCCTGACTTTTAGAAGGGGGTTAAATCTTCATCATCGTTCCTCCTTCTGCCATGCTTTTTCTCCATGTGAGGATTGTTTACATTAGACTAGAGTGAGCAGTGAGCACTGCGCCGCATGCATACAGTGCTTATAAATGTGGGGATTGTTTACATCATAGTGCGCACGTGTTTTGCGCAGCATATACGCTGTGTTTTTTTAAGCGGTTGATGGAAAATAAGTAAGTAAACTTTATTTACATAGCACCTTTCACAGATAAAATCACAAAGTACTTTACATGTAGCAAAATAACAATTTGAACAGTTAAGAAACATTATACAAAAACATACAACATAATAGCTCAGTCAACTGAAAGCTTGTCTGAATAGAAGTGTCTTCAGCTGTTTTTTAAAAGAATCAACAAAATCAGCCTGATTGGGAGCAACTGCCTGCAAAGAGCGGTCTCCCCGAGTTTTAAGGTGGGTTTTGGGGACCATCAGGAGATTTTGACCTGAGGAACGAAGACTGCGGAAAGAAGAGTAAGGGGTCAACATGTCCGCAATATATTTCGGAGTCTGTCCATGTAGTGCTCTAAAAGTTAAAACTAATATTTTATTATCGATTCTGTATTTTACTGGAAGCCAGTGGAGAATAAATAAGATCGGAGTAATGTGAGCCCTTCTGTTTGTTACTTTTAGTAGCCTGGCCGCTGCGTTTTGCACCAATTGAAGATGGCTCAGAGAAAATTTGTTAAAACAAATAAATAGAGAATAACAATATTCTAATAGTGAAGAAATAAAAGCATGAATGAACTCCATGCTAGCTTTGTTCTCAGTTTAGAGATATTTCTTAAATGATAAAAGCAGTTTCTGACCAACTGTCTAGAATGACCATCCAGAGACATTGATTGGTCGAACAGAACACCAAGGTTTCTTAGGCTCAACTGGACTGATGAGTCCAAGGAACTGAGGTGTTGTTTAATTTGGGTTAGTTTTTGTTCTGGAGCAATGATCAAAGTTTCAGTCTTTTTTGTATTTAGTTGTTAATAATTGTTATACAACCAAGTCTTAATGCATGACAGGCATTCCAATAAATTAGTTAATTTACATCCACATAAAAGTGATAAGACGCATTATTAAAATTACGAAATATATCACCGAGAGGGCTAATATACAATAAAAACAAAATAGGACCTAAAACCGAACCCTGAGGAACTCCATATGTAAGAGGGGTCATTTCTGACAAAATGTTGTTTACAGACAGACAAAAAGATAGTAAGAGGTGAACCATTTTAGAACAGAGCCAGAAAACCCCATTTCATTACATAGCCGATTTATCAATACTGTATGGTCCAATGTATCAAATGCAGACGATAGGTCAAGTAAAATCAGCACAGTGTATTGTCCAGAATCAGCAGCCATCAAAATGTCACTTGATACTTTAAGAAGCGTTTTATGTGATTAAGTCTCAGTTTTATGGTATTTACGAAATCCTGACTGAAATTTATCAAACAAATCTTTTCCTTCAAGAAATGAAAACAACTGCCCCACCACCACTCTCTCAAGGATTTTAGATAAAAAAAGGCAGTTTAGATATAGGCCTGTAGTTAGTTGGTTCAAAATAATCCAAAATTAGGTTTCTTTAGTATGGGGCTGACAACTGCTTGTTTAAAATGGCTATACGCCATTTTTTTATGGCATATGTCCTTGTTTAAAATAAGCTAATGCGCGTTCTAAAAATCTAAATTCGGGTCTATTATTTTTCACGGTATTTTGAAGTGCCCGCAACAACAATATCGTGCTCATTAACGCGATTTATCGCATTTCCAAATACCGGGCCAAAAAATAAACCACATTTATTTCTGGAAATCGAAATTCAGGGTAGTCTCTCTTAAACCAAAACCTATCTGAGAGAGCTATGAAGTGATCTCCAAACAACAGAGTATTTATTCAGTCAAATCATGCATATGAATTTTTCAGCAAACAAAGACTTTCAAAATGGATTGGATAAACAAATGAGCACATTATCTTAAGGCCTAATTCTTACTCTCATCATAAAAGTACATTTTATGGTTCATCCCATAATATGCATGGCAACCTGACATTCTTCAAGACCATCTTATCTGACTCGTATCATAACCTCCGTTGGGCAGTGTCCTGCTTGAAACCTTTGGTTCGTTGTCTTACATTCTCAAACAGATACCACTCTTTTTTAACCATTGCTTTTATCCTCCTTCACTACTTCCTCTGTCTGATACAGCATATCTTAGACAATCTATTTGCAAAACGTGCAATGGTTACATACACTTATGTCTATTTTGTCAAAAACAAATGAAATTCTCATGATTAGAAAGTTAAGTAAGGATTATGTAAGGAAATCCATGCAACGTAAGATTAACAAAATTGATCATGTATAAGCAACAGCATTGATTGAAATTACATAAGAAAATATTTTTCTGGCAACCCATCAAACCACAGGCGTGTGTCTTGTTTATTTCATTCCTGTGTGTTTGTTTCATCTGCTTCAGTTCAGTCTTTATCAACTGCTAGTTAGTCTCCTTGGTTACAGATTACGTTGAGTAATTCCCTGTCATTCCCTGTGTATTTATACCACGTTTCTTTCGATTCATTGTTGTTTATCGTCAATGTAAGTGTGTTTTCCCCTGCGTTAATCCTGTTTCTGAGTATTTGATATTAAAACCTGTTTCCTTAAAGTATTCCTCGTCGTTAGAGTTTCTATTTACCACGTTACGTGACAATGCAAACCAGTGGCCCCTTATCTAGCACCTTCTCTGGAGTGTCAGCTGTTCCAATGTATGCTGTAGCTGACTGACAAAAGTTGGCTTGAAAAAAAATGCTAAATGATCCTAAATGCTATTCCTCCTAAAATCTGTCTATCTATCTATCTGTCTATCTCCATCCGTCCTAGCCAGCTAGCTAACTTTTAAAACGACTAAACTAAAAATGAAAACTATTACAAACTGAAAAACTTCAAACTTTTAAAACTACTTCTAACTTTCTGGCTGGGCTTTTTAAGCCATCTTTAGAGTTTGTCTTTTCAAACTTTAATATCTAGTAATTATTATTATTATTTTATTACGATTGTCATTACTAAATAAAAAATATTTAAAAATAATAAGAAATAGGCCTATTACTCTTGTAATATTACTATTAAAATATTTAAGAAATGTATTAAAATAACAATAATACATGTATTTTACAGTTCAACTGTAAAATTAGAATAATATTTATGGGTGTCTTATTAATTAATTACTTAATTTTCAAATGTTAACCCATCAAGCTTTAGTTTAGTCAGAAAACCCTAGGAGCTTCTAAAACTTCTCTTTTGTTGACCGCAGCAGGTTGAAAAGCACTTCTCAGTACAAGTTTATGAAGATGGTTGATCTGTTCTCAAAGCGACCCAAGTTCATATGGAACAACATCTACTGCGAACCGAGTCAGTGAAAACACCCGATCATGAGCTGCTTGCATGTTAAAGATCACAGTCCTGTGCTGCATCCTGAAACATGCAGTTTAATTCAAGTATTTGAAGTATCTCAGTATTTAATCCAATTACAGCCTTTGCGATTTGAAAGGTGCACTAAGCCATTGCACGATTTCTGTTTTATCTTGATTAATCTTGCAGCCTTACTGGCACCTCTTAGCTCTATGCTTTTAAAAAGGTGACATCACAGCATTTGATCTGTTAAAATCACAACTCTTCCTCCCAGTAATATGTTACATTAAAAAATGTATGAGGATTTACTCACTGGAGTGGTTCATTATGCCAAGATGCGTTTCTTAGAACATTGTTTCATTGACTATGACTGTATGTGTGCCCATTTTAGGACTCTGTGTCAGGTGGGTTTTCATCCGGAGATGTGCTGATTCCATTGGCTGATGAGTATGACCCCATGTTTCCCAACGACTATGAGAAAGTGGTGAAGAGACACAGAGAGGAACGACAAAGACAGAGAGAGCAGGAGCGGCAGAAGGAGATTGAGGAGAGAGAGAAGTATGCATCCACTATTTAAGAAAAATTTGATATGCGATAGCTCGTTAAATAATGCGATTTACGATAATGCTTTGAGTGTGTAAAATATTTATTTTATTTAAAAACTGAAAATGATATAACCAATATACATGTTTTACATTCTATTTTTTAAGAGAAGAAAGCATCTCTACAACTTCTGAAAGTCAACAACAGTGTTTTACTGTAGCGTTACATAAAAAGTAAGTGTCATTTTAACGTCAGTGCAAACGCAGGGTTTCAGGTAGGCCTACATTAGGTTTATTTAACAACAGAAATTGAATAATCAAATGTAAAAATAAAACACTGCTTCACTGTATGAATTAAATATAGACTGAATACATTTTGTAACTTTAAAAAGAATCAGTCAAGAGTAATGAGTGATTTTCTGTTTGTCGGTTGTTTGATTAACATTAAGCACACAGACAGAAGCAGGTTTGTTAAGCTCAGCTGCAGTCACTTTAAGAGCTGCACGGATCCAATATATTGTAATATGCACGCTTTTGTTCTCAGCTGTTTACTCCACTTACTAAATAACTGGTTGTTTTTAGGTTAATACTCACCAAGATGGTATTTTGACAATGTTGTGTGTATTTGGTTATATAAACTGTGGAATAGAACTGAAATCAGTTTTACGCTGTCTGAGAGGCGGCTTTCTGTGCGCGTGTGTAGGCATGTCAGATGTATGTAACAGTCACGTGTCTAGTCTATTCTCTTCTGTCTGCATCAACCTAAAACTTGTAGTTCTTGTAATCTTTTGGATGCCACGATTACGTAATCGTTCAAATCCGCAATTACAAAAAAAATGTCCACTTACATTATTCTGTGAGCTTAAGAGATGTGTTTAGAGCATGTTACGTTGAGAGAGGGAATCACGACTACTTCAGAGAACCCAGCACAATAGGAACTATCAGTGACGTAAGTGTACGCTTGTTGGTCCTACACACGCGAAACACCAGCACCCGCCATTTTTAAAAAGCCATGTACACAGCCCTTTTACTTCCTAAACTAACTCTACGAAAATGAAAAACAGTGATAGTCCTTAACGCTAAGGAGAAAATCCAACACAACTTTTGAGTCGACCAAGCGAAATATGATTATGTA
The DNA here is from genome assembly GCF_051911475.1 of Siphateles boraxobius. Taxonomy (NCBI): domain Eukaryota; kingdom Metazoa; phylum Chordata; class Actinopteri; order Cypriniformes; family Leuciscidae; genus Siphateles; species Siphateles boraxobius. Next base: position 17,133,625 of record NW_027508799.1, read on the forward strand.
TTTCTGCTCCGCTAGTGACATTGGGCATCAACCACGCGGCAAACGCTTAAGGTGATGATACACGGGGCAACTTTGAGCAATGTTGCTGGGCAATCTTGCCGAGTGATTGTTGCTTGGGCACTTTCTCATTGAAAATGGGCAATACATTTCTATCTGGATAATTTAGATCGGTCGTGGGCCTTGTGTGTGTCTCATCTGGTTGCCCGTTGACGACAACATTGCCCAGCAACATTGCTCAAAAAGTTGCCCTGTGTATCATCACCTTAATACTTTTTCATATACTGTCAACTTTGTATAACAGTTCTATCTAATAATATATTAAACAGGACTGTTAAACAGATCGTAAACTTGTGAAGATTGGGAGCACTGTGTGCTCAGGCTCTGGCGTTCTCAGCGCATTCAAAATAAAAGTCACAACAACAAGCGCGGCTTACGTCACTTCAGAGTCCCTACTAGCGGTGCGAATGCAACCAAGAAAACGGCCATTGGGGAACATTAGTTCTCCTGGAACCAGTCTGGTGGCTAGTTCCTATAACCACCCAGTGAGAAAGCCCCTATTATTAAAACATGCATATGTTTCCTTTTTGTTTTTTTGTTTTTTAAAGAATAAATCAAACCATTGTTGACAATCGAGGCTTAATGCTATAGAAGAGCAATAAAAGTTTTTCAGGAAGAGTTTTTACAGCTTGTTTTTTATTTTTATATAAAAATATGGCATTCAGTTGCTTCAAATAATGGTATAACGCTATTCAAAACATCATTCAATGTAAATTGTGAAAAATTGTTACTGTTTCTTTAAATGCTCAAGCTTTTTAAAGCATGATGGGTTCTGATTGGCTGTCAATGTTTTTGTAATTTATCAGCTGGAAAAATCGTTCTGAAAGGGATTCCAACTTAATTGTTCTTCTGATGTTATCAATGTTGTCAAAGTAGTGGTGTGGACTTCCCTATTGTCACAGAATTAGAACAATTATTAAAACACAATTCCAATCAGTTTTGCAAAGTGAGCCAGAGCAGGTGGTTCGGAAAAGGTTTGTAAAAATCAGGATTTTTTTTGCTGTTCAGATTACACAGAACTAAATGTATTTGATATTTTTTTTCCCCATAAAATCTTAGTTTTATGCCTCGCTGAACACAGCCTTAAACATTTGCCTGATCTGCACAGATCAGTGTTGTTTTGTTGTCCATTGTGTTGTGACCATTTTGCTCCTGTCTGTTAGGAAACGTAAAGAGAGGCATGAAGGAGGGGGAGCTCCAAGCGGATTTTCACGTTTCCCGAATCCCGAAGGCGAATCAGATGAGGAGGAGGATTTTGAGAGAGAAAAGAGGAAGAGGAGTGAGTTCCCAATGAAACATTTCTTCATCTCAACTTCTTTTGTATCGAATTATTTGTATATTGACAATTGTCTTTAGATTATCCAAGATGTTAATACCATGTTTAAACAAGGGCCCTTGGTATAATCTTCTGTGTGGTTATAAGATGTCGTTCATATGGCATACAGGTATGGGTGGAGCTGCCATCGCCCCTCCGACATCACTAATCGATCGAGAATGTAAGTACATCCCATAGACCTTTTAAAAACCTTTATTTTCCTGTTTTGCCACATTTGAAATCAATATACACTGATGAGCCAAAACATTATGACCGGTCACAGGTGAAGTAAATATCGTTGATCATCTCCTAACAAGGCCACATATAAGGGAAAGTTCACCAATAAATGAAAATTCTGTCAGTAATTACTCACCCTTATGTTGTTCCAACCCCGTAAGACTTTCGTTCATCTTCGAAACACAAATTAAAATATTTTTGATTAAATCTGAGAGCTGTCTCACTCCTCCATAGGCTTTTATGTAATTGAAACTTGCCGGCCCAGAAAGTTAGTAAAGACAATGTTTAAAATAGTCCAAGTGACTACAGTGGCTCAACCATAAGTTTATCAAGCGACAAACAAACAAAATAACGACTTTATTCAACTATTAATTTTCTTCTGTGTGGGCCTCTTGAGTGAACGTAGGTTCACTATTGGCCAGCATCACACACATGACCAGCGTCGGCCAACGACCAGCGTTGGTAAGCAAACAATCATCTCGCAAACAGTGTGTTGGATGCAGGAGAAATGGGCAGGAATAAAGATCTGATCTGCACCCTGCCACACTGCACAAATTGCTCAGGAATGGTTTGGGGAAATTGATAAAAAGTTTTAGGTGTAGCTCTGGCCTCCAAATCCAATTGAGCATCTGTGGGATGTGCTGGGCCAACAACTTTGATCCACAGCGGCTCCACCTCACGACCTGCAGGACTTGAAGGATCTGCTGCTTGGTGCCAGATACCACAGGACACATTCAGGGGTCTTGTAGAGTCCATGCATCAGCGGGTCGGCGTTGTTTTGGCAGCCCTCAGAAAACTAATAGCGTATTAGGCATGTGGTCATAATGTTTTTGCTCATTGGTGTGTGATTTTGTGTGTGTTCGCTTTGTCCCTGGTAGGTTGCAGCTTTACACAGTCTTAAATAAAGTTGAGGAAAATATGAGTAAGTAACAAAACTGTGTTTGTTGTCATGACAGCATCATATTCATATGATGAAGATGGTCGCCAGAGGTCGAAAGCTGCTATTCCACCTCCTATGTTTGATGACTTGGACAGACCACGATCTCCCCCTGGACCAACTAATTCATTCCTGGCTAACATGGGGCAAGAGAATTTCAATGCACTCAGAAACAAAGAACCCCGACTCATAAAGTCATTATGATTTATAAAAAATGTCTTGTCGCACTCGTTTGAATGAACGCTTTGGTTCTGATTTACACCAGTTTAGATTTCCAGAAAATTTAGATCCACAAAAACTTATATGTATATATATAATTTAAGATTCAAGTAATTTCGATTTCCCCAAAAAATTGTTTCAACAGAAGAATCTAAATGTTACTAGAAATAAGGATATGTAAGAAAATGTTCATTTGAATTTAATCTAAATTGTTTTATTTTTTAACAAGGACATTTTTTTCCATTAAATTTAGCTAAAGCATTTAGATTTAATCAGAACATTTAACCAATAATATTTAATTTAATTATTTTTTACAATGAATTTAGATTTCCAAAGAATTTATTTTAAACCAATTTAGATTTAACAAGAAAATAGTAGATTTAACAAGATATTAGAAATTGAGCATTTAGATTTAACCAAAACATTTTAATTTAAACAATAAATACATCTCATATTTAATTTAAATGATTTTTATGCAATAAATTTAGATTTCCAAAAAATTGTACTTTTAAAATGAAAGATTTTAATAATTTAGCTTTAACCAAATATTTTAAATTAAAAGAAATAGTTTACATTTAACTGGACCATTCTGATTTAACTAAAAATAAATAAACTTAGTAACATTAAAATAATTCATTTCCAAAGAATATATTGTAAAGAATTTAAAGGGTTTAGATTTTACCAGAAACGTTTTGATTTAACAAAATAATGAATAAATCTCTTAATACTTAATATAAATTAAGATTCAATCAATTCATTTAGATTTCCAAATAACTTCTTTTAAAGAAAAATTATTTAAATCTATAATTTAAAGTCCAGTGTCTGTCTGTGTGTTCTTCAGTGGTACCGTGGCTCATAAAATCATGCAGAAGTATGGATTCCGCGAAGGCCAGGGTCTGGGGAAACACGAGCAGGGGTTGAGCACGGCGCTGTCAGTGGAGAAAACCAGCAAGCGTGGGGGCAAGATTATTATTGGAGACTCAACGGAAAAGAGTGAGATCACACACACAAACACACAGTAACCATGTACAACCTTACACGTCATGTCGATTCTTGTTTTTTTCTGTTCCTTTTTACAGTTTCGAATGTCATGTTTGTTTTCAATTCCATGTGTTGTCATTTGCGCAACCATGTACCCTCTGTGTGAGTGTATTATTTGGTTCATTTACATTTGTTTGTGTTTTTCAGCATCAGCATCAGCATCAGCATCCAGTCAAAATTTGGCTGATCCACATGGCTCTAATTCAGGTTTGATTTTATTTTATTTCCTGTTTCCCATATCAATCATTGACTTACAACAGTTATTTGTTTGCATCTGTATGTGTCTTGACCACCCACATGAAACCATCTGTGATATATTTGTCACTAGGAAACAGAATTTGTGCCCCTTATGTCTGTTATGCAAACAGTGGCAAAAGCAACTTCCCTAACATGGGCAAATGGGTGTTAAAGTAAATCTTTTTCAGATCTTCTTTCATAGAGTACCGTAATTCCTCAAATAAAAACCGGTAGTCAATTAAACGCCGGGCCCCTGATAGTGGCCGGGGGCGGGGTCAACACAGACAAATAAAGGCTGGTCTCAAATTAAGGCCGGGGAAAATTTAGTGTTGATAGGTAATATCCTGTGCCTTTCATATCATGACATAACGTAACATAGGCCTACTCATTTTCCACTAGATATTTTCCTCTACATATCATCGATGTCGGCCCGCTCTGACATAACTGCCAGATTCAAACTGTGCTTTCAAGCTGAGCTAAAGACGGACTTTCAGCGCTTGTCACACCGTATATCACAACTATTCAGTGTTTTTAACCACATCATGTTTATTTTAGGTTTCAGACATTTAAATACATATAATTTATAGAAGAACAATACATTTATAGTTTGTAAAATACACAATAGTGTCTTTGGAAGCGGCAATAACAGGTTTTAGCGGGGTTTTATTCATATCACAGTGCAAGTAACTATTAAGTTTACTCGGTTTCTTCTCCCAGTTTACCGGCCACTTTCTTTAATGTATTGGAAATACATTAAAGTAAGTGGCCGAACAGACTGGAATCTCTGAACTGCGGCCCAGACAAACATCTCACGTTACAGATCAAGATCATTTATAACGTTAAAGGTTTTTAAACGACACACCAAACTCTCTTATATGTATTTGAGAATTGGAGTTTGGAAGTTTAAGCAAGTTTGTTAATATTTAGAAAAAAAGTGCTACATCTGTCATACAGCGCTATTTTGGCTGTGGTGAATCACGTGCGTGCCAAGCATGACGCGTCACCATGGAAACAGGGCGGGCGGGGGATCGCGATGCAGTCTCAACATAGTTATGTCTGTCAGCCAACGCGATAGATGATTGCATCGTCTATCGGCCCAATCCTATTATTTATGAAAAAGATGGAATTAGAAATAAAGGCCTGCCTCTAATAAAAGCCTGCTTCAAATAAGAGCTGGTTACCCTCTGCAGTTCAGGTAAATAAAGGCCCCGGTTTTTATTTGAGGAATTACGGTATCTGTTCAGGATTTTTATGTATTTCTGTCTCATTTTTTCATCATTTGAACAGTCTTTTTAACCAAACAGCCATTAAATTCATGTTTAATGCAAGATGTAAAGTACAGTAAAAAATAATCAAGGCTTGTTTCCCTTTTCATTACATGAACACAAAGGAAGCATCATATTTAATAATTCTCCTTTATATGCACTATAACAATACATAGTCATAAACAGCAATATTTACATGCATATACAGTACCGTTCAAAAGTTTGGGGTCAGTGAAAATAATTTTTTGAAATAAATGTGACCGTTTTCCATTTCAAATAAATGCTGTACATTTGAACTTTGTTCACCATGGAGTAATAGAAACTTCAAAATAAATTTGATATCAAATCTTTATAATAATAAAAATATAATATAAATATAAAAATATAATAATAATACAATAATAATAATAAGAATTGTTATTATGAGAAAAATAATACGATCATAATAATAAGACATTTCTATTGGGCAGCAAATCAGCATATATGAATGATTTTTGGAGGATCATGTGAGACTGAAGACTGGAATAATAATGCTGAAAATTAATCTTTCCCATCAAAGGAATAAATTACATTTTCAAATATATTCAAATAGAAAAAAGTCCCTTTACATTGCAATTATGTTTTTACAATATTACAATATTACTGTATTTTTAAATGAATAAATGCAGCCTTGGTGAGCATAACAGACTTCTTTCAAAAACATTTTTTACAAAAATGAAAACGTTTTACAACCCCAAACGTTTAAAAAGTAGGGTATATATTTAGTAATACTTTTTAATACATGAGAAATGGCACACAGAAAATTAGTGACAACAGGCAACTCCTTGTATCAGAGTTTTGAATGAATTAATTGACATTCATTAAAAGAAGCTGACTTTTCTTTTATATGAAGTGTTGATATAAATGTAAATCGAAATATATATATATTTTTTATAGCGGATCCCTCAAAGAAAAATGATACCAACCCTCTTACAGAGATTCTCAAATGTCCAACAAAGGTGGTGTTGCTGCGGGTAAGCTGTGTCAATCAGTCTAAATTAAATTGAACTTCATAGATGTGTTTTAGAA